>NC_088606.1:58809271-59119271 GCF_036013475.1 Columba livia
TCAGTTGTAAAACATAAAGGTATGATTGTGACAAATAGAGAAACTGACCACTTCATTGACTGGGCAGATATTCTGGAAACCAAATTTAGGAAGCAAACAGAAAATCCACACAGAATTCTACCAAGTCATGTGTTCCTTGCACACAGGTACTTTCTGAATGATATTGAGGTGGTTATTTGTTTTGGTGAATAAGGCATGAATGCAAGCACTTTCCCTGCTTAGTTCAGCCACTGTGCTTCTCAGTCACAGTTTAGTGCCCCTTGCTACATACGTCTGGGCATTTAATCTATAATATATGAAAGATGTTCAGGATGATTATCTGATGACACCTCAAGGTCATCTGATGGAAAGTTTTTACCTAAGAGGTACCAACTAGCTCTTGGATAGTACTTGGTACTGGAATCTCAGTCTTTAAATGCTGCTAGCTAAAGTTATCACTCAGTAGAATAGTCTGATGACTAAATAATGTATCCCTTTATATATTTATTTATTTTGCTATGGCAATACATTTTGAACATCACCACAAACAAGAAATGCACTTTTGTCTGTCACTTGTGATTCAAGTTTCTAGATCAAATGAGTACAGTGGTACAGGTATAATCCTTATTTTTTTGTGCAGCTACACAGTGTTTCTCAAACTAGTAATGAACTTTTTCCGAAGCTGTGAATTAGTTGGAGGCAGAGTATACTTTAAAGATCTGTCAATGTTACATTCTACACCCGGGTGTCAAACTCATTTTCACTAAAGGCCACAATCAGCCTCACAGTTGCCTTCAAAGGGCCAAATGTAATTTTAGGATTTCGCCCATGCCTTGTGTTTGCCACTCGGTTATGTGCATTGTACTCCTTTTATCACCAACACTGTCTTATAACACAAAAGATGTACTGTTTTTTTTCTCCTTTAAACAAACATGTATTTGCTTTCCCATCTGTCATCAAATTGCCTTCCTTCTGCATCAACCTTACTGGACATGTTTGAATTCATGAGTGGGACTTGGCTGCTTTTTACAGGCACTTTTGAAAAATAACATGTAATTGCTAAAGTTCATGTATCTGGCTAATTTATTGCAAAATTTAATGTTTGCCCAGTTGAGAGTACACTTTTAAGCGCCTTCCCCCACACGATGTAATTCTTGTGTTTTGTCTTTCAATGCCCCAAGGCAGTTACTAGTATCCCCCATCAGTCTCACCTATTACTCTTCTTACACAGGTCACGGCTCTGCTGCAGCAACACTGACCAGGGCTGGCAGGAGCCTGGGGGCAAAGAGCTCAGCACTGCCCCTGGGTAGAAACAAAGTGCTGGGCAGGATAAAACAAGGCATAGGGCCAGATTCGGCCTGCAGAGAGCTCAGCACTGCCCCTGGGTAGAAACAAAGTGCTGGGCAGGATAAAACAAGGCATAGGGCCAGATTTGGCCTGCGGGCTGGGTGTTTGACACCTGTCTTCTATGCTGTCTTTCAGAATTTTAGTGTATGACAACAGTTTCTAGTGCTTTGTTGCCATTTTTAAATGAAGTCCACGAATTCTTTTTTTCGTTTCTAAACCTGTGGATTTCATTTCTAAACCTGTGGATTTCGTTTCTAAAACCTGTGGATTTAGATCAATGTGGCCTTGTATCATAGTTCTAACATATGAATTGTCCTGCCACACAAATACTGATGAAAATAATTGTTATCAACTTTCTTTTGTTGATAGAATGTATTGATATTAATATAAGGTTAAAACTTGTGGAGACTTACTGAAATAGAGCAATACCTTGTGTTATCTTTGACTTGTGTGTTTTAGTCCTGTCAGAATTAAACTTGGAATGGAGGGGGAGTTATTATTTCAAACCGTTTTCCCAGTACATTACAATTGATACAATAATGCACTAAAATATGTACAGATGTTCACATATCCAGTCACAGCTCCATTCTTTCTGTTGTATTTGAAAATATACTGGATTTTATGTGAGAAACTAAATGTGAAAATTATGTCTCTAGAAAATCGAGTGAATTAAATATACATATTCAGTTTGAAAAAGTTTTTAATTCCTATTGTGGTTTAACCTGAGCTAGCAATATAGCTGTGATAGCTGCTGACTCACCCTCCCTCCACCCCCCAAATAAGGGAGTGAATCAAAAGGGAAGGGAGAAAATGGGATTGAGAAAAACACAGTTTAATAAAATAACAAAATGCTAATACACTAGTAGTAAATATATATATATATATATAATAGAAATAGAATATTAAATAATAGATACTCAGTGCAATTCCTCACAAACTCCATCCACATTGAGCAGCCAGTTCCAGGAAGCAGCTCCCTGATCTTGAACAGCTGATCCCAGAGAGAGAAGGGGCGGGGGGTGTGTGTGGAAAGGGCAGAAAGGCCCAGAGGCCTCTGCAGAACAGGATGGCAAGAGGTCGAACTAAAGAAAGTCCTGAACAGGACTCCCCCAAACAGGTCTCTGTCCTGGCTCTGACAAAGAGCGACAGAGAAATCAGAATATTCTCACTCTCCTTAAATAGGAAGCATGACGCTAATGGGGTGGAATACTCTTATTGATCCATCTGGATGTCAGTTGAGCTCTGCCCCATCCCTGCCTCCCTTCCCAGCTGCCTCACACCTGTGGGCAGAGAGCTTGAAACATCCTTGTCTCTCAGACCAGTGCAATTAAAAACATTAACTCTGTCCTGGGGTTGTTATCTCTTGTTCTCAAACTAAATTTAAATAATGACTGTGCTAGCTACAATAAAAAGGTTTCTAACTGCATGAAGAAAACGACTTGTTTTCAGTCAAACCAGCACAATTCCTTTTGTGAATACTTGAACCTGATATTTTACACTTTATCCCTTTGATAATTAGTATGGTATACCTTCTGGTGAGCTATTTAGCATTTTGTTATTTTTCTGTCTTGAACAAAATTTTCTCAAAACAATGCCAGTAGTGACTAAAGAACTCATGATTTAAAATACTAATAAGTCTGTAATATTTTTGTAAACTTCTGATGTAATGATAATCAACTGGATCACAGTTTCAGCCACTGAAGTGTGTAGTATTTTCTTTTTTGCAGTGTTTGGCATGTAATCAGAGTGCACTGAACAACTGGTCTTGCACAGTATTGGCAGCTGAAATAACTGCTGAAAAGGACATGTTGGCTGTGTTCTAAAAAATTAAAGGGTAGAATTGGTAAAAGCACTCAATTCAATTTAATCTTTGAGATTGTGACCAGAAAGATACTTTAAGTACTTCTGAAAAATGTCAATAGATTATTTTTAGATAGGTAGTTCTTTGAGTAGTTTAGAACTGGTTATCTTGATGCAGTTCAGGTTTATCTTCTCGATAATCACATGCGATGAAAGTCTTTTAAGTAGCATGAGGAAGCATGCATGAATCCATTGGATTGGTGAATGCTCTGATTTTGAAGCTGTGTGAGAAATATACTTGATATACTGTGAAAGTTTTCACTGTAAAAAAATCTCTGAAAACAGATATAAATAACATTTTTTTTTTTTTGAAATCTGGCAGAGTACTGCAGGAGCTAAAGGAATGGAAGGCAGGTGTGTTTACTGAATCGTACAGGTATTGTGTTGGGATCAGTAACAATGTTTGAAGGAAAAAAACAACAGTAGATGTAACAACTTAAAGTAGTACCTGGTTTTTGTAAATGAAATATTTTTATCAGTTAGTGTATGTAAAAATCATCTATGTCCTTCTTCATATATACATTTTCTTATCTGTACCTTCTATGGACATGTTGTGCTTCAGAGTTCCATGTTCTCCCTGGAGCCCTTTGCGGTGGCAGCAGATAGGTTATGCCTAAGGCTTCATGGGTGCTTATGTTCTTAACTGTTATCCTTCATTCTGTGCAATATCGCTAGAGAACTACACCAAGAATTCCTGCTGACCCACCTCACTATTCAGTTTCTGTTTATCCTTCCCCAGCAGGAGATGGGGAGTTAAACACCAGAGTTATTGGAATTTAAAATTACCCTTGTATTCATGAGTTTTAATCTCTAAACTATACAAGAATTTCATTGTTTTAACATACCTGTCTGGCGATATTGTAGTGAAGTAAACCTTCCACTTCAAAGTTGTCCAAAAAGAGAAAACTGTTCTTCTGTTATCATTTTTTTGCTCGGACTCTAGTTTGTTTTTATGCCAACATTACATTTGTAATTCAATCCAGCAGAAAGTCTTTTAGAATATTAGCAGCATAGGCAAATATTTAAATGAAGTTCATGGTAGTTCCATACTCAAAAGAGGGCAAGTGTGAAAGCACATCCAGTGCTTCTGTGACTCTCCATAGGAAACAAATGATGTGATTATACATTAGTATATAAAAGTGTAATATGTATTATACCTTGGGATGTTCCTGCATCTCTTTTTTCCCAGCTTTTTGTTTTTTAAGGAAAAAAAGGAATGTGCTGATTAGGAAGGTGGAAAGAAGATACAAGCAAAAGGAAGCCATATAAAGATGAGGCTGTTGCAGATATGAATATGACGTTTGTATTGTAATGAATGTATAGAGGCTGGCAGATAATTTCCAAAAAGAGCGAACATTTACATTTAATTCTCATGATTTGTTTAGTCTGGTTACAAAAACGCCTGAAAATTAAACAATTCAGGGTCAGAGGATGAAAAAGTACAATCAGTTGAAATTATAACCTTTAAGAATAAGAGGATGAAATATTCAGTGTCCAGTGGTTAAGAGAAAACTATTTAGATTTCAAAACTCAATCTTTTAACTACTGTGGATGTTTTTTTTGTTACCCCTTAATTCATAACAGGAAACTCTGTTAGAGTTCTTGTGTGATCTGTAGGCATGACCAGGAAATATTTGTATTCTTTTGTTATTGACAGTTGCTGCATTTGATTGTTAAGGGAAGTAATTTAAATTGAATTACCTTAATTTACCATATTTAAAATTCCATTAGGAGATAAATGTAAGAAAACTGGTTCTTCAAGGCATTCTTAAATAAGACATATTTAAAACCTTTTAAAATACAGAACTTGAATGGGAAATAGCCTAAAACTGAAAAGTAAATGTTTTGTTCTTTAGTTCAGCTGTCCGCAGACATGTGCCCCCCACCATACCCTTTTCTGTAGTCTTTTGAATACCCTGGATACATGTACTTAACTCTGGCCCCATACCAACTTTTTCTGGTTGTCATTTATATTCTTTTACAAATGACTAGTAATCCATGATATTAGGAACAAACTCTCAAAGGTAAACACTGGCCTCATAACATACTCTTTATTTCTGAGGCATAGTGTTATTTTGGACATGTTTAGAATGTTGGAAGTATTAGACTTTGAAGTGTGATATGTATTAGAAAAAGAATTTCTCCATATGCATTTTACAGGAGTGACAGTTCACAGCTGTCATGCAATTCTGTTTTAGTGAGATGGCAAACACTTCTGTTAATTTTTTAAAAATTAAGATCTTGTTACTAGAGAAGCGTTTCTGAGGAGGTGATCTTTGAAAACAACACAAGTCCATAATCTACATGAGGCAGAGAAGAGAGTAAAACACATACTCCTTTTTTCAAAAGGAAGATGGTCACTGAGGCCCTAGTACAGAATTTTATTTTGTACCTATTCTCATTTCTGCATTGGGTCATCCACCACTGGAAAGCATTCTTAGGCTTCACTTAGCCAGGGCTGTTAGTCTCAGTATGGCCTTGGCTTTCTTCTGTAATGTCCAGCAGTTATTCTGTACCTACAGCAGGCTGGAAAGCAGTGAGCATGGCCTGAGGGCAAAAGCAGTAGGATTGCTGCAGTAATGACACTTTTGGCTCTTCTAGGCCATTCAGGATAGAAGAGGGCGAGTTATTCCTGTTGTCCTGTGAGCAGCACTGACATTTACAGAGACTTGTACCTAAGGATGGAGGGTGTAGTTTCTGTCTTTCAGGATATTAAAGAAAGTGGCACTATGTCCAAGTGGTGTTGGTATTTAGTAATTTAAGTACTACTACATATAAGACATGTATTTAAAATACTACTAATGCTACTTCTCTGCTGGTACCGTTATATTGCTCAGTCCTTTTCCAGGAGAGTTAAGGATTCTGTTGAGAAGCTAGAGGACTTACTCAGGTTAACACTAGCCCACTGAAAAAGCAACCAGAAATTATTAATTTTAAGAAGGATTAGCTATCTGAGCCTGCTCAACTTGTAGCTGCATGACCATTTGTACCAGCACAAGAAAGGGGACAGTGTGGGGGTGGAAATAAGCAGGTGGGAGCATAACTGCCTCTTCTGGCAGTAGTTGCAGTTATTCAAGTTTTAAGAGCTTCTGTAACTGTAGCATTGCTGTGTTTAAAGTTGTTAAGCTGCCATATATGTGTGAAATGTTATTACTGCACTGTAAACTCATCCTGTTAAGTATCCAAAAAAGATGGGTATGTTCATATTATTATGTAAGAGTATCATAATTATTTTTTCCTAATTGCAGTGGTCTTAATGAGGTATCTCATGTAGGTGTCAATTTTGTTCTTTTAAAACTTATCGCATATTATTAGAGCTAAAAATAGAGGGCAACAATATAACTAGAGACATAATGCTGCAAATGTGTTAAAGTGAAACAGTGAAGCAGTTTGTGTGAACTGAAATAGATGAAGGTTCACAAGGTTAACATCGGAGTTCAGGCTTTGTCTTGGGGGATGTAAGTGGGCTAACTTGGATGTGTGTTTTTCAGTCTCTCAGATTTTTACTCTATTAGCAATTTTCCAAAGTATTTTGTCAATTTTTATTGACTCTCCTTTCCTTACACTGTTTTTGAAGTCTCTCTAACTGTAATTGTGGGGATGGGCAAGTTGTTTGAAATCTTTGTGATCCAGAAGAGGTGAATGAGCACTAGTTAGATAAGCGGTGACAATAAAACTCAAAGAATAAAGCCGCATTTCAGTTATGCCAAATTAAAACCATAATGCTATCACTTTCAAGATTATATTTTAAAATCACCCTATTGTGTGCTATCCCTGGTAGGCAGCTAAGCAGCATGCAGCTGCTCACTGACTTCCCATCCTCAGTGGGACAGAGGAAGAGAAAGAGCAAGAAAACTTCAGGGTCAAGATAAAATTGTTTAATAAATGAAAAAGTGGAAGAACATAGGAAGAAAATGAAACAAGGGATGCATAGGCAATCACTTGCCTTGTCCTGTGGATAGATGATGGAAGCTTTCTAAACCTTCTCTTTCCCTTTTGTTGCTGAGCATGGTGTTACATGGCGTGGAATACCGCTTTGGTTAGTTCAGGTCACCTGCCTGGTCGTGTCCCCTCCCAGCTTCTCGCGCACCCCCCGATCTATTCACTGTAGGGACAGAGTAAGAATCTGAGAAGGTCTTGACACTGTGCAAACACTGTTCAGAAAGAGCTAAAACATTGTGTTATCTGCATTTTTTCAGTCATAAATCTTAACACAGTACCTTAGAGGATTCTGTGAAAAAACTTACCGTAGCCTGGCCCAGTACACACCCTTTGGGTAGTTTTCCTTCCTGTTTTCCAGTCTTGTTCCTAGTCAAGAGGATAGGCTGAAAAAGCTTCCCTCAGTCTTGTGAATCCTTCATATCCCATCCCAGAAAATAAAAGAAGGGGAGGTGGCAAAGGTTCAATTACTAGGAAAGTGGTCAGGGTATATATTCTTGAAGGTGGATGGTATTTTAGGCTCTGTGTGAAGTACTTTTTCCTCACTTAAAAATGGGACAGAAAACCTCTCTTTAGTTTCCACTAGCTTCAAAGCACAGTTGGTGGATTTTACCTGAAGTCTCTCCAGGTAGAATGAAGAATATGAAGTTGAGGATAAAAGCATGTTATTCAGGTACTCATAAACCTGATACCACAAAATCAGTCAGTCAGATTTGAAATTACATGATTGTGTCTAAAGGTTGTGCGCAACTATTTTGCCTTGGGAAATGTTCCAACACAAGGTATATCAAGTTAACGGCTCAAAATGATTCTGTTTATTGAGGCCTCCTGAGATCAGTGTTTAAAGAGAGGATATTTAGTTTGCCAGAAGTGTACTATAAAATACTTCTTTGTAAAGTATGTTTTGATTCAGGCATTTGTAACAGAGTTCTAAGTGCACTGTTTGCTCATGAACTCCAACTGGGCTGCAGTGAAGCATGGGTGTTGAGTGGCAACTCACAATGCTCTGACAGAAGTACTCTAGTAAGCTGTCTTTCAAGAGGAAGTTGCTGCTTTCCTCTAAAATAAAGCCTGACGTGAGTCCAATTTCTCTTTTCTTCAGTAACTGACTACAGCAGTTCCAAAAACTATAGAGACCTGCTCAATTCTTTGCCTGTTCTGAGGACCTTTGTCACCTCTTCTTTATTCCCCAGGGCAGTGATGTGCTCACCTGGCTTTAGTGGGCTGGGAAAAAGCATGGAGTGGGACTAGCCCAGCTGAGGGGGAGAAGGGAGTTGCGGGCTGTAAGGACTCTCTGAATGTTCAAATAGCTCAAAATGCATGCGGTAGAGTTTTCAGAGTGGAGATGGTAACCCATCTCACTCTGATTATTCTCCCCTTACTTGCTGTGTGTTTGAAAGGTCCTTGGCCTTCGCATTTTGTGCAGAATGCGGTGCTGTCGGCGTGTATGCGGTGTGGTGTTTAATGCATTGGACCTCTTGGAATAGGTAAAGGAATTCCTGGAATATGGTTGTGGGTTCTCAAGGAGCTGCTTTGATAGCAATATGTCATTGCTGAGAAAGAGAGTTGAAAGAAACTTCAGTTGAACTGTAAATAATATCTGAATGTTCCTATGCTATGATACTTTAGAAGTTAAAGGTACAAGTGCAGACTCCTTTTTTGTGACTGAAGCTACCAAATTTCACTTCATGCTTGTAATTGCTGGAAATGTGCACCAAATCAGTTACACAAACTTGGTATGTACGCCCCAAAGTTTGACCAGCAGTAGTAGTAGTCACTTGTGTGCATTTCATATGGTATTCTTAAGCTGCTGAAGCTACAATGAAATTTGAGAATTGCTGTTTTAGGCTTAATCGTCCAAGTCATTTTGTGAATGTAAGCATGATGTCTGCCATTGCCACTTACTACTGATGTCTGTCTTTCCTCTGGATTGCACTGATTTGTGAGAATTATTTATAGGGTGTGGACATGTAGAAACTTCTCTACTGGTGATCGTTTTAGATCTCAATAGGCCATTAACTTTACTTGGCAGTCAAACCTCATACATCTGTTGTTTAAACTCTTGACCTGAAACTTGTGATTTTACTTACTGATTCATGCTGTCAATATTTTTGTCTGTTGGAAATATTCAAATTTGGAAACGTTGGGTAGAATCTACATGAAGTTTGAACTTAAAGGCTTTAGGTTTCACTTTCAATCTCTGAAAATAATTTTATAAAAGAACTGCACCAGGAGTTAAAATCTTGGGAGAATCTTATGTCATTTGAAAAATAAAATAGGTTTGTATTGCTTTGTCTTCAAAGTTTATTGAAATGATTCTATAGAATTTGAATGAACTCAGTGATTCAAAGATGAAAAGTAGCAAGCCACATCTAAATGCAGTGTTAAAACCACTAGTCTTGCATTTGAATATTGTTTTGACAGATGTAGTAACACTAATTTTTTTGTTCCTCTATTTTCAACAAATACAGAACCTATATGGTCAAAGCTAACGTTTCAGTCTTGCAGATGGCACTAATAACAATGCTTCCTTTGTTAGTATATACAGAATTACAGCTTGAATTACTTCAGTGGCACAATATGCTTTATGCTCTGCAACTTACAAATACAGATCTTGCATGGAAAATAAAATATTTTTAGAAAGGTATATGGGATAAATGCTTATGTAGAATTCTGCTCTAGAATGTCCACCCTTGTCAGACATGCATGTTGATTGCATGTTTGTATTATAAAGAGTCTTTTGCAGTTCTGGTCTAATACATAGTCAGAAAACCACATGCAGGCTTGGGAATGTCATCTCCTTTCCAGAAAAGCAAGAGTGTAAGAGATGGAGTGATGGGATGAAAGGGTCAGTGTTTCCATATTTTTAGAAGTTTAACATCTGAAATTACACTTTTAAATATTTATTAACCAAAATAATAGCCTGAGAAGTCTACTATGGTAAAATAATCATAGGATGGTTTCCTGAATTGTAGCCTTCAGTACCAGTCTGCATTTGCCTTTTTAGATGCTTATACAGTTGAGGGTCTGCAACTTATTTTACTAAGCTACTGGTGGTGTGCATGCTGTGTCACAGGATGGCAAATAGGAACATCTAGCTTTGAGGACTTCTCACAAGTACAGAATAGATGTGCTTACTACCTGAGTGGTTGTTCTTCTCTGAGGAAAAGGCAGTAGGATATTTTTGGGTGGATCTGTGAACACCATGTCTATGTTAGTTTGAAGCCCCTGATCTATGCTTATCTGTTTTGTTTGGTGAACTCCAGTGTCGCTTTTGTCAGGGTAAAATTTGGTCAACTTTATGTATGCTTTGATTGAAAAGTAGGAAACACTGCATTTGAAAGATGGACTCATCTGTGTGATTTGTCAGAGCAGCTGAAGGCTCCTAGTTACTTCCAAAATTCCTGAACATTATATAAACAGTATAATTCATAAAATTCATTTGTTTTTGTTATGTGGAATATTGAAAATCAACTTTTGCCACTCAGAATTTGTTTAGAGTGAAATAATTCTTGAAAATCTTCCAGCAGTCCTTTACTGAGAAATCAAGAGCTGAGAACCCAGCGTAAGTGTATTCTTATACCAGGAGCAACCTGTGGATATATATGTCCAGTTCAGGTGATAACTGGAGCCCATCGTCCCCTTCCACCCTCCACTGCGTGCACCAAGGAAAGCAGCACACTAGAAAATCACACATGCTCCAGACTTGCCTGTCTCTGGAGAGAAGGGATTCGGGCTGAAGTCAGGGCTCTTTGGCAACACCAGTAAGGGGGAAGATTGGAAAACTTAAGTCTTCCACACAGGGCAGGTTTTTGATGACTATCATAACATCACAAATCAGCAGTTTCAAAATTATGTTTCCAAGACTCTATTAACCTTTACATCACTTCATCACTTTAGCAAAATGTATATAACTTTCAACTGATAGCAGGTAAAACTAGTAAGCAACAAGTCATTTAAATTGTGGTGGTGTTTGTGTGTGTTTTCCTTTGTTTTCTTTCTTTTCTTTCTTTTTTTTTTTTTTTGTTTCCCTTTGTTTTTTTTGATATTTTTAATGTGTGTGTCTTGGTTTGTGGGATTTTATTGTGGGTTTGGTTTTGTGGTGTGGATTGTGGAGTTTTTTTGGTGTTTTTATTGGAGGTGGGAGGGGGGTGGTTTTCATTTTGTTTGGTGTTGTTTTTGGTTTGGTTTTTAATTTCCAAAACCTCTTTTGAATCTGAAATTGCAAAATGGTATGTAAAGAAAACAATTGCTAGATATACGTACTAATCCTGGATTATGGAAACTTCAAAACTGGAACTTCAGTTCTCTGTATGCAAAGGAGGAAGTCTTGCCTTATGTATCATCCTGTTGAGAAATGCAGTGGTCTAATTTGGGCTATTGTTGTAGGTCATTTTGTGGGGCAGATAGAGCATGTCAGTAAAGGTTATGTCAGAATTTTGTTTAGATAATCTCGACTGAAGGTGCAGTTGAAGAAGTTTGAAAAAGAGCAATGATGTTATTAGTATCTTCGTTCTCACTTCCTGTTTTTCCTTTCTGGAAAAATACAAAGTGCAATGCTTCAGATTCACAAACAAGTTAATTTGATGTTTGTCCATAGTCAGAAAACCTCTTTGTAGAGGTAATTTCATTGTTGCGTTTTTGATGGTACAGCAGAGATACGAAGGCAGGTTTTCTGAAGACCGTTAGGAATAAGAAAAGTCACAAACTTCATCACTTTACTACCTTCGGCTGCATACTTCAAAATGGGCTCATGTTAATAAAAACTTTCCTACAGGAAATAATTCAGGCATGAAGGGACAATTTCACATGAACCTGGATAGCTTCATAAGTTATAAAGGCAATAATAAACTGAATTACAGGGTTATATGCTAATCTTGTGCTTGAGCCATCTGAGGTAAAATGATTACCTTCATCTGGAGGGCTTTTTTAATATAATGAAGGAATTTGTTAGTGAGAATTTATATCTTGAATTGTTGTTTGAATTTTCTTATCCACTCACTTCCTTTTTTACTTCATGAAATGTAGTCTGTTCTGTATCACAGCTTAACTAATATTTTATGTAACACTGCTCCTATGATAATGTAAATGTTAAAATAGAGTCCATTGAAGTTCATGTTAATAGAGAACTTTTTAACAATATTTGGAGGCTATTCTTTTTAAAGTTATTCTGTGAATGGTGGTTTGGGCCTCAGTAATCATATTTTACTTACACTATAAAACTGACTTTATGCAAAAAAGACAATTTAAAGGATTATGACTTGATAATTTTGTTTTTATATACTACAGGATATGTTTTGGAGTTGCAGACAAAGTATTTTTGCTGAAATGAAGAAGAAATTTTCACAGGTAGACAGATGAAACCAACTTTATAAAATGATAACCAAGATACGTAGTAACAAGCATGATACTGTAGCTTTGGTTTATTTCTTAACATGAGCATGAGCTATTGAATTTTTTGTGCATGTTCTTGAATACAAATATTATATACGTATTAAATGCAGTCTTAACAATAGAAGCTTCAAATTTAGTACGTGTTTAGATGCTTTTACACTAGTGTGTGTGCGTTTGGGCCTCTGTATCCTTTCATTAAAAACATGGAATTGTGTAGTTGTCAGAATATATCAGATTATGTAATGATTAAAATTAAGTTTTGTGTTTACTTTGTGGACTCAGTTTGATAACAGCTGGTGAAAATAGGGTTTCAGAGGCCAATATTGCCTTTTATGCTAGTTTTATAGTGAAGTTGCCACGAAAAAAGATGTTTACGTTGTTGCCTGGTAGTTCAGATGATATAGGGAATGCTTGCTGTGAATAGGACTGAGGTTATTTTTGCTCTATCTATTTACTATGAACAACTTGAAGCAGTGGCAGCACAAATGATGGCTTAATACCCTTTGCTATACTAACCCTGAGTTAAACCAGTTCAGTCTGTCCGAATTACATCTGTGAACAAGGAAGAGAAGATTTGTCTGACAAAACATCCAGCAACCAAACCAGCAAATCTTCTGTAATCTTCTATGATTTGTTTGCTTAATGTTATTTCCATACGTCAGATACTGTGTGTCTAATTATTTTCAGTAGCAACTCCCATGTAAGTCACAACTGATTCACTGTCAAGGGCAGTGGAGAAAATGTGAGGTGGAGTTGAATTTATAGGTGTCTCCTGCAGAGAGGAGGGGAGCAAAGGTGTTGGTTATGTGCAGGTGGTAGGACAGTGAGGAATTGAGCCTCCATTGGAGAACTTCTGTTCCTGACATGCTCATATACAGTGTCAGGTCAAGTTGTGTGGTCTGTACAAAATTACTGTGGGAATCATTAAATCTGAGTTAACTTACATTTTCCTAGATGAAGCTGTATGAATAGTAGCAAACGGCTCTTCACCTCTCCGCACTGTTCTGTAGAAGAGTGTGGGCTTCCACCCAGAGCAAGTCTCTGCCATTGCAGGGGAATCTGGGTCAGAAGTGTAGGTTGAGCTTATGAGTTTGTTGAGGTTTAGCTGCTGCTTATCTTCTCCAGAAAAATCAAGCAAGCAGACCACTGAACAAGCTTCAGCTTCTCTTTTGTAACCACATGATGAAACAGACAAAGTGTGTGCTTGTTGTTTAGAAAAAAAAAAAAAAAGAGAGAGAGAGAAATATGAAGCTCTGCTGGGAAATTCAAAGGAAAGAACCCAGGAGAAGTAATCATTGGCGAAATTTAATTTTAGTCTATTTAAGTACAGCCCTGTGTGTCTCTGTGGGGGCTGTGTGTGAAAGTGAGGACATAATATGTCAAAATTACTTTGACTTCTAAATTGTGTTTTCTTTATACTGTCTGGTTAATGTTTCAGGAATAGTTTGTCTGTCTTCTTGCGTAGTAGTTCATAAACCTGAAATTCTTCAGTAAAGTTTAAATGCATGAGGATTAATTGTTGCAGACTTGCTGGAAATGGTGCCTTGAATCTTTTTGAGCATGCAGTTAATGAAGGTTTCCACACAGGATAGTACATTTGATAAACTTACAGAAATTGACCTTTAAGTCTTAAGAAAAATCAGAGTCTAAAGCAAAGTAAGGTAATACAGATTGAGGAGAGTGTGGTTTTATTTGCCCTTCTCTGCTAACTTTTTTTCTGTTTATGATGGGAACAGACACTGCAGTCAGCTAACATGTCATTTTATAGTTATGTGTAAGATGAAGCTGATCTTGAAATTTTGTAAAATGAAGGGACACAGCATCAACTAAAATGTTTCTGTTTAGGTTCAGGCTTACTGGCATAAGAGCTCTCATAAGGGACTATATCTACTTTGCTGGTGGTCATCTGTGTTGTGTAGAGGCTGGTTGTGTAGAAATGCTGAAGTTGTTTAGTTCTTTGTAGTTTTTTATTCTCTAAAATATGGTCATGACACGCTGACAGTTTTAGCGTGAACATTGTTCTTTCTGTTAGTGTTTTTATCCACTAAAGATTGTGATAGCACTGCATGTATTTTTTAGGTGATGTGCCCTTTAGCCATGGACTGAGATTTGGGTGCTCTGACATGCATTACTAATGCTTTTTCTGTGTGTTAAAAGTTGAAAAGGCTGAGTCCTTGGGGACTAATTATTACTTTTACTGACCTGAGGCTTTCTTGTGTGACCTGTGTTTAAATATTAGTTACTCCTTATTATTCTGCAGCTTTGGATAATTGGGAGAATTTATTGATTGTGCTTCGATCTTTGACTTCCTGGGTTTTCAGTGTTGGGAAAACACCATTTTCTTGGCTTACTTGGGTCCATAAAATTTTATCACTATTCTGTTGCCATCTTCATTCAAGATAGTTACAATTTGGATATATTGAAGTTGCCGCTTAAAGTCTTCACTTTGTCTAGTAGCCATTTGGTAATGTTAATTTTCTTAACGCTGTTTAGGCGGAAGAATTTCTCCTGTGAGTCTTGCAGCAGTGGATTTAGTAGAATAAAGTTGGTGGCTTGATTATGAAACTTACTGTTTAATGGTCAGCTTCCAAGATTATTTGGAAGCTTGCAGATCTTCTGGGTAGCATTTCTAAAAATCACAGAAGTTATACTTCTACCTCAGCGGAATCATAGAATAATTTCAGTTGCAAGAGACCCTCAGGATCATCGAGTCCAACCATAACCTAACCTAACTCTAGCACTAAACCATGTCCCTAAGAACCTCGTCTAAACACCTTTTAAACGCCTCCAGGTATGGCGACTCCACCACTTCTCTGGGCAGTGTGTTCCAGTGCCCGACAACCCTTTCCATGAAGAATTTTTCCTAATGTCCAATCTAAAGCTCACCTGACACAACTTGAGGCCATTTCCACTTGTCCTATCACTTATGATCATGTCAAAGCAAAAAATGAGCTTGAAGTGGTGATTTAAAAGTCTGTTCCTGATTGGAAGCCGACTTCTGTCTGCTTACTGGCTGAAAATCTATCCAGAACTTGAGCCAGTGTATCTCTATACAGTGATTCACCCACACAAATTCCTTCTTGTTCTATAAAAATTGAGCTTGTTTTTATGTATGTTTTCCAAAACTGGAAGTTCTTAACTTTCTTACGCCTGATTTCAAAAATAACAGCCAGTTTTAGGTTGTAAAAGTATACTACATTTTATTGGGGAAGGCTTGTTTTGTTTTTTTTCAATTAAACTTCAGAATGTTCTTGACTTTACTCATGAATTGTTGCCTGCTGTCATTTCAGGTGGAAAGTGCTGCTGAGGAACCCAGGGTGCTGTGTATAATACAAGATACCACAAATTCCAAGGCGGTGAATGAGCGTGTTACCTTGAACCTGCCAGCTTCCACTCCACTTAAAAGGCTGTTTGAAGATGTGGCTTCAAAAGTGGGCTACGCGAATGGAACTTTTGATTTGGTTTGGGGAAATGGAGATAATGTATCTGATACGGTATGGCAAAAGTGCTCTTTATTTCCTCTTGATAGCAAACATTTAAACCTTTACATTGTAGAAAAGTGCTGTTTATATTGTGTAGTGCTCATTTAATTCCTGTAAAAATTCGTAGTAGGTGCACCAGAGCAGACTGATACCACCATTTTGATTTGGTAGAATTTTATTTTGTATTATATCTACATTTTAATCTCAAGAGGTGCTCTTAATTGATACATGTATTTATTCATTAAACAAAATAATCTAATACGGTAATTCAGATGTAATGCTAGTTTTCATTATCAACATGTATTTTTATTGATAATACCCATGGTAATTAATCTGTTTCCTGTGGCGGTCTTTGAGAAATATTTTATTCTCAACAGAAGCCTGTTGTGCAGTGACTTTCCATGTTTATTATACCTATTTTAATTTATTATACACCCCAAAATTATGATTAATATAACTTAGGAGCTTTATTGGAAATCAACATTGGTTTTAGTTAATATGCTTTCTATAGATGCACCTATAAAACTTCGTAAGATTCCTTAAGAAACAGACATTATTTTATTTCAGTTCTTGTTTATGCTTGACTATTTTTTTTCTTTTAACAAGTGTATGCAAGCTATATAGGACATTAGATGGTTCCTGAATAGATTAACCAACTTCTAAGGTTTAGACTGTACTGTAATACTTAATTTACACTGTTTCTTAAACTGTTCCGAAGTTCTTTCGGTATTAATGATGGGTATGTTTTGTTTATATTGGATTGTTACTTATTTTCATTTCATCTTTGTGTGTCAGAAGCTACTTAAAGCAGTGTATTATACTTGGATGGAATCTGTTAATTGTGTATAGGTATGTTTGTGGGTTGTTGGTTTTAAAGTGTTGTGGTTTATTTTTAGCAGACTCCTATAGACCAGAACAGTGACAAAACTATTCTTGATGCTGGTTTTGAGCCAGGGAAGAAGAACTTTCTGCATTTGACAGAGCGAGATGGTGAGCAGCCTCATATAATGCCAGTAAGTAAAATATTCACTTAGCTACATGAGCAATAGTGTTAGCGGGGAGAGACATGTTCTGTGTATTGCTCTTATGAGATCAGAAAATGAAATAAGATTGTGCTATGTATTTCATACCATAAGCTTCAGGAACTGTCTCAACAGACTTCTAGACTACTGTTTTACACTTCTAGGTTTCTCCTGAGTAGGACTGATGCCATTAGTAATGATTTACTGTCACTTTTTATTCATGCTTGTCAAATATTTATGAGATGCTTTGCTGTAATTTTCTAAGGTTATATAGTTAATTAATCTTTCACATGTTTAGAGAGAACTCTTAACAATACAGGTTTAATCATATAGCTAATCCTTTTCCTCTGGGTGTTTGAAAGCAATATTGGGCCACTCTGACAGAATTCTCAGAAACAGCAGTCCTGTATCAACAGCAGTCACCTGCTTCCTAATGTACCTTTAAGGAAAAAAAAAATTATAAGAGTTGTCAGTTTTGCTAGAAGCAATTGTCTGCAATAACAAAATACTTAAAGTTTTGTATTTCTCAAATATGTGATGCAGTGAAAGATAAGCACAGCTGCAATTTATTTAAATCAGGGTTTGGATAGGCTAGTGGTATATTAAGATTTATTACTCATCTCTCATGTCAGCGTAATGCTGGCCTATTTAGGCGTTGTTGTGGACTGAATTATCTGAAAAAGGGAAAAAAAACCCTTGTCCAAATAACTGAGATCAAAATTTGAGGATGATTCTGAAAGAATATTAAATTGTAATTTTTGTATATGAAAAAAAAATCTTATTCTGTATTTCAGTGCAGAAAACTTGAGACATAGGAGATAACTAATTGCAAAATTGCTTGTTGTACGTGTTATAGTACTATATTTGATTATACAGTATTCTGAAGGGCATTTGCTTCCTTTCACGTGAAGAATGATTTCTCAAAGCGTTGAGATTTGGAGGGCAGAATTAGTGTTACACAAGCAGCCGTATATCTGCAATTTAGTAAAATTTGTGTGATGCACTTGGCAAAACTGATTGCCATATGGGAAAGAAGTAAAACTTGTAGGTGCTTCACTAAAAACTTGTTGTCTAATTTTTGCATAAAACTAGTGTATTTCTGGTTTCAGGAGACGTCAGGTACAACAGAAGACAGTGCACAAGACAGATTTATAGGTCCTCTTCCAAGAGAAGTCTCTGTTGGCTGTACCAATGACTATGTCAGTCAAAGCTATTCTTATTCTTCAGTCCTGAGCAAATCAGAGACAGGTATGGTGTTCTCTCTTTTGAAGGCAATGCTAATTTGTCATTATTTTAGCATATTTTCAAATAGCACTTCATGGTTTTTGAAATAAATTGCAATTTATTAAAAAAAACCCCGCACATCACTACTTCGTTATCCATCATGATTTATGATGATATTTTCATATCACTTTGGGAATGGAAGAACTGTATCCATCCTTTTCTTACGTGGGCCAGTGCAAGTCAAACTCTCTTTTGGGGGCTCTCTTTTTCTGTATTAATCTACTGCTGTGTCCCTGGCTGAGTAGTCAGGATCGTATTACCAAAAGCAGTTCACCTCAAGCTGTGTTCACTCGCAGCTTAATGAGTACTTGATACTCTGTTTTAGAGGGGCTGTTGCCAAATCTCTGCACTCTGCATTAGCTGAAGTCTTCTGCTGTAGTTGCAGTTTCTCTGCCTGCACCGTGGCTCCCCAAGAGGTTCATCCTCTGCTGCCTGGTGCCCTGAAGCAGGTGGGGAGTCTGTCTCGGGGGCGACAGAGAGTCCCTCTGGGGAGATGGGGATGGGACAAGCAGCTCTGCCACGCAGGTCAGTGCCAGGACAGGTTCCGGGAGCGATCCCAGGCTGGTGCACAGCAAGTTATAGCTCAGTAATAAGACAAACTCCTCATAATAAATTTGTTGAGCAGACACAAAGACAACATTTATGTTACGCCAGTTTGTGCATGTTCAAGATTTTTTTGAGAGATAAGAAAGCTTATCTGGCACATACCTATTTTTCATTTAATGTAACTGTGAAAAGACGAGCTGTATAGTGTAATAAATAAAATGCCTGTGTTCTAATTCAGCCTCTTCGCAGAAGTTGCCTGTGTTTCACATGAAGTAGCTGCCTTTTCATTACTAATATGGAACTGAGATTTCTTTTATTTTTAATACTTACCGGAAGCTTCAGAGTATAAATAGGCATATTTAATTTATTTATTACACTATGTTTCAGTATATGCTGCTTGCTTATCAACTATTCTTAATATTGTATATTAATATTTTAGATAAAATCTTAATATTACAGTAAGGTGGATATAAGTAAACAATTCCCTTTTCAGCTAATAAAAATGACAGTGAAGCTGACAGTTTTAATTGCTTTTTATGGGAGAAGGTTTTAGAAGATACATGTGTAGGCACTTTAGAGATTTCTTTTTTATTTATAGCTCAGAGATGATAGTACAAACAAATGCAGATTAAATTATGTTTAAATTATAACTAGGAGACATTTTTAGTTTACATCAGGCATAAGTAAGCTACTACTACATAATTGTTTCTTAACAAATTCTGTTTTATTCTGTAAGACATTTAAATCTGCTTTTAAAATATTTACAGTTATTTCCCTGTTGGTGCAGCATTCAACTTTAAATATTGGTTAATATTTTGCAACATAATTCGTGATCACTGAAATAGCTTCATGTCATTCAGGGAGATTATTTCTGTTGTGTAAACTATTAACAACTATTGTAGTTGTGTAAACTACTGCTTTCTGAAAGTGAGCAATTGTAATATTCCCTTAATTTTTACAGTATAAATAACAGTAAATGACAACAGATGGATGCAGTTCTTAAATAAACATTATCACAGAATAGTTTTCTTGTCAAATGTTGTAATTCTTGAAGTGATTTTACATCTTTTTGTGTTATTTCCATTTCATTCTCCTTGTATTTTTAGGTTATGTGGGGCTAGTAAATCAAGCAATGACTTGCTACTTGAACAGCCTTCTACAAACACTTTTCATGACTCCTGAATTTAGAAATGCATTGTATAAGTGAGTACATGTAATCAAAACCTGTTCTTAAATTTGTGCTGGGATATATTGGTGGGAGACCTTTTTGAATAAGTCCTGTCAAAATCTCCTTGTTTGGATACTGAAGGGCATACTTGAAGTCAAGCCGGATAAACTATTGCAAATAATGACTGTTTAAAAGCTTCAGGTTCTTTATAAAATACTAAGATATGTTGCTGGTTGTGACATGGACAAGCTTTTTAAAGAATTTTCCCCATCTTGAAAAAATCAAGCTTGAAATTAAATTTCATACTAAGTATAGTCCATGTCTCTATTTGTGCAGTGGATGGCTTCAAAATTATTTCATTTTTGTTAGATTTGTACATTTAAAGAATGTAATTTACTACAGAAGCAGAAAGCAATTTCATTTGACTGTTCCCAAGAAGCAGAGCTTCAGTTAACCTCTGTAACCTGGCAGACCTCTTGAAATGTAATAAATGCTGATTTAAATCCCTTTTTTAGTACTGTTTTCAAAGCTTTTTTAATTGTCAAATGCCTCTGTGTTGTGAATAGATGGGAATTTGAAGAATCTGAAGAGGATCCTGTGACAAGTATTCCCTACCAGCTTCAAAGACTGTTTGTTTTACTGCAGACCAGCAAAAAAAGAGCAATTGAAACAACAGATGTTACACGGAGTTTTGGATGGGATAGTAGTGAGGGTAATGTGCAACTATTAAGCTTGTGTCATTTGCTTTGGCCAGCTGTCTTTTAGGGGCTTAAACTGCTGTCAATGGGGGGAGAAATACTGGAATAATTAAAAATAATTATTAGAATCCACTTAGTTTCTACTGGAAACAAAGTAGCCTAAAAGATGGATACTTTGTCGCGGTGTGTGTTTTGATTTTTAAAGCAATTACGTCTGTGAGTTTTCGGCTGTTAAAGTAAAGTAAAAAGCATTGTTTTTTTTGTTGTTAAGCTATCATTACAGTTGTTATTTTTTTCTAAAGAAGTAGCTCTTTATGAGAAACTTGCATCTGTTTTGAATCACAACTATCAAATGCTCGTGTTTCCACTTAAGTAGAAAATAATATGGATAATTGCATAAAATCAAACACTGTTTGTCTTTTTGACACTTGAATAGTGTAATTTTGCCCCATAACCTGCTAACTTTTCTTGGAGTAATCACATGAGGATAAGGAGTTGAAAATTGAGTTTCAGAGAATCAGTGCAAAGTGGGAAATAAGTCAGAACCAGTTTATCTTAAAACAATGCATATTAGCATTTCTGTATTTTTTTATATATTCCTGCTTGTGTACGCAGTTCTTGTTTATGTATAAGCATTGTCAGCAAGCCGGCTGCTTGTTTTTCTGACTTAACTTGAGAGGCAGCTGCTTGTGGAATTGAACACTGGCCCAATAGTGAATAGTGTAGTAAACAGGTGCATACTTAAACAAATTGATAGCTTTTTAGGAAGTATTTTCAGATTACAGTTAGTATTGGGGCTGCTAACAGAATTAATTAAGATTGATTTCAATTTTTAACAGCATGGCAGCAACATGATGTGCAGGAGCTTTGTAGAGTCATGTTTGATGCTTTGGAGCAGAAATGGAAGCAAACGGAGCAGGTAAGCGTATAAAAAGTCTCTCCTGTTTGTTCAGCAGTGTGGTATTGTTGTGGGGGGTTTTTTTGTTTGTTTTTGTGTGTGTGTGTTTGTTGGTGTTTTGGTTATTTTTAAGGATGAGTGTGACAGATGTTAACTGAGTTTTAAATACCAGGTTATTGAAAGTCTGCAATGGTTACCAATTTCTGTGTTTAATGCAATAGTCAAGCTACTATAATGTACAACTTTCAGAAGTGTGTTGCTTAGGTGTTCCTCCCCCAGTTAAGAGTGGAATATTCTGAACTCTGGATACTTTATGTTAAGAACAGCAAGTGATTGTGTAACTCCTGTGACAGGTTCCTTGCTGTCAGTATCTATTAGGCTCCATTGAGGGCTCTTGAAGCGCAAGCGCGCTTTTCTAATGTAGGAGAAAGTTAGTAATGTATTTGGAACACGCGCTATATTCTGGCATGTGGTCAGCTTGTTGTAGGCCAATTTTCAGATCTGTAGATTGGTAAATATGACATTTATCTTTGTGTTCCTACTTCTGGAGATACAGGGAGGGACTGCAGTATCAAGTGTTAACAAGTCTGCAAGGTCAGGCTTGGTTTCAAAAAATAAACTTTAATTTGGGTAGTTTTCTAGTCACTCTTAAGACCTGACTGTTCAATACACTGTGAAACTTAACGTGGTTTCAGAAGCTCATTTGGGGAAAACAAGAAATCAAGAAGTGGATGTCCTGCTGGGGAATGGTATTCTAAATGTGTAGCTGTGCAATTAAGACTTAATTTAAAAAGGCATTTTCTTGTAAAACTAAAGAAAGTAAAAATGTTCTGTTTCATTTGTTTGAAGCTTTGTTGAATATCTCTTTGTTTTAGGCCGATCTTATAAATCAGCTGTATCAAGGCAAACTGAAGGACTATGTAAGGTGTCTAGAATGTGGCTATGAAGGCTGGAGAATCGACACTTACCTGGATATTCCTTTGGTGATCCGGCCGTACGGCTCCAGCCAGGCGTTTGCTAGCGTGGTGTGTACTATTATGCTGACTAATAGTGCATCCATACACACATAGAATACATAATGCGACAGTGGTATAATTTGTTACATGGTAAGTATCATCCTAGATACTCCATCTTGGGGTGTTCGTCTTTGTGCAGTGAACCAGCTAGCAAGTTCTAGAAGATTTTTTTTTGGCTTTTTGGTTTATTTTTTGTTTTGTTCTTTTTTTTCTTTTGCCCTTCAATGAGTCCTACTGGTGCATGTATAAGGGATGGGGAAATGCAACTTCATTGCCTTAAGGCTGCAGTAATCAATTATTTTCTTCCTGATACAATCTTCACCATTTACATGAGATATTTTTATGAGATCACTAAGTTTTATTTGAGTTGTTCTCTTTATTGGCACATCTGCTAAATTTTCATAGCATTGTTGAAGGTCTTAGTGAAACAACAGAATGGTGATTTAAAATTTTTATTTAATTGCCATGTTGTTGCTGTGGGTTTTAAAGTTCACTTCTCAAATACCATATGCTTTTAACAAGCGATTTAATGATAATAAAAAATCCTATTGTACATGTGTGTTCTTGGTCACTTCTGCTCCAGCATTACTGATGTTGGCAAGCATATATATTGCTTAGTAAATCTGTGGAAGTTCTTTATTTTATTTTTCCACCCCCCCTGAAAAGAAGTGATTACAAACTGTGAAATTCCACTGTTGTGGCTTTAAATACCTGTGCTATGGATGAAGTTGGGAGAAGGAATACATCAAACAATTCTTTCAGTAAAGGTTGTTTTAAACAAGCACTTGTTCTGTAATTGGCTTACCAGGATTACTTATTATATATAAAATAGTTTTCCTTTTGTATTTAGTCAGTTAGCAATATTTTTGAGCAATAATAATCCATAGTTCTTAACAGTAATTCTGTTAAGAAAAGAATTGTTAGAATTAGGTTAAAGTGCAGTGTATGTTCAAAGTACTACAAACTTTAGAACTTTAAATACCAATCTTGAGAAGTAGTAAAGATGAGTGACATTAGTCTCACAAAAAGGATTCAAATTAAGTTAAGTCCTTTGAATTCTTTTAAAGATTGCATTAACATTTTTAGAACTATCCGGCTAATTTAAGCTGTGTTGATACAGATCGATCTTTTACACAGATGGTTTCCCTTTTCACCTTTTAAAACTCATTTCTAGAAATATTCCTTACCAAAAATTTTTATAGTCATTCTTATTCAATAATGAGAGTTTTCTGATCTATTGAAGTAATGAAAACTATTCCGTTCATGCAGTTGTATTCTGCATGTAACAATGCATTGTACTTGTGTCTCAAATTGGTTTTTTTTTCATAATAGAGAAGTCTATAGTGGAATGTTAAAAAAACCACCTTTGTAAAAATACAGAAAGCTTTAACAATTAAGAATTTAAATATCAGATTACTTTTAGTAGTATTTGATATTTCTCCTGTAAATCAGCATTTACTGGGTTTACTACATTGAAGAAAACAGTTTTTTGTTACACAGTTACATGGTCGCAATTTGTATTAATGCTTCAATTTTTGAGCTTTTAAAATTCATATGCTGATTATATTCAGTTGATTCTCCACCCTGCATTTGTTTTATCTATAGCAGATGTAATTTTTAGTTTTGTAGTTTTCAACAGTGGGGAGATATGGAGGATACTTGCTTTTGGAGAAGGGAAAAATCGCCTGTTTCTAAATGGAATTCTCTGAAGGTAGTATCCTCCATTGATCCATAGATGATAGCGATTTAGTAGGTGTAGGTAAAAGGGTACAAGTGAGAAATCAAAAACTTCACACATGCGCTAATAGGGCTTATAGAAGGGAATGTAAAACTTTTTAGACCTTGCTAGTCAGCTCCTGAGGGAACTTGCAGCAGGCGACACAACCCAAGATAGGGGATCTAAGGAGGATACTACCTTCAAAGAACTCTAGTTAGAGGTAAGTGATTTTCCATTACTTTCTAATAAGAGAGAATGGATGTATGAGCTTTAAGTAAGGTTAATCTGTAGAATGCCACGTAAAGTGTATTATCCCACTGTTCGACATTGTGTACTACCAAAAAAATGTAGATACCTGAAATGTTGCGTTTACCTATAAATATGTATGTATTACTTCTTAATACATGGAAACATTGAAGAACTGGGAAGGATAATGTTACTCTTTCTTTATCTCCTAATATGAATGAATCTGAAATTCTGTAGTGTGTTTTCAAGGTTTGCATTTTGAATTATTTTTTTTTGGATTCCTCCCTCCATCCCCCAAGTTAATGGAATTACACTACGTAGCT
This sequence comes from Columba livia, assembly GCF_036013475.1. Classification (NCBI taxonomy): domain Eukaryota; kingdom Metazoa; phylum Chordata; class Aves; order Columbiformes; family Columbidae; genus Columba; species Columba livia. Next base: position 58,834,191 of record NC_088606.1, read on the forward strand.
ACAGACTCATTAGGGCAGCTCTGGGGCACTGAGATCTTGTCAGTGTGTATCTCAAGGTAGTTTCTGACAAAGTACTTATACTCTTCTGTATTGTTCAAGGGAACGGTTTAAAAAAAAAAGCTAAATCAGTCTTTTCTTGAGGTCAGTAGAAATATAGACATAAAAACGTATCGCTTATTTCAGGGAGGTAAACAGAGCAGCAATTCACACTCTGGTTTTTGTTGGTGCTAGTGTATTTTTGATAGATGCTTGAATTTAACAGCATTAGACATAAGCTATATGTTTTGCAAATGAAGAACAGCTGAGGGAAGAGTAGACGCGATGGGCAGCTAGCTGGCATGCTGAAATTATGTTACTAGAAAGCAGTGGAAATTGCTTTCTAATACCATAAGACTCGTAATAACACAAGTATTCTGGAGATGTACCAAGCAGTTCTGTTTGGTTAAGTGTTGTTAGTTTTCTTTTGTATGTTAGCCTTTTTATTGATGGTGTGAGTGTACAAATAGACCTTTTTTGGGCAGAAATTATTTTGGAGTTCTGTGTAAACTTACTTTGTGGTGTCATTGCCAAACTAAAACTGTTGAAGGCAGTTAGAGTATGGATGATATGATATTTACTTTTTAAAAATAGATTGGTAACAATGAGGTCTTCTATTTTCAGTTGAGCTTATTCTTTGGACATGGGAAAACTAGATGAGCTCTGAAAATCTGCGATGGCATTTAGTTTCTAGGTTTTGGGTTTCTTTTTGGGTTTTTTTTTCCCAAGAACTGTTTTACCAAATTGCTATTTTTCATGTGACTTTTTATAAACCTGCTCCTGTTCACAGGTTTGACAAATTTGCACATTCACAAATGCTTGCATAAGATACCTGTCAAACTACTGACTGTATCACAAAGCATTTTTGTGAAGAAGTGTGTCCTAAGTGCCTGTCTTAACCCAGATGATAATTAGTTTAAACTGTTTGGTTTGGAATTTTAGTATGCTATATGTTACAAATCTCAAAGTCAGAATTAAAACCTGGATATACTCAGAACTTGACTGGACAAGTCCCTGAGCAATGTGCTTTTAAGTTGGACCTGCTCTGAGCAGAGAGTTAGGATTAGTTGATCTTCAGAAGCCTCTTTCAGCCTATATTGTTCTTTTGATTCTGTGAACTATAAAAGTTTAAATAGCCTTTGTCATACTAACATATTACTTGATCATTTATGGTATATTTTGAAGTGTGTGTTGGGAATGTTGGAAGCGCTTAGGAGCTCAAAGGCTACATAATAGTTCCTTCTTCAAAGATAACTTCAAAGGTAACATTAGAGTTGGACAAAACTGTGGGATGTCATCTGATAGGGTGCACAGCGTAGAAGCTTTGTTACTGGTTTTGCTGAGTAAACTGTCAGAGTAGAAAATGGTGAACTGCATTAGAATAGGAATTTTAGTAAGAAACACCCTAGTCAGCAAAATTAACTGGTGTAAAGATTATATAGAAGAAAACTGACAGAGACACAAATGAATAGACCTGAGGAACAGTGATGTTCCTTACACAAGGATTAAAAAAATAGGTGAATGTCCATATAGCTCAAAAATAATGGAGTTCTCAAGAGTTTTAATCAGGTTTTTCAGAGCACAGCTCACTATGTGTGGTAAGCAGTGAAACCACAAGAGCAATGTAATGATATTTCATTCAGTTTTGGGGGTCTGAAGGATCTTAATTTTCTTCCATATGTAAAAGTTTATAGTACATTTCTTTGTTAAATTGCACATCACATGAGTCTACATAAGCATTACATAATAATTTATCTCTCATCATTCATATATTCTCCTTCACTCATATTCACATAATGCATTGATTGTAAGAAAAAAGTTGGAATTAATGTATTTGTATTGTCTTAACTGGCATTTGATTCGTAAGAGATAGCATCATGTGATGTTTTCTAAGTTTCGTGTTCTCTGTGTTGGTTATTAACTTTTTTGCTTTCATTCAAATAGTTCTGAATGTTAATTCCTTAACTAGTTTACAGAATAGTCAAAGTGCAGTAATCTGTTCCTTCTGCTTTCTTTGTAAGCAGGGTTATAACTTGCTTAGTTTTCTTTCTTGTATTTTAGGATGAGATTCCTCACATTTCAGTGTATAATCTCACTAAATATTAGGTATTTGTTGCCCTTGAGTAAAAAGCAACTCGGCCTCTGTAGTGTTTAGGAAGTAAATATGTAGACAGTTGAATTCAGAGTCCAAAATGTTTCCACATGTCTAGAGAGTCTCTTTTCCTAAGAACTGTGATTTCAGGGCTGTTCAAAGGCTTTTCTGGCTAGATCCAAAAATGGTAAAGTGAGATGACTGCCTTCAATGTACAGTTGTTCTGTCGTATTCGGCACATTTTTTGTTTGTGAGTAGATGTCCCCTGGAATACGGTCCTTTTTAAAGAAGTCCTTTCTCCTAGAACAGCAACAGAGCTTTTGTTTTATTGTTGTTCTTGCCACATCCCTGAGTTCTCAGAAAGAAAGGAGAAGGGAAGAATTGAAGAACTTGGCATATTGTTGATTTCCTCCCAAAATGTGACTTATGAAACAACATGATTTAGACAGCAATCTTAAGTTCTGTGCCAGCTGCCTTACAACTGGTGAGCTTACTCTGGCCAGTTAAGCCCTTTCTTACATATTCAGATTTTGGGGAACGGCTACAGTCCTTCATAAGAGAAGACGCTTTAAAAAACAGTGTTTCTGTTGGTCTTATTTGCTTTAAACTGAATGTCAAAACTCGCAAGTTGTATTTGTTTTCACCTCCATAGGTGAACGGAGAACTTCTGGGTTCCACGTGGAGTTCAGGAACCCAGAGCCTATTGGTTTGCAAGCTCGCTGGGCTCAAGGTTTTAACTTGAAATCTCTGGGTAAAATTCTTCACTGAACCCATCTCAGTATTCTTGGTTTGAACAAGTTTGTTCTCAAGTCTGTACAACTTATGTGCAGTATCATTGTTGCAAATTAGGTTAGAGAGAGGACTTGTGATCAGTTTGGTTGTATTTTGAATATTGTTTGCTGTAGAGAAGAGCAAAGTAGAAATTGTTAAACTCCTGGATTTAAGCATTATTGACAAAACTTTTAGGCAGCTGTCAGGACAAAATTCCAGTTACTAGTCAGCTGCCTCACAAGGTTTGCGTTAGGAAGCTGGTTCTGTCTTTATAAGAGATGGCCATATCTGGTGTTCACTCCTTTGGGAGTAAAGCTCAGTCTCCCTCTATCCTTTCCCACCTTTCACTTAAAAGTGGTATCTTCAAATGTAGTTTCCTAAGTGCCTTTGTGGAGTGGGACTAAGGCTGTCTTCAGACAGGGAACTGAGTAACATTTTTTTCCTGTCACCGCTCACCCCGGTAATTATTAGATGGTATCTGTGGGGAAAATCTCCTCTTGAAATGCAGAAGAACCATCTCAGAATTCTAGGAGAACAGGGCCAAAGCAGGGTTAAAAAATCAGCTCGTTTTCACAGCAGTTGACTGAGCAGACGTAACTAAATGTGATGTGCAAGATAACAGGAGTGAAAGTCATTTTATATTGTATGTTTATTAAAATAATGACAATTTGGATTCATCAAATACTGAATGAAATACCATTAGCAGTAATTGTGGTTTGACTGTTTGACCTTGGGTTGCATAGAAGGGTTGGTTTCTCTTAATATTTTCTTGGCTATGTGTCTGTATCAAAGTTTAAGTCAATTGCATTTTGGTTGTAGATTTAATTAATTTCTGTGTGTTTGCAATCTCATTGTAGATTTTTCATTCTGATTTATACCTACATAGTAAACATTCTTTAAAAATCAGGTAACATCTTTTTATTATCAGGAAGAAGCACTGCATGCTTTCATTCAGCCTGAGATTCTTGATGGCCCCAATCAGTATTTTTGTGAACGATGCAAGAAGAAATGCGACGCAAGGAAGGTAAAGACTGTCCAGATCATTTGCAAAATTACTTTTTGGTAAATACCAATCCTGACAGCGGTAGCATAATCTTGTCTTTGCTTCATTTAGGGTCTGCGGTTCTTGCATTTTCCATATCTGCTGACATTGCAGCTGAAGAGATTTGACTTTGATTATACCACTATGCACAGAATTAAACTCAATGATCGTATGACTTTTCCTGAGGAGTTAGACATGAGTGTCTTCATTGATGTTGAAGATGAGGTAACGTGTTTGGTGTCAGAGAAAATTCCTTAACTTTCTTGAAGTGTTTTAATTTGAAGTTTTAAAATCTATCCATTTGGATTTTTGTTATATTGAAAAAGAAGCATGTTCTGTAATTACTATAGGGTTTCCATGCTTCCATAAAGAAGCTGTTTCTGATTTCTTACATCTTCACATGAGTGGTCTAAAAGCACAAGTCTTGGGGCTTCTGCACATACTACAAATCCAGAATGAAGCATATTTCTTAAACTTGTGTCTGAACCTATTTTGGTCACAAGAGATGGTGTAAAGTTTTGAAACTCTGGATGCTGAACTTAGCCCAAAAAACATTAATCATTAATTCCTTTCCTCTGACTTACAATGTTGTATATGCTGCAGAAGCGAGATTTTAAAAGTTTTGTTTTTCACTTGCATTTTTTCTGTCTTTTAACCCTTCTGGTTTGGGTCAAAATTCATGTTGTGCAATTACATTCACCAAAAGGTATTTGATGTGCGTTCTTCATGAAAGACTATTCTTATACCTCAAATTCCATTCCTGAAAACATTGTTACTTCACTAGCTTGTAGTGATATAAATACTGCATTGATATGCACATGGAGAGACTTTTCTGACTCTGTACAAACCTTTGTTTTATGATAAAATTATGCCATTTAAGCAACTTGATATCCCTCAAAGTGTTACTGGGGGGGAGAAATGAGAATGAAGATTGATCTGAGTGACTAGGACTTGAAACACAATTAACTGTCAGAAAATGAAAAGAATTATCCAGAGGAAAGAGGATCAGATAACAGATGGATAAACTGGCTTGCACAAACTGAACTGTGTTCATAGTAGTGTTGACATCACACTTTTATGCTAATAGAACAGTAATCAATCTTACTGTAACACCTTGATTCTGTCCAGTGAGTTGAAATGGAGAAAATCTTCGACTGCGGATGAGAATATTTCCAGTCAAATCAGTTCTCATTAACAGGGCTATGTTACAATAGGATTTGTTATCTGGTATTAGACCTCCAGGTGTTTAATTGAATTAACTTGTAAATGGAATAGGCTACTGAAAGATACAATCTCATCAAGTATGAAACCAGATAATTACCATTCAGTTACACATGAGACCAGAAAAGATTGATCTAAGAGTTGGACTGAAGGCAGTTACCCTGTTTCCCTGAAAATAAGACAGGGTCTTATATTTTTGCTCTAAAAGATGCTTACTTTTTTAGGTGTATAGCTGCCTGGGCACTATTTAATTTTACTTTTTTTATTAACTGTAATTAGAGCTTATTTTTGGAGTAGAGCTTATATTTCAAGCATCCTCAGAAATCCTGAAAAATCAAGCTAGGTCTTGTTTTTGGGAAAACAGGGTACTAACGGGAACAAGTCTGTTTTCGATGCTGAATTGCAGAGGTCTCTTGGTTTTTGAGGAGTTTCATTGTTTACAACCTTGGAATTTTTTCATTTCACAAAGGTATTATTTCTTGTTCCTTGTAACTTTAAATGTTGTGTAATATTAGTATCTCTTATTTTTAAGAAATCTCCTCAGACTGAGAGTTGCACTGATAGTGGAGCTGAAAATGAAGGCAGTTGTCACAGTGATCAGATGAGCAATGACTTTTCTAATGACGATGGAGTTGATGAAGGAATCTGCCTTGAAAGCAATAGTGCAGCCGAAAGAATTTCTAAAGCTGGCAATGAAAAGGTATGTTTTAAAAAAAAATGTTGTACTGCATCTGATTAGGTTGGAGTTCATTTTCTTCATAGCGGCCCCTAGGGTGCTTTGTTTTGGATTTGTGACTGAAGCAGTGTTGATAGAACACCAGGGTGCTAACTCTTGCTGAACAGTGTTGCATAGCACCAAGGCTTTCTCACCTTCTCATTCTGTCCATGTAATGAGGAGGGTCAGGGGTAGGCAAGAGGCTGGAAGGGGAACATAGCTGGGGTGGCTAACCTGAATTGGCTGGAGGGTTGTCTGTGCCATATTCGCTGTCATGTAATGTCATGCTCAGCAGTAAAAGACTGGGGTTTTCCAAAGTCACTGTTGCTCAGAGACTGGCTGGGTGTTGGCCTCCCACTGGTGGGAGATGGTAATACCTTTGCATCACTGCATCTTTTTTTTTTTTTTTTCATATTTCCTTCACATTAAGCTTTCATGATCTCCAACCACAAGTCTTGTCACTTTTGCTTTTCTGATTCTCTTCACCATCCCACTTGAGCTAGTGACTGGGTGGGTGTGTGGTTACTGGCCAGGATCAACCCCTCACAGATGTAAATGATAAAAGTATAATTAATTCTGATATTGAGGCTGGAGTGAGGGTGTGAGTGTGTATGTTTTTATTCAAATTCCAAAAATTGACACTGTCACAGTATCACAGTATGTTTGGGATTGGAAGGGACCTCAAAAGATCATCTAGTCCAATCCCCCCCTACAGCAAAGGCAAGCATGCAACTGATTTGGAAGTCACCTGAAAATAAAGGTCTTCCCAGCTTGTCAGACTGAGAATTCCCAGATAACTTGTTTTGGCAGCAGAATCTCCAACTGAAGACTGTTTTGTGTCATGCAGTGTTTTTCTTTGAGGCCAACTGTCAAAGGCCTTACTAGCTTTGGCTTTAAAAGTGTCTTGAAGCTTAGTGGAAGACTGGAAAGTTTTGATCAGTCTCTGCCATCTGTTTCATGCCCTTATAAAAATGGTCATATAGGTGAGGCCATGGGTCTGAACATTAAATATTTATTCGGTCAGCTTGAGTTAATATAAAGGAATTGAGCAGCAAGTCAGTCTAGGATAGCAGTCATTCTGCTGTGGAACACAGAGATCTTCGAGAAACATGATTGAGTTGTCTTGCCAGTACAAAATGAATCAAAACCCTTCAGTTTTATGGTAATGTATACAATGTGTACTTAATGTTTTGTTATTTGGTGATCTCATCTGAAATTTGGCCTATAGCTTTTATTCAGACTTCTTAGGAAGCTGTTTGGCTGTAACTATTATTTTCATAAATACTTAAAGGCTGACTTTTTTTTTTTTAATCTGCACATCTGTCCCTGTTCACATTTAGCCTAAACCATTTGAGAGTGTTTTTTTTCATAAACGTTCAGAATACTGTCAATCTTAGCTGAAAAAAAAAAAAAAAAAGAAATAAATTAATAGTCACTTGACTGAAACAGGGACAGAGTATCATAATGTATCAGTAATGCAAACGTTCTGTCCTGCTATTGACAATATTTTCACCAGCTAATTCATACTACCTGGTCTCAAGGGAAGCTAGCTGTCAAACCATGTTGTTAACTTTGTGCTTTGGATATCTTAATAATGGATGCTAAGAAGTTGCAGAGCATTTCCTCTATATAACCTAAAAATATTTCACTCTTGTAACACTTGCATGAGGCAGTATTGTTCAGTTTTATTTTGTCATGTATATACCACATTGAAGGCACGTCCTTAGTACCCTTTATTTCCTTCCTTTTATCTATGAGAATAGAAGCTTATGACAGCAAACTCAGGGTGGTATGAGAGGCGTTAATGCAGAGTGCTGATATGCGTTGGATGACGTGTTGCTGGTTTACAATAGACATAAGGGAGCCAAAAGCAGTCTTCAGGAATGCAAATATGCCTAAACTTTGTAGCTGTGGGCGACTTCCTCATTATTTTTTCTTCTTGTGTGCATATAATGCTTAATACCTATCTAGCTAAGAGTGAATGAGTTCAATGCTTATACAGAATAGAAGTAACAGTAGTGCATTAAGCCAGTTGAAAAATATTTCCATGATTTTTTTTTTTCTGAAGTGATTTGGTATTTTCTCTCTCTTTCCACTAGTGAAAGGGGAAATTCCTCTTTATTTCCATTATCACATACTCTTGTGTAACGTTTAGCATACAAGAGCTCTGATTTTGTTCAGTGTCTATTGCAGTAATGCATTTTTGTTAGATACATCTGTTTAGTAACATACAACTTTGTGTATTTGGGTTAGTGGAATTGTTTTAAAACTTTTAAAAATCACCATTTGGTTACCCTTTCCTTACTTAATAGATGTCACACCTTTTTCCTCTCTCCCCAGAGTTCTTTACTGTATGAGCTTTTTTCTGTTATGGTTCATTCTGGAAGTGCTGCTGGTGGCCATTATTATGCCTGTATAAAATCTTTTAGTGATGACCAGTGGTACAGCTTTAATGATCAGCATGTTAGCAAGGTAAAAATACATTTTGTTGTTATTGTTATCTTGTGTACTCATAGATGTGCTAATAAGTTTCTTTTTGCATGTGATTTTTCACTTGCATGTAATGAAATTTGTTTTGTGTGTGTGAATTTCAAGCATTTACTTTGTTTCATCTTTTCATCCTAATATGCTGCCACATACATACGTTTCACTCATTAGCTTAACTGATTTCTAGGGGTTTTAAAAATGTATGTATGGGGTTTTGTGCATTGTGGGGGGAGGAGTGTTTGTTGTTGATGCTGAAGGTGGTTCATAAAGAAGCCTTTATTCATGTACAGACCAAGCTGGGTTTAGAATTTTGCCTTCTTATACATGTGAGGAACACTTCTTGCATAGGAAAGTATGTTCGTAGATCTGTTACAACTCAGGTTGTGCTGTTAGACCTGTCCTGCTGATGCATTTCAGGTGTTTCATGTATCCATAAGCATTATTGCAGTCAAGAACCTGGATGCTGTGTTTTTCTAGGAAGTTCCTACTTTAAAAACAAAACCAAAAACATTTACATTCAATGTAAAATGAAAAGACAAGTCACTTGGAAACTTTTTTTTTCAGTCAGCAGATAAGCAGAAATACTTTTTAAAATTAAAATTATTAATACTGTATGTTAATTATATAATGCTGCTGTTTTTCTAATGAGAATAAATGCATCTCTCTTAGTGCAAGTTTGTCAAATAATCATTAAATTGATTTTTCTCTTAGATAACTCAGGAAGATATTAAGAAAACATATGGTGGATCTTCCGGAAGCAGAGGCTATTATTCCAGTGCTTTTGCTAGGTTAGTAGTACTGTAATATTACTTTTCTTTCTGATGGTGTTTTAACATAATCAAATGAATGGTCAAGATGCCTGTGCTTAATGTGTTAGCTTAAAATTGATAGGGGCTTCAAATAGTTGTAAGAACTATCCCGACTACTGTTTCAGGTCATAAAATAATGTGATATTTATTTTTGAAAATCCTTTTTGGTTAGTGTATTGCCAAAATATATAGGACAGAGATCCTTACTGAAACAAACAAAACAACTTTTAAGTCAGTATTGCCCTGCTATCTGCTAAATTTGGATAACTATTCTTTTCTCCACCAGCTCCACAAATGCATACATGCTTATATATAGACTGAAGGATCCAACGAGAAATGCAAGTAAGTATGTTTTGCAGTTCTTAATTAGTAAGATTCTGTTGTGGAATAAGGAGATGTTTTGCATGCGATGTGTACTAATTTTTGTGAGGATGGTGGTGTTGGTATTTTTAGGGTAAGCTAAAGTAACTTATATATAGGAAGCCTTCTTTTGTAGCTTTTCAATACTGTTTTTATAGGAAACCTTTATGCATCATTAGAAGGTCATCACAAAATAAATTCTCTAACTTTTTAGTATTTTGGATATCATGGAAATGAAAAACAGACATACTGAGTGATACTGAATAACCTATAATTTAATGCTATATAGTGTTATGATTTATAGTGGACTAAAAAAATTTTTTAAAATTCATCTGTAAGAACTTTGTAATGACAAAGTTTTACAGTTTATAAGCAGCCCTTGTTGTTTGTGTTTCAGTTAGGAAGTGAGACAATATACTGTAAGTTGTATAGTCAGAAACAAATTTTGGATGTTACGGTCTCCTCTTCATCGCTGAGTTCACCAAGGCTCAGAGGATGCCTGGTCCCATGTTGACAGGTTGATTCATCTTGAAAATATGATACAGCGGAAAATGAAGATTCTGTTTTGATTCAAAACAAGAATGTGTGGTTGGAGGCTTCGTTCCAGTTTTGGCTAGTTTCATAGGGCCTTAGACTGATCAGATTAGTAATAACTGTAGACTTCCAGGATTTATCTGTTGTAGATAATACTGTATTATAATTTGCTTGAAAACGTTTAATGTTTATAATTTAAAATCTGATCACACCTAAATGATGTAGCAGTAAATGAAAGTTTGAGAGAGCTTTTTAAACTAATTTCAAGATAGAAGGAAGCATGTTAATTTGCTATTTTTCCCCTTCTTGTCAATCCCTTGTTAGAAGTGCAGCTGTAGAAAGGAAACCAGAAGGGCAGTGACTGGCTACACTCACCCTCATCAGCTGTGTGCGTTGAAGAATCAAGTGTTTTGGTTCAGTTCAGCCAGAGATTAATTTGCTTGCAGTATCAAAAGATGTATGTAGTTTTTCTTACAGGAACAATTCAGTAGTCTGCCCTTACAAAGGGAAACATGTCAGTTTGCAGCCTGGTTGAAGTTAGGCTGATAGATCATGTAGATTGTTTTTGGGGTGTATATAGTTTAATTGTCAGAACTTTAATGCCCTGAAGCGCGTTAAAAAAATCTAGTCTGTGAATAATTTTTCCTAATAGCTTGAGCAGATGAGAAGCCACATGAACTTTCAAAGGCAGGTACAAAGCCTCCAGTACCTCTGCATTCCTCTTCTTTTTTTTTTCATTGTTAGTATTTTTTCCTTCACTAAATGCTCAGGAGGTTTGGTGTCCTGAAGAACAGATGCAAGCTCTTGAGAATCTGAAAATCATCCTCTGTAGGGTGAATATTTTGATAGCTGGATTTATTTTACTCTTAATTGGTAAACTGAAAATATGTATTACTTAACAAAATAGAACGTCACAATTGAAACCCTTGGCACCTCACATTGTGTAGCTCATTTTGGGGCATTCTCACTATTTTTCAGGAGTATGCAAGCGTGGAAAAGACTTGCATGCTTCAGAGAATTTGTAACACACTAGCTTGTAATGTGTCCAGTGGAGGATGGAATAAAGATCATTGAAAATAACATTTTGTTTGTCTTAATTCTGCTGCTGTAAATATTGTAAGAGGGAGAAGGGTAGTTGTCTGCTTCCTTTAACTACTTCTTTTGGCGTAAAGTTTTAATTCCACTCTGAGAAACTGAGGATGACTATTAGCAAGAATGTGGAATGAAATTAGCAATACAAGGTTGAGTAAAACAATCTTTAGTGTTTATTCGGAATACAAACTATAAAAAAACCCATAGCTTATACTAAATTTTATTTTTTTAAAAATACTAAAATTAAGAAAAGTAGACTTGAACTACTTCTCTGTCAATATATTCCAAAAAGCGTATTATGATACTTGGAGCAAATTTGTCATGTCATTTCAACATCCTAATAAACACAAACCACGTTTATTTTTAGTAGCAATCTATTTCACCATACATGGAATACATTCACACATGTTGTTTTCTACTTTTCTACTTTTTTTTTCTTTTACTTTTCCACTATTTTCTCCATGATGTTAACAATTGTGTTTTCTTTGAGGAAATAGGGAGGGGGAAAAACAAGTATCTCACAAAATCAGTTTTGCTGGCTTCTCTTTGAGAATTCATGATACAGGGGACAGTAAAGTTATAAAAATATATTATTTGGTTTATAATTTAACAGTATCTTAAGTAGATGCTTTATACAGTTTTGAAGCGGATTCAACACAAGAAGGATACTGTTAAAGCCTTTTAGCAACAACTTGATATAGTAGTAGGTCTTAAGAGCAACAAAAAGTAATAGTTTCAATATTTGAACCCTTGAAACAGTGTTATTCATTCTGAACAAGAAATGGATGTAAATTGTGCGTAGTTTATTCTTAAACAGCAGCCATAGACAATATATATGAGTCAAGATCTGTCTTTGGAAATAGATTTTCCTGTAAGTGCTGTGATTGGTAATTCCTCAACAAGCAAAGGAAGAAACTTAATTCTGCTATTGATTGCTTGAACATGCCAAGCCCATTTTTAAATCTGAAAAAATATTTGCCCAATTCCTTATGATAGGAGGGGCACCAGGAAGGCAACTGTATTTGTGAAAGTTGATTATATTTTTTTTTTGTAGCTTGAAGTATTGCATGTTTTGGTTTTGTTTCTCTTAATGAAACAAAATGTCATGAAGTACACTAATCTGTATAAAGTGCAATATTTATTGTATATTGTATTGGTGATATCTTGTGACTTCTATTATCAGCTAATTCACTTTCTAAAACACATTTTACCTTTATTGCACAAACAGGCTCAAGTAGAGTCATCAGCCGTAGTGTATTTCTTTACAACAGCAAAGCTTCCATTATTGATACTGGAATATTAATCTTGCACTAATACTATTTTCTTATGTTGCTGATGTATAATTAGAGGGAATAAATGCTGACTTTGGTTTCATTTAAATAATTAAAAAGAGAACAGGACATAGTATAGTTGGAAACGTGGGTGGTGAAGAAGGGGGGAAGAAGGCAGGAAAGATAACTGTTAAATATCCATAGTTCCTAAGATGTTGCTCACCATGAAAAAAAATTTGTAAACTGTTGCTTTGTTTTTACTGGCAGAGTTTCTTGAGGCACATGAGTATCCAGAGCATATTAAACAATTGGTACAGAAAGAAAGAGAACTGGAAGAACAAGAAAAGAGGCAACGTGAAATTGAGCGGAACACTTGCAAGGTTAGAATTTCTGCTGAATAAAGTAAAAATACATCTCTAGTAAGAAATGTTTCTACAATAAATAGTAATTTTTCACTACAATACGAGGACTTTTTAATGATAAGTGTGTCGGTATTAATAACTCTTTAAAATGAATTGTACACCTATTGGAAGGCTGTACACAATGGAGGCATCTGTTAGAGGTATTCACCAGAGATTTTTTGAGTTCATCTCTTCCTTGTGAATTTGAATTGGTATTAGTACCAAAACAGGACTACAGTTGATCTGATGTCACTTGATTTCAGCAAAATGAATTCTAAAGAGTATGTAATGCTGTATGTTATGTGTTTCATACTGTTAAATCTCTTCAAATTGTGGCTCTTTACTTTGTGAAATGATGTTTCTTAAACTAATTTAAAATAATTATATGGCAGACAGAGCAGAATCTTTTTCGATCCATAGATTCAGTAGTAGCAAACAAAATATGACATGACTTAAAAAGCATGACAGTCAGCTGGTCTGCCTATGAATAAAGTGATTATTTTAGTAGAAGGTTCTCAGTGGTTGCAAAATATGTAACTGTATATGAAAAAGGAATTTCACATTCATTATTCCCATGTGCATTTTGTTTTGGAGAATTTGCAAGATGCCTACAGTTTAAATATGTTTTAGTTGGTACCCTACCTTGCGAAAGATACAGATATACATACATACACATGTCCTGTCTACTGTGCCTTTGGGGTTTTGTATCTAGTGTTGTGTAACCAGCTGAAAAGAAACTGTCCAGTCGCTGGAGTAGAACTAAAGATGTATTTTTACATTACATTGTTTGAACACAGGGTTGTAAAGTTAAAGTACTGTAATATGAAAGGTATTTGCAAATACCTTCGTGATAATTTTTCTTCTTTTCATATTTCATAGATAAAGTTGTTCTGCATGCACCCTACAAAACAAATAATGATAGAGAACAGATTAGAAGTTCATAAGGACAGGACACTGAAGGAAGCTGTGGAAATAGCTTACAAGGTATGCTATAGATAACAAAATAATTTAATTGTTAGTTGTGATTTTTTTTTTTTTTTTTCTGCTGTTGTGTATCTTCAGTTTTTAAATTTCTGATGCTGTGGATGTGTTTGAGGAGCTGGCTGTGGGGCTTTTTGTGAGTTGTTTTTTGGGGTTGGTTTGGATTTTTTTGTGATGTGTTGTGGGTTTTTCTTAAGAGATGTTTTTGTTGGGGATTATTCACTGAGTTTTCTGTTAGTAGCCATCAGATAATTTCTGATTGGAATGATATCGCCTGCCCTCTTAAAAGGCAGTATGATCTTACATATCCTTATTTTAAAGTCAGATAGTGAGAAGTGTTGTTAGGTACACTGTAGTCTCAGTAGGCTGAAATAATTCTGAACCCTTATATTTGCATTGCAGTAAATATGTCGTGTTAGATATGTAATAAGAGAATTCGTTCAAGAAGCTTCCTGTATAGTTAATACAGTAACATCAGTGGGCATCAAAGGATATGGTGAAGTTTGCCTTCCACAAACAGGTTGAAGACATCTATTCTTGTAGTCTTTGGTTCTTGCCATATGTGTCTGTGGCTGGGAGAGTACCAGCAAGGCAGTTAGAGGTCTGGAATGTGTTAACATCTCCTTGAGATGCACAGGAGATAGTGGATTCGATGTCCTCAGGCCTCTAAGATACCATTTGGTATAATGGATAGGCTTTGTGTTCCTCTGAATATGCTTCTGGGACCTGTCTTCATGTGCTTATTTACGTACTTTACCAACGTCCCTCTTCTCCACATCTTGATGCAGGCTTCTCTTTATATTTTGAAAACATGTATATTGCATGCACGTGTATATAATATGTATGATGAATGCATATGTTTTTCTAAAACCAAATTGAAATTTGTGAATTCGAAGGATTTCTGGATGTACACGTACTGAGATATTTCTAGCTTACAAGGGGAAGACTAAACTCACAAGTAAGCCATTATTAAATGTTTTGGGGTTTTCTGTGTGTATGTGTGCATGATTTAGTTAATGGATTTAGAAGAGGCTGTTCCTTTGGATTGCTGTCGTCTTGTCAAATACGATGAGTTTCATGACTACTTGGAACGCTCTTACGAAGGAGAAGAGGATACACCAATGGGTTTATTACTTGGAGGTGTCAAATCAACGTACATGTTTGACTTACTGTTGGAAACAAGAAGACCTGACCAAATTTTCCAGTGCTATAAACCTGGAGGTAAGACATGTAATTGCATGTGGACAAGGGTAGACTGAAATCATATATTGCATGATGGCATGGAAATAAAACTTGAAAAATGTAGAACTGTATTATGATGTATGAAAGAAAAACTTTGTTGCACTAAATTTTACAAAGCCAATACTCAGAACTACCTACTGTGCTGTGTTGCCAACTTGCTTTTAATTGGAGTTCTAAGGTATACTAAAATTTGTCAAGGCTGTGAAACGTTTTAGCCTCTTTGGTGTTAAAATTGATCTGAAAAAGAAATTCTGCAATTGGACTGCTTTTCAAATTCATTACTGTTTGTATGTATTTAATGCAACCCCTTGTTCACTACATCAGACAAGTGTATGTGTGTTTTCCTTGGCTGTTGAATTCTCTCTTTTGTGTATATCTATCTCTATATATGTGTATATATATCTATATGTATGTGGGGGGTTTTTTCTTTTTCCTCTTCCCTGCAGAGGTCATGGTAAAGGTTCACGTAGTTGACCTGAAGACTGAATCTGTTGCTCCTCCAATAAGCATACGAGCTTATTTGAATCAAACAGTTTCAGAATTTAAACAGCTAATTTCAAAGGTAATTTATAGTCATTAAGGACTTGTATTGCAGAGTTTTCATTCATTCTGACTGAAAATGTGTTGTGATTTAAATATCTAAAATGAGAACCTGCACCTTTTGCAGTTAATCTGTGCTTCATGTCTAGTGGGGTGGGTCAGTTGTTCAGCTGAGTTTGTCTGTCTGCTCACTGCTGCTAAAGGCAGCAGTCTGCTTCTTGCTTCCATCCAGAGTTCTGCCCTGGCTTTTGTGCAAGCTGAGCCCCTTTCTGGCCATATTGCTTACTAGCTTACCAGATAGTAAGCTTTTTTTTGGGCAATCTGAAGAGTCAAGTTCATGTTCTTTTGAGTTAATACCTTGAACCAGGTCACTGAGTATCGAGTCAGTGGCAGAACCAGTGAACTGTTACTGTAGAACTGAACCAACATGTAAGTTCCCCCATTGGTCTCAGCAATTGCAATTTGCCATCCAAATCTGTCTACATTCTCCATACAAACCCCACTTTTCATCCCAGCAACCACTTGATATTAAGATGCAGATCGATTTTTACATGGTCTTAAACCATGGGATGTTATTGTGTGTGTTGAATGGGCAGACAGACATATTACTTGGTCAGTTCAGTCTAAAATAGCTCAGTGGTTGGTGTAATTTCATAATATTTGTTATGAAATGTGTTTTCAGTAATTTGAATTAAATCTCATTAAGAATTAAGTGAACAGTATGCAAAACCTGATGCTTGAGAATTTTTTTTCTTTTCAGTTGGTTCACACCCTAAATAATAAGACCAATTCATCATATTCCTGATCATTAACCATTTGCCAACTCTGGGCAAAGCCAAGCCATTTTAGACTACTGACCTTTTGGAAAAACTAACAATTGCTACTTTATCAAAGGATGGTGGGAAGGACCTGGGACTGAACATGTTTGGGAGGTTTTCCCCCTTGTTGTCTTTTGCAGTTTATAAGTCAATAAACAAATGTTCTTTCCCTATTAATAATCTTAAATACTTGTTCCAGTGTTTGAAATTATGTATAATATGCATGTTACCTTACTCTCAATGTCTTATTTTAGGCCACACACCTGCCCGCTGAAACAATGCGGGTAGTGTTAGAGCGTTGCTACAATGACTTGCGTCTTCTGAACGTTTCCAGCAAAACACTGAAAGCTGAAGGCTTCTTTAGAAGTAACAAGGTACATGCTCTGGTTTTTATATTGTTCATTTCATGCATTAGTAGACTTCACCATTGCATTGTAAAAGGTGTGGACATATGTATAGGCTGTATATGAAACCAAGTATACATAACAAGGTAGAGCAGGCTCAGAATTGGACACCTGGTTGATACTCAGTGGTTAAAATGATAGTGAGGTTAACAACCTTACGGTGAAGATTTTTTTAAAGTCAGTCCTTCTTAGGGAACAAAGGTTGGTGTATTACTATGGAACCCACCTAACTTGCTTTCTAAACCTTCTTAACAGCTGTGCCTGCTCTCAGTGTTCTTAAGAAACAAATTTTAAAACTAAGAGCAAGTTTTTGATGCGTTTTTGTCTTTAATTCAGTAGTTTCTACTATGGAAATTTCCCCCCAGCAAAAGACAATTTATATTTTTTTTTTCCAAAAAGACTTATAGTAAATGGTTCAATAGTAGTTGTGTAATCTATTCAGAAAAGGAGTAGCTTAGTACTTAAATAACATCCATAGCATTGCCTTTTTTACTACAGTAGTTATATCACATCTTTTAGTACATTTTGCACATATTGTGTCTCTGTAATGTGAGCTCTAGAACATGCTATCCTTGATGAAGAAATATTAGCGACAGCTTTGATGGCTTTTAGCTGAGCAAAATAATGGTGTCAACTTGTTACTCAGTTACTTGAAGCCCTTTTGCATTTGCCCTGTCACTATGCACAATAGCCTCTGACAAGGAGAAATGAGAAATTTGTTCCCATGTGTACTAATTTGTGCTGTTTCTTACCTATGTGTGCATTTCAAGATTTCTTATTTATTATGCTATGCTAGAAAATAAAGACCCCATCTGTAGTTGTGGGGATCCTTACTACCATAACTAGTGTTAGTGCACAGGTGAAGGGTGCATGTGAAGCGATACATAAATACACTTCGAAACATAAAAGTGTTTACTGCAGCTGGTCGGTCTGGTTACAGTTCACTCCAATCTTAACATGTATATGAAAATAAGGAAAAGTGAAATAGTTATTGATCTACAGACTCCTTAGGCTATCTCTTTTTGACCACGTATTTTAATTTTTTTATAAAAGGTGGTGTTTCTTAGTGGCGTAATTGCTAATGTGTGCTCAATTTGCTATTGTTATTTTTATTTTTATTTAAAATAACACTACATGATAAAACACTTATTTTATGTTCAGGTATTTATTGAAAGCTCAGAGTCTTTAGATCGTCATGTGGCATATACAGATTCTCATTTATGGAAACTTTTGGATCGTCATGCAAATACAATCAGACTGTATGTTTCATTACCAGAGCAATCACCTGGATCTCAATTTAGACGAGCAGTTTATCAGAAGTCTAGTGGAGATGTAGGCAACTTGGATGAAGCCTGTGAAAGAGTAAAAGGACCTGTAGGTAGTATGAAATCTGTAGAGGCAATTCTGGAAGAAAGCACCGAAAAACTCAAAAGCTTGTCCCTGCAGCAGCAGCAGGAGGGAGATAATGGGGACAGCAGCAAAAGCACAGAAGCCAGTGATTTTGAAAACATTGAATCACCTTTAAATGAAATAGACTCTTCAGCATCAGCAGAAAACAGAGAACTTGAAAACCAAATTCAGATTTCTGATCCAGAAAACCTGCAGTCTGAGGAACGATCGGATTCGGATGTAAATAATGACAGGAGCACAAGTTCAGTGGACAGTGACATCCTCAGCTCCAGTCACAGCAGTGACACCTTATGCAACGTGGACAATGCGCCACTTCCCTTGGCTAATGGACTTGATTCTCATAGTATCACAAGTAGTAGGCGATCAAAAGCAAATCAGGGGAAGAAAGAAACCTGGGACACAGCGGAAGAAGATTCTGGAACAGATAGTGAATACGATGAAAGTGGCAAGAGCAGAGGAGAAGCACAATATATGTACTTTAAGTCAGAACCCTACACTGCAGACGAAGGTTCAGGAGAAGGGCAAAAATGTATGTATTGTTTTTTTAAGTGCCTTAAAATAATTCAGCTTTTATTACTGTTTAACTCACATGCTGTGTTAAAAAGTCTAATGACAGTATTTAAAAACTCGATTATGTCAATTTTAAAGCTAATGAAAGTGCAAAGATGGGGCAGGTATCACATTCAGCAAAAATCTAGCCTAATTTTGATCTTGTAGTAAGTGTTTACTTACATGAACAGCATCTTGCTTTTTTGTTTTTAAGAAAATGAACAGCTACCTCTGTGATACTTCTGTTTCCTTATATTGAAAGTGTTTTCTGGAGAGCAAGCTGAGTTGTCTCTCACTGAAAGGAATATTGTTGAATCTGTTGATGATGATTCACGTGTTTCAGAATTCAATTATTTACTGTGGTTCACAGAGCTGTAATTCTGTTAATGTTTAGATAAACAAGCCTGAAAACTCCTAGTCATTTGACTGTAAATAAAATTCAAATATACTTGGTATTGATCATTTAAATCAGTAGACTGTTGCTTTTCATTGACTAAAGTACAATAGGTGCAATGAAATGTGTGGATGACATGAAAATGTCCAAACAAGTTCATTGCAGGAGCTTGAGTAGCATATTGATGGTCATAAAGACAGAGAATGTAAACAGTGCTCAGTACTGTGTATTGTATTATAACTAACGGAAGAGTAATTAAAGAATAGCAGGATATAAGGTAAATATTTTGAAAGGCGAAGGTTTGTTTTCATGTCAATTCATAAATCCTTATGTAATAATAATAGATAATCAACAAAACCTATTTTACTCTTTATTTTTTTTAATAAATATTTTAATTTTTAAAACCAGAGAGAAGTTTAATTGCAGCTACTAAAGTTCTAATAAAATTACTCCTTTAGCCTGGAAGGATCTTTCTTTGGGGCTGATCTTGAACTAGTTCAGTTTGTCTCTTTTGGTAAGTCCAGTTGGATGCAGGAATTATTTGTGACAGTAATTTTGACGCTTTCATAGTATGCTATATAAATGACTATCCTGAGGGGAAAGCGTTTAGGTATTTTTAGTATGACAACATGAACAGATTTATGATCCAAATAACTTATTTATTCAGTTAAATAGTCTGAATAGCAATTATTTAATTCTAATGTGTCATGACACAATATAATCGTACTGTAGTTTGTTCTTAAGAAACACAATTTCTAAAGATAAACTATTCACTTCACTTTCCAGACTTTCATATTACTAGAGTGGCTTTTCCTTAATTACAAAATTATTTAATGAAAAAATCCCTTAATCTAGACTAGAACTTCCAGAACAGAGTTAACCAAACTTTTTAATCCTGAATGCCAGGAGAAAAATCAAGGTTTAGTGGGATGAGCCTGGCCAGCCCCAGCTCAGCAGCACTTGCCTCCCTCCCTTGAGGCAGGAGAAACCTGTAGTGGGATTATCTGCAAACTCCCCATCTGATTCTCGTTTTGTTGTCTTACCAAATGGAGAAGAAACCACTTTGCTCCCCTGCTTAACTGCTTGCAGAATAGGGCAGTTTGGCACTGTGATATCTTCCAGGAGCATCTACCTGTG
The DNA here is from genome assembly GCF_036013475.1 of Columba livia. Taxonomy (NCBI): domain Eukaryota; kingdom Metazoa; phylum Chordata; class Aves; order Columbiformes; family Columbidae; genus Columba; species Columba livia. The sequence continues at coordinate 58,854,497 of NC_088606.1, forward strand.
AACACTTAAAATACAGCAAAGCTCTTACAGGTTACAGTAACACCCTCAGATAGAAGGTAAATGTGGCTGTAATTCTGACACTTCAGTAGTAGTTTGTTGCAAATGGTATTTCTGAATATATGGAAATAATACACTAGAGTGCTTTTTTCTTTTGGTGGTGTGGTGTTTCATGCCATTTTTATTTTTACTTAGGGCTGGTGGTGCATGTTGATAAAAGAATTACCCTGTCTGCCTTCAAGCAACATCTGGAGCCTTTTGTTGGAGTTCCGTCTTCTCACTTCAAAGTCTTCAGAGTCTATGCCAGCAATCAAGAATTTGAGAGTGTTCGGCTGAATGAGACACTTTCGTCATTTTCTGATGACAACAAGGTTATTCAGAAGTTACTTTGAATCATTAAAAATATATTGGTACAATATAGACAAAACCATAATTTACAATTCCAGTTAACTTACCAGGTTAAATCATTACATTGGTCTTGGTAGTGTGTTACAAAATGTGATTTTGATTTTGTTATCGGTTCTAACAGATACTCCTTTTGCCTTCTAGATAACTATTAGACTTGGAAGAGCCCTTAAGAAGGGTGAATACAGAGTCAAAGTCTATCAGCTTTTGATAAATGAGCCAGAGGTAAGGCATGGAATATTTCAAGATTGATTAATGAAAATATTAATATGTCCCTTGACCAAGGTTTTCCTCTGAAATCTTGGAGAGAAAAAAAAACAAAGTCCCTCTTTCCTCTGCATTTTCCTGCAAGTTTTCCTGGATTTAGAAAGGGAACTTCATATTATTTCTGTTTATGCTGTTCCAAGTATACAATTGGAATGTGATCGATATCTCTCTGAAGTGTTTCTATTTGTGCAGTATAAATGGAGGACAAATTAAAATAACTGTTTTCCTTAAATGTATCAAAGTCATGAAGAATTCTTTCCAAATAGGAAACTGTTTTTGCTCACGGTTGCAGTTTTCAGTAATATTGCACTGATACAATTTGTCACATTCATCCACTGCAGACAGGGCTTATTGGAATGGTCAGCTGGATAATAGTCCTCTCTATGTGAAACAAACCTGAAACAAAAATGCCTCTCTTGCAATAATGTAGTTTACTTGCTTGTTACATCTTTTGGGACATGAGAAGTATAAAAGTGGTTTCACTATGTGTATTGCAGTCATCAAAAGTTGACTTTCTATGCACCTGAATTTCTGATAGGACCAAACTGCAGAATACACATTAATAATGGATAAGCACAAGAGACTGAAGCTAAACTGATAAAGCAGGGAATAAGATAAATTTAAAAGTAAATTCTAGCCATGGAGTTCTGGTCTCTCTGAACAACGGAAGTCAAGAAAGTGGCACTTGTATTATCATATGGCTTATTTACTTTAAAAGCTCCTTTTGAATTGTTTAGAATTTTAATATAATGCTAGTAATAAGTAAAACAGACACAAGACGTTATTTTCTGCAATGTGTTCAGAGTGTTTTAATGACCTGTCAAAGGGCTGCTACTACACAAATTAGCTAAGCCTAATTTTAGTCAATTGATCACCTACCTTGTTTCTGAAAAGCATTCTAGTGGTCATTTTGCCAGGTGGATGGAACTGGTCACAAAACATGAACAGGAGTTAAATTTACTTTTTTCGTTAAAAAAAATTGTCTTTAATCACTTTCTATCTGTGTTCACAGCCATGCAAGTTTCTTCTAGATGCAGTTTTTGCTAAAGGAATGACTGTCCGACAGTCAAAAGAGGAGCTGCTTCCTCAGCTTCGAGAACAATGCGGCCTAGACTTGACAATTGACAGGTATCAGCAATCAGTTGAAGTTACCCGATTAAATATTACTTTAAAATGTGGGTTTTTTTCTTTTGTGTAGAAAGGATGTTTGAAAGGAGCAGAAATATTTACTGTGGTCTTTGAATCAGTTTGTGAATACAAACATTAATTTAGCAATTCTTGGCTTTCATCTCGTGTAGAATGACGTAGGGAATAACATTGACATAGAACTGCCTGTGTGCATCATGTCTGCAGGTTTACATGTGGGAAGTTTTGTTCTCTCTAAGGACGATTTTCTTCAGAAAGGAGAGCATTAAGTAAAACAATTCACAAAAAGCCACCTTCTCTCTAGATGTACACTCAGCATAGATCACTGCAGCAAACTGCCTCAAGCATTATCGCGGGGGGGTGTGGACAGCACCGGTCCAGCACCATCTTCACTCTACCCATAAGCAATTATCTCATCAAGGCTGAACTCGCTTTGGGGCCTTAATTGCACATAATCTCTGCTGTCAGTTACAAGGGATGCAGTATTTATTGTAGAATAGCTGGCACTGCATCACTGGAATAAAGAAAACCTGTAAAATGTGGTGAACAAGCTGGTGGGGCCTTGGTATGAACCTGAATTTAGACTGGAGCAAGTGTTGGCCTTTTCCTGTTGAGAAAAGAAGTAGAAACCTAGTTCTGGACCAGGTTTTTTCTCCTTTCCTCACTGTGACTGGGCTGTAGGATTTTTGACTGCCATACTTGGGTTTATGTTCTCTAGTGGCCTGTAGCTATGGACTGCATCACAAAATGTCTGCTTTTGTGCGTGGAGAAACAATTAAAATTAAAGTCTTGTACTTGTGTTTAATCATTTTAGTCATTTATACCTTTATTTACCCCATATCTAAATCCTTTTGTTTTGTCACTGGATGATTGCAGTAGAAGTAAGTACATAAATCAGACACCAATCTTTTTCTAATCCTTCACCTCTCTTTTTCTTCCCCATTTCCTACTCCTCCTCAAAAGAGAAAGAACAGCAAAATTGTCAGCAGTGTTTGGGAATATTCTGTTTTCTTATGCTAAATAGGAAACTATTCTTCTAAATCCCCACAGTTTTCTTGCACTGAACAAGCACAACACAGGCTCATTTTCCTTGTGTCTGGCAGTGGTACAGCACTAAGGGGCAGTAGCGATACCTTGCTGTCAGGCTATTGCAGAATGTTAAACTCATTCCTGATAGACCTAACCAGACTTCACATAAATGAGTGGTCCTTCAGTTTTGTCAGAAAATATTCAGTTTTTATCTCTGGCAGTGATGTTTATGAGCAGATAAAAACTCAAGTGTTTTCTTCACAATGTGTTTACAGGTTTCGCCTACGAAAGAAAACCTGGAAGAACCCAGGCACTGTGTTTCTGGATTATCATATCTATGAAGAAGATATCAATATTTCAAGCAATTGGGAGGTCTTCTTAGAAGTACTTGATGGTAATAATGATACAGTGTCAAGAGAAAGATAACGTTAGAGACTTTTTGTCTTTAGAGAGCATTGGAAGTGTACTTTCCGTTTTTTCCTTTTGTTTTCAAGATTGCCATTTGGTAGCATTTTATTAGGAAAAAGTAGAAAACTTTGCATGAAACTGAGGGACTGGGGTTTGTGCAAGTGCAGATTTCCTGGGGCTGTGATGTGCTAAAGGTCTAACAGCAGTACTGTTTTTTGGGTTTATTGGAAACTTTTGGACATACTCTAGTACTGGAGGCGGTTTTTAGCATGTGTATGTTTTCATTCCACATAACAGCTATAGGAATGCCTCTATAATAGACCTTATTATATGCCTTATCATAGACTAGAGGGCTTTCAGGTATTCTGTAATATCTTGTATATCTTGTCTAGCTCTGCCTAAAAGGTGCCACTTAAATCCAGTTGTAGAAGATGCAGTTAGATCCCACTATATTCTGTGAAAATGAAGTTGTGTGTACCCGCTGCTACCACAGAGAGTGAAAAGGCAATTTCTTTAAAACGGTTTGTAAGACCTTCCACCATCACCATTGCTTCAATCTTGTTTTTCAGCTAAATGCTGAAGACATTAGGCAGGTACATAAGGCAAAGTAGAATAATTTGCAGTTAAGTTTCTTAGCATAGCAGTTTTACATCGTGCTGTTGCAGACATATTTAAAGTAGTTGTTCTCTGGCTCTGAGGAAAACTTCTGCAATTGTTTCAGACTTGAAATAAATGCCAAGAAGCACTAGGTGGCTGTATCTTCCTTTCAGACAGTAGTGTTGAAAGGCAGCACAAATGTAGTCATAGGCAAGACTGTAGAAGGTATTTAGGGAGAAGTTTAAACAGCGCTGGTGCTTTCATGCAAAACAAGCGTGTAAAGGTAGACCTAAATGTTTAAGTCACAAATTCTGCATGCGAAATTACAAAATTGTAGGCTAATTTAAAATAAAAACAAAACCAGCCTTTTGTTATCACTTCTGCTTATCTGATTGTAACATTAGCAGCATTACGTGTCAACCAGAGAAAGCTGTTGCCTGAAACTGATACAAAAAGACTGGAGGCAGTACCTATTAAACTCCTCAAGGTGGTGGGTGTAGAGCAGGCTCTAATAGCAAGCGTATAGTTGGTGTGTGAAATATAGAAGCCAGGCTTGGAAAGCTTACTTTGGTAAAGAAAGTCGAGCACGTGAATAACTGCCAGATTGCTGAGGAAGGTGTCATGCAGGTAGAAGATCTGGAGGTAGCCACTGGTTAGGTCGATTCATATTGTCTGTATAACTGAGCCGTGTGTGATGGAAAAACGCCCCAAAGAGTAAATGGCTTCTAAGAGATGGCACCTATGAAAAATTCGTTGAAAGGAGCTATGACGAAGGAAAGTTCAACTAACTCCTAGTTTCTTCCCACCCACTCTGTTGGCTTGTTGGTTTTTGTTTGTTTTCCTTTGGTGGACTACCTGCAGCACACCCACTAGTTTACTTTGTGTGTGTATTAGTGCACTCTTTCATATTTGAATATGCTTATGCAATGGAAACCTCCTAATTTTAAACAGGATATTTTGTGATGTTAATGTGATAAATTTCTTTCTTTCCTAGGGATGGAAAAGATGAAATCCATGTCACAACTTGCTGTTTTATCGAGACGATGGAGGCCATCTGAGATGAAACTAGATTCTTTCCAGGAAGTAGTGCTAGAAAGCAGCAGTGTTGAAGAACTAAAAGAGAAGGTAAAATGTGTGGCATGATAAAAGTTTCTTGTGGTTTCTAAGAGCCTTGTTGATGTCTGTGCGGAGGTGTCATAGCTACAAAAATCTTGTGTGGTGATTATTTTTTTCCACAGGAATTGAGAACCTGTCCCATCCTATTAATAAAGCCATATGAATTATCAGCTTTAGTTCTTAGTTGCTTATCACGGTCTGGTATCAAAGTATTCAGTTGAATGCATGTTAAAAAAAAAATCTTGGAGGTTTATGAAGCATAATATTACTTGTGCCCCTTATCCTTGAAAAACACATGTGAAAGAAAAGCTGAACTACTGTCACTTATTTTTTTCAAGCCATTTTTCAAGTATTTCGGTGTTCCAAAATACCAAACTCTTCAGTCTTTTCATATTTGAATTTGACAGCTCTTGCTCAGGAATGGTGTAACTGTATCAAGTAGACTGAGCTATATTTTGGTTGGAAAGAAATATGACTTTGGTGCAGGTTTTTTTCCTTAAGGCCAGGACCCTGTACCAGGTAAGCAGACATGGGCCATCCTTGCAGGAATCTGGAGTAGAGCTGTGTCTTGTACTGAGACTGTTTTATTAATCTATTATATCACAAGGTTTTGCTTTTAGAGAAGTGGTTATTTTTATGTGGCAGTACCCAGATGTAAGAAGGCCTCTTTGGATGCTGAGGTCAGCAAAAATCCTAGTATCAGTGAAGTCTGGCCTTATTAAGTTAGGGGTTAGTTCATAGGCTGGAAAGAGGAACGTTGTTCAGCTACCATAGAATGCAACAGCCTTGGCTTCATCTATGTTGACTGATTAAGCTAGGGCCTGATTTCTTGTATACTTCAGGTAGAAATGAAGTTATGACTACAGGTTGTTGCATGCAGTCCTCAAGATCACCTCTTCACTTGTATCTGAAGAAAGAGTTGGATCTTCTCATTTTCTTGTCTTAAGAACTGATGTGCAGGGAGCAGTTTTAGCAGCATTCTCTCTGAAAGGCTCTAATCTTTTTACTCCCAGCAGTAATAAGAGAAATTTGAATTTGACACATCTGTAGTAACAGGTGTGTTCAGCCAGTGCTTCTCTTTCAGGCACATTTTATTAGCAGAGTGTGGGGCTAGTAACACGTTTCAGAATTTGTCTGGCTTTTGTCACTATTGTTTATTTGTCCTAGTTTCCTAAGGATAGGAGAGTTAAAAAATTATACTGGCTCTTAGACTTTTCTCACCATCACTTTAATTTGAACATGACTGTTTAACAACAGATTTCATTTAGAGGAAATCTCATCAAGTTTTGTTGGAAATAAGCAGCCAGAGATAAACACAGATGTAAGCTGGTGTCTGCATTGCCACGGAGACAGGACTGCAGCCGCGCTTGGGGTTAAGGGCGAAGTGGCCGTGAGCCTGTGTGCATCGTGAGGCTTGCTCCAGAGCTGTGCCAGGCACAGTCGGTGACCCCACGATGGGTACAGGGACCAGGCAGCAGTGGCAGGGGATGGGTGGTGGCCTCTGTGCCCCAGGGGTACACAGCAGGGGCAGCTGCAAGGGGAAGGAGCAGCCAAAGGTGTTCGCGTGGGAGTTGTGGGGTTGTTATGTTTGGAAGTGCAGGGGTATGGAGATGGGATTTAGTCCTGTATATTTTACAGCTTTGCCTCCTCCCACATCAAGTGGATAGTAGCTTTCTTTTCGTACAGGGAAACTGCTGAGGGCTAATGATGGACATGGAGGTTGAACATGAGACAGTTGGTCTCTTTGTATCTTGGAACTTGGATGTTACTGTTTGTTTCTGTTAACTTTTTTCTGTCACCCTTTCACTGTGTGTGGTGAAAGACTGTCACAGAAGTGTCACTTGTGATGCACTAGCAACTTCAGAAATGTAAAAAAAATTGTACCTTGTCACTGCAATTTTGTACTAATATTTTTTTTGTCATTTGAGGACTTTTAAATATTGTGACTTCTAGATTTGGTAGGTCTATTGACTTTATGTAGATGCTGTGTAACATTGTTGTGCAATAGTATTAAATGCACTATTTTTCTTTACAGTTGAGTGAAATAAGTGGAATACCTTTAGAAAACATAGAATTTGCAAAGGTAAGTAAGATTTTTGTCTGTTTTTACACTTTAATGGCGTGGATGTGTGGTTGTGAGTTGTATTTTATCTACTAAATAATTGCTTATTTTCAGGGTAGAGGAACGTTTCCATGCGACATTTCCATACTAGAGATTCATCAAGACTTGGACTGGAATCCTAAAGTATCTACACTGAATGTCTGGCCTCTGTACATTTGTGATGATGGTGCAGTAATATTTTATAGGTATGTCTTCTTTTACAGTATCATAACCATGCAAAAGATCTGTGTATAAGATATGAGGCATGATGTAATCAACAGAAGCCCAAAAATACTTCTGCTGTTGTCTTGAAGGAAAAGTGCTTATGGAAGAGCATTTAAAACATTTAGCTGAAATGCATATGCTCTTCCTCTTCCTAAAACCCTGAATACACACTGTGTATATTGTTTAAACAAAGACTGCACCCTTTCACTCACTCTTCATTGACAATAATGGTGAATGCAAAACTAGTTACTATGCCTGAGTGTATACCTGGATTTAATCTCTTAAAACAGAACCATATGCCTTGTGGAGTCTGGGAGAGTCTTGCCGGAGGTTTTAGAGAGCAAGGATTTTATTTTCCGAGTTTATTTCTTTGAGAAATTAATATGACTTCTTTGGAGAAAAAGGTGTTATATTAAAAATTTTGTTAACTTGAAAAACATTAATCAGTTGGTGGTGGTAGCCCAAAGGCAAGCGTTTGAGGACTAAGAGCTTGAATATTGTCATTTCTGCTAAAGCTGGGGGGTGAGAGATCTTCATGAACACATTGTTTCTACAGTATTTTTCATATTTACACATGAGATTGGGCAAAACAGCTTGTTGGTAATGAGCTGGCCTTGAAGAAAATTATTTGGGAGAGGAGCTGGTAGTTTCTAGCAGGGCCTGGCTGACATGCTGCTCCAGCTGTTGGTGCTGTGACCAAATAAAGAGCTCAGTCATAGCTGTCTGTAAAAACAGGAGTTACCAGGTAGATGGAGGAGTATAGGCTTGTTTTGTGCTTCTTTCCCCTGGGTCTGCTGTCTGTTAGAATACTGAATGTCTGTTAGAAAAGCAGGTTTGGACAGATAGTTTCTGCAGAATAAAAAAATAATCTGTAAGGAGTATTATGCTTGGTTGTTTTTTTTTTGTTACTAAGTTGTTCCAAGTAAAAAAAATGCAGAAGTGTAATGGCCATTGTATTATTCTGAATTTTAACATCTATTTTCATTTCAGGGATAAAACTGAAGAATTAATGGAATTAACAGATGAGCAGAGAAATGAACTGATGAAAAAAGAAAGCAGCAGACTCCAGAAAACTGGACACCGGGTAACCTACTCTCCTCGTAAAGAAAAAGCACTAAAAATTTATCTGGATGGAGCACCGAATAAAGATTTGACTCAAGACTGATACTCGCTATAGCATTTTCCCTGGGGAATTTTTTTGTTTAAAATAAAAAGGTTCACTACTACTGTGTAGTGCCATTACGGCAGGACACTCATTAGGTGTAAAGCGCTGACACCAGCACTGACTGGGCTGTGTTCCCACTCAGAAGCGCAGTGGCCCCGTTGGGTCACTGCTCGACTTGGAATCATGTTGTGCACTATAGTCAAATGTACTGTAAAGCTAAAAGGGATGTGCAAATAAGATTAGAAGTAACAAGTGGGCGGGGAGGGAAATGAGTGGAAATCTTTGAGGACAGTGTGCACATAGTAGCTAGTGAAACTAGCCTCCAACAGGATACTCATAGCTTAATAATAAAAGCTGTGCAAAGGCCATGAAAGAATCCTTTTTTCTCTTTTGTTTCGCTGATACACACATTACCTCATCGAAGAGTCTGAAGTCAATGTTAACATGTTGGTTCTAGCAAAGCAGCAGAAAAGGGGTGAAGATGAAATGGACGTGCTGCGACTGTAAGGTTTTTAGACTATTCTTCCATGAAAGAGGTGGCCTGAGAGGTGTCTGCAGAAAGCTGCCAGCAGGTGTTGGTTCGTTTTGCAGAAGTGCTGTTGTAAGGTAAACTGGTTTTTAATAGGTTACCGAAGCCGATGAGCAGCTCTATTGTATTGTGTTCAATGTGTAAATAAAACTTGCCCTATCCAGTTCACAGAACTGCAGTTCAGCTATTTACCATGGTATTTCTTTTCACATATCAACATTCATTGTGTACATTTGGAAGTGTAGTTGCCTATTTAAATTTGTATTCATTATATGTTTGATGCTGGGTACTTTAGGGTTGTGTTTCCCCTTGTTACTGAAGTTTTTGTTTTGTTCAGCTACTTTTTGTACATTTTGGTTTTGAGACTATGACAAGTTTGCATCTTCTCCACCCACTGAAAGTCATTTTATTTTTCCCAGAGTTGATTCTGTAGCTAAATGTAGTCAAGTATTGGGGCGACCTCTAACACCTCAACGTACAAACTTGATAGTTCAGGTTGTGGTACAAAGACTGATGCAGTCAACATGATTTCATTGCAAAGCCTAGGAACAGCAATTTTTTGCTTTTGTCCATAAAGATCAATAGAGAACAATTCTCCGTAGCTTTTGGAAAACCACCTAATTTATAACAATCAAAAGATTTTGGTAAAATTTTTCATGCCAGATGCTGTTTACAACAATGAACATGCCAATAAAACATTTGTTCATTCTGTTGTGTTATTTTAATCAGTAAGTGGTGTTGTTCTTATTTGAAAAATTACGGAATTATTTCCTGGTGGTAGAAATGAATCCTGAAACAAAGACTGTTCTGATGAAATATCTTTCCTGTTCATAATGATAATCATGGCTATTAACATTAATTCTGGTAGGTACCCAAGGAATTTGCTGCAAAGCTTTCATAGACCAGAAGTGGTGAAGGACTTGCAGGCTGGTAGCACAGTCCAGCAGCTCTGCTGTTCCAAACTGGATATAGGCAGTAGGAATTATTTGGGAAGAAGCTCCATGAAAAGTTCTTTGGCTTGGAGTCTCCCGTCATCTTTTAGCATGTGCAATAACAGATGCTGAACTCTCTATCCCCAAAAAACAACAGTGGAAGAGCCACTGTAGCAAGCTGCTGTGATAGCTGGCGGCCAGCGAGTTGTGCGGATCGGATTTTACTCTTAGCTATTGATTTCTTAAATCAATAACCTGTTAAGCTGGTAACGATAACAACATTTTGTAACATGCACAGATTTATGCCTATGAAGTGTATTAAAAGCATTTTTCAGTTGTCTCTGGATGTAATATAATCAAGCAGGAGAAGCAGAAGCGTCTAAGTGCAAGAAGCTATTTATTTAGGTTGTCTTACTGCTAAAGTAAAGCAATTAATTTATGTTCTCTGCCTCTACCTCTCAAAAAGGGTGAGTGATGATGGAATATAGTCTGTTAACAGATCCTTTAACCCATGTTATCTAAGAAAGTATGTTCATGGAGCGCAGAATGCTGCCATACTCGTGGCACTGTGTTTAGCTTTAGCTTAGGCACAGTCTTGTAACTGCAGCTGCACTATTCTCCTATCTATCAATGTTTACATATTTTGTGTTTAACAGAGAACCTAGATTCTTTGTATCCAGCCCACTGGGCTGTTTGTTCTCCAGTTTTAAATAGTATATTTTTACCTTGAGAGATATGAGCTCTCAACAGTTAAGTTGCAAGTTTCTATACAGAAACCAGTGTGCTCTATGGATGTAAGTATATGCATACAATTTGCTACTTCTATGGAGAATGTTGTAGGCTTTGTTTTTGTTAGTGTGCCCCTCATGTAGCAGGGGAAGCCAACAGCCATTGTGTATACAAGTATAAAACTCAAGGGATACTCCGGCTACGGAACAGCAGCTCTGCAGTGACACAGGCTGCGGCAAGGATGAGGACACCCACTGTACCATTGCTTAAAATCAATGACTAAATCAGTTAAGTAGATGGTTCTTACTCTAGAAAAATAAATGACTCTAAAGATACATACTTAAAAGTCACTTCTACAGTCACTAGTAACTTAAGATTTTTTTTATGCTTATGTGTATTTTTTTAATGAGTACAAGTACCGATAAATTTATTTCTAATGTACAAGGGGAAAGTACTAATCCAGAAGAAACACTGATACATTTCTTATTTGTCTTTGACAGAAGGTTTGGTCCAAGGACTGAATGAATTTAGCAATCATGTGAACATGCAGGTGTGGTACACAGGAAAGGATGCTCGTTGGAGACCTTGTTTATTGCACTTCTATCCAACAGTATGTGTTCAGGGTTTATATAAGCAAGACACTAGATGAAAAAATCTAGAAATAACTAACTAAACGGTCTGGTGTTTGAACTTTAAATTTCATCTCCCAAAAACAGGTCAGGAGCTGAGTCAGGCTCAGGCTCCAACCCTGCTTGGTCCTCCAGACTTTCTAACTCTTTGCGCACTTCCTGGATGACGCTGCTTTCTTCATAATCTGAAAGAATCTCTTGGGGTATCAAGCTGAGAAATGGCATCTCATCCATGATTAAGGGATCTTCTTTCTCATCCTTCCTGGTTTCATTGGCGGAGAGTTCGCACACAGATGTGGTGCTGTGGCTGTTGGAAAAAGAGACATCTGGTTTTATAGCACATCTTCCCATGTTCTTTTGCTAGTTCCTTAATAGAACTCTTCATTCCTTCCCCACATGAAAGCATCTTAAATGCTGTCAGATCTACCACAGCTGACTTCATAAACATCTGATTTTTACATGTGTGACAGCTGGATAGTTAAAGATGAGATTTCCACATACAGAGCTAGAACAAAGACCCTGGTGGCACAAAATGTTTCATATGGGGACACAAGATGGCAGTGGCCCTCAGCACAAGCTGGCCTTTGCACCTACAAGCACTTGGCAGTGACTGGTCTTTCCTGTTTGTGGTGCAACATTATACCAAGTTAAGAAACATGATACTCTAGCGTAAAAGGAATGCAGAAAAAATGTTTGCTGTCAAGCTGTAGAGTTGAGAGCTGTGAGCATTATATATTTGGTGTTGAGTAGGACAGTGTAGTAAGTGTATTTGCTGCTCTGTTTGGAAAAGTGACTTCAGTTGCCTGCAAACATCCCACACTTGTAGGATCTTCAGAAGGGAACAAGAATGATTTATATTTGTTGACATGAGGCAGGGGAACAGAACTTGATGACGGTGCATCCATTCTCTGCTCTGCAGGGGACAGGCTGGGGCTGCAGGTCCCGAGACAGCGCGAGGTGACCACAGCTCGTACCAGGCACCCCAACAACTGCTTAACACTGCATCCTCGCTTGCTGGAAACACAAGGTAAAGGAACTAAAGTTGTCTGTGGAGCTCATTTTGTTTTGAATTCTTTTATGTTTTGCTTTCTAAGAGTTTAAGATTTCCATTTGTGGGCAGAGTATCCTGTATTCTCTAGGATACAAGTTTCAGTGTTTTATCCCTCAGGAGTGATATTTAGCCAAGGGACACTTCAAGCAGAGATGGTCACCATAAGAATTCATAGAAGGAGCTTCATCTTACTGTCCATGCGCATCACGGGCAGGCAGTATGCACAGTATTCATCTATTTGTGATAACCCTAAACAGACAAATAACTCTTGTGACTATAGCTGGATAGTTCAGTTATATTCACACCCCAATTCATTTCTGTGTTTCTATATCCTCATCTGAAATGTTTTCATTCTTACTAGATGTGACATTTGCTGATTTACTTTCCCTGACGTTAATGGTACTTAAACACTAACTAAAATTTTGGTGGTGAAAGGATGGGATGGGATCAACTCTGATCCAATTACTTTTCATGCACAAAAAAATGTAGAAACAGAGTTGGACACACAAGAGAAATATTAATGTACATTTCTGTCACAGCTGTGCTCTCTTGTTCCCAGTTAACGTAATGAAAACAGCAGCGTAGGAACAAACTTGGGAGAGCTTATTTCATACATAACACGTAGGTTTTCTACAAATGCTTTTAGTGCAAAACTGCAGTGATCTCCCTTTCTCCCAGTGGAATTGCAGATAATGCAATTAACTTTCCTTTAAAAGAATGATTAAAAGCATGATAGGTTAAAAGTTTTAGCTTAGAGCAGAAAATATGGAGTCAGCCAGCTTCCTACTCCACGAAACTCAATAGCATTGAAGATATCTGCGCCATAGGAAGTGTTACAAGTCTAAATAGCAGATCTTAAGTCAGTTGCAGGAAAACTGGCTTCTCAGGTTAGTTCAAAACTGAAAGTGCAAGCAAAGATACCTGTTTTTGCAATAGAAGTGACCTCTAAAACTGATCAGTAGTACAGGAACATGCCTGTTTAAACTTACTGCATGTATGAAACTATTTAATACATCTCACCTCTGAAAGCACACAAAACGTCTGACAGAAGCCAAGGCTAACATAGCAAGTTGGTGGACAAGAGCTGAATGTAGCTCTTAGTACTTTCTGATTGATTAAAAAGCATTACCAGCCTGATTAATTCACAAACTCAATTCTCGTTGGATTAAGGCATTGCCAAACTCAATTAGGCACATTGTGTGGGACAAAGCAGTAAGTTTGAGAAAGTTTCCAATGTTACTGACGAGAAAAAAAGCTGTCAAAACACCTCCTAGGGAGGAAGAATCTGCAGGTTCTGTATCTATTTACAACAGAAAGAGACCCCTCACAAATTCCAAGCAGGTTGCTTGCCCAGCTTTGATCTTTACCTCTGTGGTTGGCAGATCAAGCCACTCGCACATGGGCATTGCTCAAGGACGCCGTCAGGTTCCAGTTCCCAGGTGATCAGGTTGAGGAGTCTGTTTGAAGGATCGTGGCAGGGTTCACCTTCTTCAGGTAGTGGAGTGCACACAGGAAACAGCAGTTCTACACAGAGTAAATTAATTGTATGAGAAGTCATTAACTGTCTGCTAAACCGAGATGACCTAATCTTTCAGACTATATGCAAGATATAATAACACAGTCTTGACATCTTTTAAAGTCCCCTTATATGTTAGGGAGCCATAACCTGATGTTCTTTCCACTAGGTGGGAGCAAGACATCTGAACTCCTCCTGCTTCTTCACCGAGATACTACTGTCAATACAGTGGTGCTACACAACTCCATCCCTTGGAGGTTTGAAAGACTATTCTAAAACCAAGAAATCTAACAGTGCAGTGAATCCTTTGCAGTTCATAGCATTAATGGTTTAAAATCTGACTAGAGAAATACACTTTTTAGAACTCTCTTATATTTCCTATTTCTTCTGTTTCTTTGCGGAGGTTACAAATTCAGAGCAATTGTTCAGAGACTAAATAATGAGTTTAGGAGAACTACTACTGAGCTATTTGATTTGTTACAGTAATTCTACAACAGGCAAAGTTGATGGCACTTGGGGCTCAGCACCCTTGTTTCTGCACAGGGGTGAATTTCAGCCTGTGTAAGACGTTATTTAGAAGCATAAGGTCATTTGGGTTTCCTGACACCAGTAACTTACAGTGTCAACCTTGAATTCAGCTCTTCCAGCTGTTCCTATCAAACCTCTCTTCCTCCTCTTGTCTTCATTCACCTTATTTTTGTGGTATGGCAGAATAAAATATGTGAGGAGTTCAGAATTTAAGTTTTTAAATCTGGCTTTGTTAAAATATGTATATCTGTGTGTGTGTATACACAGACACACACACATGCTTTAATGTGCGTGACTTACCAGTTCCTAATTCCAGAACAGATTGTATCTTAAGCAGCAAATGCTCCATAGTTTACTACAGTTTTATATACAAGATACTTATATAAAGACAGTCCAATCATTATTAGGACAACCTTTTACAATATTCTAGTGATGGCAAAAGGCCTTAAGGTTAGGCCTAACCTGAAAACCCCTAAAGCACTGTTAAAGCAGATAACATAGAGAATAAAAATCCATTGCTATTAATTAATAGCTCTATGTCAAGTTTTAGTAATAGTGTTCTATCAATTTTAGTCAATATTCTTATCTATTGTATTGTTCTTTCCTGAGTTACACATTTGTACTAAATTTCATTTCAAGTCAAGCATTAACATACTCAAATGAGTGTGAATGTCTTCTGCGGCTGAAATAATCACCATGAAGACACAGCTTGTTTGGATCCCATAGCAAATCAGGGCTACAGAAGCAGTATCACCCTCACAGCAAACCAGCCTAGTGCTACTACCCTGTTTCCCCAAAAATAAGACAGGGTCTTAAATCAGTTTTTGCTCCAAAACTTATTACATTTTTACATGTATAGCTGCCTGGACACTATTTAAATTGACTTCTTTTTGTTAACAGTAACTAGGGCTTATTTTTGGAGCAGGGCCTATAAGAATAAAGAAGAAAGAAAGAAGAAACAAAGAAGAAATAAAGAAGAAAGAAAGAAGTAAGAAAGATGTAAGAAAGAAGTAAGAAAGAAAGAAGAAAGGAAGAAGAAAGGAAGAAGAAAGGAAGAAAGAAGAAAGAAAGAACAAAGAAAGAAAGAAGAAAGAATCACTTGTTAAGTGTTCTTTCTGCCTGATTCTGAAAACAGAGTACAAAGAAATCTCTGACAGAGCTTAGAAGAACCTGCGAACGCTGTAGGCAGAAACTCGATGAAGGGAAAATAAAACTGCTCTAACCAAAACTTGCTGAAGCCAAACGTACTTAATGTTGAAAGTCCACCGTGTGACGCTCAAAGTTAACAAGGCAAGGCTGAGCAGACCCACTTGCCTTTAAATGGCGAGAGCTTTTCCTTCATTTCCCTGGAATGCTGCAGTAGCCAGATCCCCAGCAGGTGGACAGGCAGCCCAGCCTCCGTGAAGGTACGAGGTCACCTCTTGCTCACAGCAAGAGCCAAGAGATAAGCTATCTAGGGAACTATCTGCCTGCTGTAGGAAAATGGCTGGAATTGTATCCTGTCACTACAAAATTAAGGTTCACTATGATAAAGCAGTGAGGAATTAATAAGTATCCAACAACAGAAGAAGCTGGGCCTTGACCAGGCAGGACTTAGGACTGATTTCAGGCCTGATACCTTCTCCTTCTCTCCTGCCTTCTGTAAATCAAGCTTCACGTTCCCATGTGGACTGACAGCATAATCTGGAACATCATTCCTCTACCTGTGTTGGCTGCCTGGTCAGTATTTGCATAGCATGGTGCTCTGCAACGCTCATACAAAGGTTCATAAAAAGTAGGAAATGTATCTGCAGTCTGATTCTGATGGGCTGCTTGCTGATATAACAGAGAAGCCACTTTCAGTAACGTCATTTTGTACCTTTTTTTTAATTCTCTTATTTTTGCTCTAGTGGGTGAAAATTGGACACAGAGCTCTGCTACTTCTAAATGTCTACCCCTCTTTCAGAAACAGTAAATTTTTGTGCTTCTCATGCTGGTCTCCTCTCTGTTGTGCAATAGGCTTTTCTTTCACCACTGTGCACCTCTATCAGATGTTCCTCACTCCTAATTCAATTAACGTTTTATAATGAAGTGCGCTCCATGCGCCCAGGGAGAATGACCTATTGATTCTGTAGAGATGTAACCACTTCACCTGGGCAAAAGAGCTAAATATTAACACTCCCGCATGATAAAATGAACGGGATAAAAAGGCAAACCTCTGTACCTTTCTGAAAAGCACAGCACATCCCAGGGTTGCAGTCGTGCTGGCTCTCACAGATGGTGCCGTTCTCTCCTCTGGCAGTGGATGTCCTGCACTCGCCCCAAACGCAGAGCTGGTCCCCGCAGCACTCCACGTCCCGGGAGCAGCGCTGGCACACGGGAAAAGACACGACAAAACTGTCACTCCCGCACTGGTGGCATTTATCAACAGACAGCTCAACACGGAGTTACACCCTGGTCCTGGAGACAACTGCATGTATGTGCTTTAAACACACGCATCATATGGCCGCTGTTTAACCAGAACTGCTCAGGTTCTCAGCCTCAAGCATCCACAGAAGTATGTGGCAGACCCTGGCAGCAGAGTAACAGCGCTCCTCTGTCCCATTGTACTTGTCATCTTACAAAACCTCAATTCTTATTTTAGCATTCACATGAAAAGTGATCAGCAGCCAGACATCCTACAGTGTAATATGGATTTCAGGACAGCCTGTCACAGCCAAAGGAAACAAAAATTAATAAAAGAAACATTATCAACAGAAAACATCACTGATTTTTTTCCTCTGTAAAGTGCAGTCAGGACTTGACAGTTTGTTCAGAAGGATCGCTTTCAAAGAGAAAAGCAGAAGAATCTTACTAAAATCCCATTTTAGTTGTATTAAGAATCTGATCTCATTTGTAACCAAGAATCCTTGAAAGAAAAAACTCTCTGAAAAAGAATTTTCTTTGACAATCAGAAATGCAAATCTCTAGCTAAAGATAGCTTTGTGTGACAGTGGTCACGGTGGTTCAACTATATACACCTAATAAATCAACCTAATTAAAAAGGTGTGTCCCGTTAGTTTCTTTTTTTAGGTAGTTTGATTAACATCTTAAAGATTCCTGGTAGGTCAGCGTTCTAGCAGCTTTTTTGCTGTCTGTGTAAAGCCCTGTCTGGGCAGCCGTACAGACCCAGAATTTCTTTTCCAGTGAATCCCACAGGACATGCTTAACACAGGGCAAGAAGTAGGACTACAATAGCACTGTTAAGACCTGCTAATTAAGAAGTGTTTTTTTTAATTGAGGAGGTCCTAGGTTGGGGAATTGATCCCACCATGTTCAGTCTGAGCTCACTTTATAACACGAGTGTAGCTAGGACCCAGGTTTTAATTTCTTCACTCTACAAATGTTCTGCTGAGGACTGTAAAGAAAAGGCTGGGGTAGGTGTTAGGTCATCCCAATCTTGATTTTTAAGTGTTCCACCTTAACATGAAAAACTTTCAGTTTTAACATTCGCTGAAATATGAAGAATAAGCCTTTTTAATGTGAAACATAAATTCAGGACCTGTATTTAAGCAAGCATTCACTCCACTGAAGTCAACAGAGCTCCCCGAAGTTATCAAGGTAAGTAACTATTTCATTAATTTAAGGAACAGCCTTTTAGATTATAATAATCCTATTGATTACATAACTTTACAGCAAGGTTTGCTTGCTTGTAGACTTAACTGCCTGCAAATGCTCTGAGGAATGAATTTGTTTCACAAGAGGCCGGCAGCAGAACTTGGATAAAAAGGGACAGTCAGGTAAAAATCCTTTTCCATCAGATTGCTCTTCAGCTGCATTTTCACCACAGAAACGTCTCAGGCACTGAAGATAAGCCAACCACAGCTACTACCAAGGACAGGAATTTTCTGCTTCCTGAGGTTCACAGGTTCAAATAACGTAACTGATCCATGGAAGGGGATCATTTACAGTAACAAGTGCGCTACAGCATTGTGCAAGTGGTCAGTGAAGGGAGGAGCGTGGGCTGCAGCAATTCCTTTGTGAAGGGAGGGCTGGACGTGACCAGCTCAGCGGAGCTGGCACCGTGTCCTCTTTGCTCGTCCCCGGGGCAACCTACAACTCTCAGTTTACGCTGCCCTTAGGCCACCGGACAAGTCAAGCTTGAGTCAGGAGGACCGGAGTGCAGATTTTAACGCATAAGAGAACAGAGACCTTGCAACTTATTTAACAGGTAGAGAGAAACAAACAAACCCACAAAAAAACCCCAAACCAACCACAACAAACAAACAACAAACCAACCCAAACCACTCTACACATACATTTTTGAACCTCATGCAGAAAGCTTGTTTTCTGTCAGTTTTGATTTGCTGACATTAGCAACAGTAACAGTAATATTGAGTTTCTAAAGACCACATCAGGACTTACTGTATGCTGGGTTTTACAGAGCTGGCACTTGTATTCGAAGGTGGAGAACTGGCAGTATTTCCCTGTTTCACAGTCTTCGTCAATGATACACTCCTGAAGAAAAGGATGAAAGTGTAATTTGCCACTGTGTGACACAAACCCGTAACTCTTCTTGAAATACCAGAAGGTCTCAATTGGTTATACTTCTTATTTGGGAACTAAAAAAAAAAGCTTGCTTCAGTTCTTCATACAACCACAGTTCTGTAACAGAACAATGCTATTAGTATCTCCCTGGTGTACCTAAATATTGTGGCCTCAAAGTGTAAGGTGGCTTCACTTCTTGTATAAATATTAATACCAGCAACCTCAAGAAAATAAACTATGTTGTTCTGCAGGTGTATTGGGTTTGCATGGCCAGGTTTTGGTAGCAGGGTGGTTATAGGGGTGGCTTCTGTGAGAAGCTGCTAGAAGTTTCCCCTACATCTGATAGAGCAAATGCCACCAGCTTCAAGACAGACTCACCACTGGCCAAGGCCAAAACCATCAGTGGTGGTGGTAGTGCCTCTGTGATAACATATCTAAGGGAAAAACACCTGCACAATTGCAGCCAGGGAGAAGAGTGAAAATATGTGAAAGAAGCCCTGCAGACACCAGGGTCAGTGGAGAAGGAGGAGCAGGAGGTGCTCCAGGCGCTGGAGCAGGGATTGCTCTGCAGCCCATGGTGCAGCACATGGTGAGGCCGCTGTCCCCCTGCAGCCCATGGAGGTCCATGGTGGAGCAGATCTCCACCTGCAGCACAGGGAGGACCCCACGCTGGAGCAGGTGCGTGTGTCCAAAGGCTGTGACCCCGTGGGAAGCCCGTGCTGGAGCAGCTCCTGGCAGGACCTGTGGCCCCATGGGAAGAGGAGCCCACAATGGAGCAGGTTTGCTGGCAGGACTGGTGATCCTGTGGGGGACCCGTGCTGGATGCACACCATGGAAGGGACCCACGCTGTAACAGTTCATGAAGAACTGCAGCCTGTGGGAAGGTCTCATGTTGGAGAAAAATGGGGAGGACTGTCTCCTGTGGGAGGGACCCCACGCTGGAGCAGGGGAAGAGGGTGAGGAGTCCTTGCCCTGAGGAGGAAGGAACAGCAGAGACAGCATGTGATGAACTGACCACGACACCCATTCCCTGTCCCCCTGTGCTGCTGGGGGGAGAAGGTATAGAATTTGGGAGTAAAGTTAAGTCCAGGAAGAAGAGAGGCGTGGGGGGAAGGTGTTTTAACATGTTTTTGTTTCTCATTATCCTACTCTGATGTGATTGTTAATAAATTAAATTCTTTTTCCCCAAGTCGAGTTTTGCCCATGACAGTAATCAGTGAATGGCCTCTCCCTGTCCTTGTCTCGACCCATGAGCCTTTTGTCGTATTTTCTCTCCCCTGTGCAGCTTAGGAGGGGAGTGATAGAGCAGCCTTGGTGGGCACCTGCCGTCCAGCCAGGGTCAACCTGCCGCTGTAGGCTTTTGGGGTTTTTTTTGGGGGGGTAGGAGGAGGAGAAGGTGGTGAAGAACATTTCCATTAAATCTGTTCTAGTTGTATTGGAGTACAGTTATGATTCATTACTGTTTTTTTGGATGGGGGAAAGACCAAAGGAAAGAGACTACACTAGAGCAGCTGCAGCAGCCAAGAGTATCTCTGTGCTCTGTGGGAGGCCATTCTGCAGCATCTTGCTTGGTCTCAGGCCAGGGAGCTTTCCGCTGCCCCCCTCCTCTTCCACCAACACTAGTGCTGACCTCAGGATCTCTGCAGCAGAGTTAATTCCTAAGCCAGCAAGGGCAGCCCCAGGGAAAAGGGAAATGTGTTTCCTCTTCCTCCTAATCGCTCCTCCGCTCCCCTTTGCAGACAAATTCCTCTCAGGCAAACGTAAGCATCTTCGCAGGGCCTGAGCATTTTTGTAAGCAAGAGCTGCTATGCTGAGAAGTGCAGTGCTTCTTTCCACGGCACTGGCAACTTTACCTGTTCCTGGGGCCCCATGTTAACAGCAGCACTAATGTGCGGCCTGTGCTTCTGGGCAGCAGTAGATGTCACACACCATTTGATTTCCTTTTCTTGGTTGATGACATGGCTCTCGTGTATCTGTCACCACAGCCCATCGCCTGCAAGCTCACAGCTGCAAATACCTACACATGTAATTTTTTAATCCTTACTTTGATTTTAATATAGCAAAATATGCAAGAGCAGATTCTGAGCTGACATAATTCCTCTGGCATCTCCCTGCTGTTGATGGAGCTAATCTACATTTAATGACATTCCAGCCTGTCGAAGAACGTGATTTCTGCATGACGTGATTTTGAAATGCACATAACAAACTCAGTGTTTCCCCCTGAACACCTTGTTTGCTGCACAAGAATATTCATCAGGCAGGTCTGAACACTAATTTAAGATTGACAAGTACTGAAGGGTCACATACATCATGGGGAAAGAGAAGCCCCACGGTTCCCTAATGCATCAGCCTTTGCTACCCAGCTAAGACACCAGAGGAGGCCTCAAGCCAGCACAGGGCTCGAGCCCATGTTCAGCTTTTCAAACCTGGAATCATTTCACGGCCTGAATAAAAATGTTCATGAGAGAGGGACACCCAAGTTCCCATCTGAATGACAAACTCAGACTGAAGTTTCTTCACGCGGAGTCCCACAGGCGCTGGGGTGGAGATGGGTCGCCATTCATTCCTGCTGCACCAAGTCAACACACAAACTGGCCAGAAACTCTTCCCAGAACACCACTCTGCGGGTACGGAAGGGAGGATGATGCAGAGCGTTTATGTTGTGTGCCCCAGAAGTGACTGGTTCACAGGGAGGGGGTGTTTCCTCTTCCCATCTACTGGTTTCCTCTTTAAAATCACCTGATTAATCACCATTACATACCCCAGCATTAATCACCTGTTCCCTAAAGCATGTTTTCTCCAGGCTGGAAACAATCTAGCCAACAGAAGAAGAACTCACGGCACTGTTCTGAGTCACTTGTACTTCATCACTGGTTTGCATTATCGTTAAGGCTGATGCTACTGTTTTGCCAATTAAAAAAAATTATAAATTAGTCAATTAAAAACAATTTTTTTAAAAAAGAGGATTTATACAAAATCCCTGAATTCTCTGAAGAAACCACTTGACTGCTTCTTTTTGGCAGATGTTCATCTCATTTGCTGAAGCAGATGAACTGTCATCTGTGTAACCTTTACTGAAAGTTCCTACTAAGCTTTTCATTTTGTTTTTCTACTTTTTCAGACCATTTCTCCCCAAACTGCTGCCTTCTTCCACCCCATCCCAGCTGGGTTTTGTGTTTCAGCTGGCCTGCAAATTATCTCAGCAATAGTATCTCCAGATTAAACCTTACGGAAGCTCCTTGCCCTGTGTGAGACAGGGCTGCTCTGCACCAAGAGCAATGCCACGACTAACTTGCACATTTTGGCCATCTGAGATGTTTTCAAACAGTTTGATTACCCAGAACACAGAACAGAGGCCAAACACAGTCTGGGGCCTGATTATTTTCAAGTCAATGACATGATATCCAGGTTATATGCTTATAATTAAGAAGCAGTAATTTCAGCTATTCTGAGATGTTAGTTTTTGCAGCTCCATCATTCCAGTACAGTGTGTGTTCTGCTTGTTTGCTGCTTTGTCACTACGTAATCAGGCAGGTCAAAATCTAAACGTTATATAGTATGTTTGAGGTTTTGTGGTTCCAAGTTAGCACTTGGCCATTTCTCTTCAGCAGCCGTGCTCCTTCTAGCCAATTTTCTGTCTGTAGCTTTGTCAGCTTCTTTTATGATTCCCACTGTACAAACCATACTCAGAATAAACTATACTGTTTCACTCCTGTTCCATCCACTCTCAGGCAAACAGCCAGGTCTCAGTATAGTCAGTTTTTCCAGTTGTGCCTTTCCACAGAGGAGAAATCTTGCCATAATCATTTTTTAGCTCATGGAATAAGTCTCTCAAGCTCTACAAACCACCTCACATCAAAGCTGCGATTCTGCAGTCACCGCTTCCTCTTGCACTCATGAGTCCCTTGCCAAAAACCTTTTTTCTCCTCTCACTGAATTGTGTCCCACCAACTCAGACCTCCAGTTTTATGAGGGTTTTCAGTTGGGGAAAAAAACACTTCATAGCTTTCTTTCCTGGCATGGAAACAACTTGCTTTCTTATACTCGCTGAAATTTTATGCCACACTCCAAATCAACTTCTTTCACCCAGGTATTATATATGTAATGCAGAACTCAGTAGTGCTTATACATGCATATGTGTAACCATTTATCTTTTTTGTCTCCTTCTTTCCAATCAGGGTACCTTGAGACACAGCAGTTGCTGGACAAGGAGCAAACCTAAACTTCTTCATCAGCTGCAATGGATTCTGAACAATCTATTTTCTGTAAATGAAGACATTTCTCAGAATATTTTGTCTCTTCAGGAGCAACAGTGTGTAAACTGAGGAGAGGGGCCGCTGGCTTCTGACATGCAGCAGAGCATACAAGTTGAGCAAATAGCTTAAAGACAAAATTAGTTATGTTTAAAGTGGGGTACTTCTCTCTGAAATCCATTACATTGTTACACCACTTAATTTAACGTAGCAGCGAAGGCATATGCTGTTTGAGAAGTGCTAAAGAATAATGCAGTGTGAAAGCAGGATAGTCTATATATTAATGAGTGTAGTAGGATCCATAAACAACAGAAGCCAGGATGGAGAAGAGCATGTTATGTACCCGTCAGTACATACTCAGCGTCTGGTGGGCTCTTATTATAGGATTGTACTCTGCAGTGAATACCCTGCAACACCTGAAAGCAATTTGGGGGTTAAGACTGGCTCCAAAACCAATAGGAAAAAAAAAACAGACCCTCAGCAAAACATTGAAACTCGTGGAAAAAGTTCCTTGTGTTATAAAACTGCTAAAACAACTGCTGCTGGAAGAAACTTCAATTGTCATGACTTTGGCAGATTATGCCAAGCTATCGTTTGCTTTCCTAAATAATGGTTCAGTCTCCACACTTGAGAATACAGAAGTGAGAGATGTAGTGATAGTGAAGCATGACAGTACCGCAGCTACCAGAAAACCGCAACAGATGCCCGAGTGCGCGACAGTGCAGGCACGTACAGGTCAGAGCTGGTGTCACAGCACCTTCCCAATGGCTGAATGTTCACGTATACACAGAAAGGCACAGAAGAAAAAAAACCAACAGCATGACTTTGCCAGGGACGGCACTACGGGCTATTTTGGCCAACGACACTTGATGGGTGGAGGGTGGCCAATGGTGGTGTCAACCACATCATACTCTGCCGATATAACACACCGAGGATGAAGAGGGAGAAGAAAAGAATTTCACGGTTCGAGTTAAGAAAGCAGAACTACAAGGCCAGTGTTAACCTACTTTCACTCTTGTTTGCAGTGTTCATCTGGTTTCTGTACCTCACCATGGTAATATTTTTAATACTCTGTTTCACTAGTGATATAGTATAGACTGAAAACATCCTCAAGTCTGATACTGACTTTCAAAATGGAATCATTGATTTTACATTCAAAATTGAGATCTGTCTATTCCTTCTTCCCACTCACACTCACCCTACCTCCCACATTCTCAAAAAGTCTTTCCTCAAAGATAATTTTAAACAAAACTCTCTCTTTGTATCTTCAGCCGATACTTGTCAGGGACAGGCAAATGAGCTTTTCTTTCCTTCAGGGCTCTTGACGCTTTAGCTTAGAACCCATGAAAGCAGAGGAAGGCTTCATTGATGACTTTATGCACAACTTTTCAATGGTGATTAATACATAAGTGTCCATTCCTAACCCTCTATGGATTTCAAGTTCACAAGCCATAACATAGAGAGGCAAAATTGACTGATTTCAGAGAGGTGAGGAAGTTTTGCCGGGAGGCACACAACATAGGAAGCCAAGCTACAAAAGCACTTGGTGCAACAATTAGGAAATGCATCGAGACATCTCTCCCAGTCTGCTGGGACAACTACGCCTCAAAAACTCCGCTGCACAAAAAGACCATTTACATCTTTCTTAAAAGCTCCTGATACAAATTAATTTCTTTTTCAAAAAACCTGTAGGTCAAGTAAAACTCAGTGTTAACCTTCATAAAGAGGAGCCGGAGATCCTTCCCAAACAGCTCCAGAGCTCGTCCAACTGTATCTGTGACACGATGATACCTTCAGCCACAGCTGCAGTGCTCTAGCAAAGCCGCTTGTTCTCCTTCAAACTGACATTTCTTAGCAATTAGCACATCTAAGAGGCAATGGTTACTTCTGTGCTTACATATCCCCCTCTAGGTTTTGTTTTAATTTCTACAAGTCGTTTCACGTAGGGCTGGTCTCTATTACTGCAGCAGATGGCAAGAACTGCTGAGTAGTAAGGAAAAAAAGCATAAACACTGTTTTCTATCCTACATATACTATCTGTATTAGAAAAATGGCAGAATTACATAGAATGGAGTATTGCTTTATGGAAACTACTACCGTAGTTTGAGTTGCAGTAGCGTTCCAGTTCCTAATCTCTTAGTTGTCTAGACAGAGCACATCATGCATTTGTCTTTAATGAGATACAAATTAACTTGCCTTGAAATACCTCGAAACCTCTGTAATACTTTCCAGCAGAGCAAACCTCTTACTGCTGTTCTGCCAAGTACATAGCACTCATAAAAATAAGGACTACTGTTAAAAAAAGACATACTAAAAAGGGCAGACATGTGAGCTACAAACTATGGTATTAGTCACATCCCCGTGCTATGTGGGAAAAGTCAGCTATTTCTGGGGCTGTTCAACAGGAATGGGCCTTCAGAGCTCAAAACTAATAAATAGGAAAATACGAGTGACTTCTGCAGTTTTGTCTTAAACTTCTCCATGGAGCTAATCTCACCTGTTTCCCTTTCCCCTGCCAAGAAAACGGAAACATTTAAACTGGAAAAACTTCATTTCTGGCTCTCCACATGATGCAACATGAATGCATGAAAAAATACATCCACATGACACAACTGAAGATAGCCCAAAGGCACTTGAGCTTGGCTTTAGGTACCAAAAGTAACAATGGCAAGGTTGGCCTTAACATGCTGTCAAAGCTCCCAGGGAATTAATTGAAGTCACCCAATGAAAAATACCTCAAGACAGTGAGAAAAATGATGCCTAGATGCTCTATCAGATCATGCTCTGTTCACATATGGTCAAAATCTCTGTATGCCATGTAATCATTTCATGGCAGGTCACTCTGCAGAAGCAGCTACTTGATTTTCTTCCCTCACCCCCTTTTTCTCTGTAAGCAATGTACTGATCTGATCCTGGCCAGGCTACAGCCCCTGCAAACGCTTCTGAGCAGGAAACACAGTGCAAAGTACTTACTTCAGCCTATTTTGCAGTGGAAGCACACTAGAAGAACTGATCAAGCTGGTTAGAAAAGCCCCCCAAAACTATAATCTGACAGCTAATTAACTTAGTCTGGAAACTAACAGCTCCTAGAAGCAAACGTTTGTGTCGACATATATATACATATATATATAACCACACATATATATATAGGGCTATATATTGCAGTGACTGTCTGCAATAGCAGAAGTCTCGTCTTGTCCCAGACATTTGCACTAGAGCCGGCAGGACAGGTTCTAACCTGCAATTTCTTTTCTCCTGTTTGCCAGGTGTACTGTAGGCAGAGCAGGATGGTAGAAATTCCGACAACAAAATCTTCCCTGTGGCCTTCAGGAAACTTGGTGTCATGCTATATACTCGGTCCATTTTTTTAAATACTCTATAATCTTGTATATCCATAATTAGACAGCGAAGGAATATTCTGAAATTAGACAATCTGAGACTCAAAACCAACAGCCATGTGCTTCATGTTTAACTGGTCCATGTTAAGAAAAGCTTTTTCACACAGTATGAGATTATCAAATGAAGTAAAAATACTGATGCACATTTATAAACAAGGTTTTCCTAATGGTTTTGCAATTCATTGTCTTAATAGAGAAATGCATCTACCTGTCTATTAATCAGAGAACAATGCTTTGACCTTTGATAACCAGAAGATGTGTCAAAAACCTCGTGGTCTAAAAGATCTTGGTTTTTATTCTAAATGTCTAGAGATAGAGCAACAGCAACTGGAACACTGTAAAACTGTGCTACAAAGCTCTGAAGTGCCATTATTTGTAAGCAGTCAGCAATCACATAAAGATCCTGCTTTCATGTAGTGGTGTGCCTGGGGGGGGTGAACTTTAATGCGGGACTCTCTTCTTTCTACAACTGGCAGCTACAAAGTTTCCATGATTCACCACCAAACTATGTAGATTTTGAACATTTATAAAAGCAAACCAACCCAGAGTAGCTGTACACAGCAAGGATGTGAAACAGCTGTGCAAAAACAGTTCAAAACAAGATCTCTATACTTAATAGCTGCTTCCTTTTCTCAAGCACTAAATTTAAAGAGTAGAACTCAGAGTAAGATGCCAACCTGTGCCAAATCCATCACAGAACTTACTTCAAACCCTGAATCTTATATGCCTTTTTCTTACATTATATACTTTTTGGTATCTTATGTTTTCGAGAGACTGACTTACTGATGAAGGTGTCAGCCAAAGATAACAATACCAGAAGATAAATACACGGGTAAGTATTCATCTACACTGGATTTTGCCCATAGCAGAGTTGACAGAGTGGCAGGCTGCTCTTACTGTAGAGGGAATAATTTCTTTTCCATGAGCTGTAGATGGAAGAAGAAGGAGTTCAAATTACAGCAATAGAGTAGCACAGAAAAGCATTGAAATAAGTTGTCTCCAGGATTTAGAGAACAGATGAGATGAATGTCTAAGGATGGAGGAGGCATCTGGGTTGTAGATATTGGCTTTTTGAGCCTTCTTCCAGACCTCGTCTTTGGGACATTTGTTGGGATTACAATAGAGCCTTTCGCTTTTTCTTAATTTAATTCTCTGTCTGAAATCATACATCTAGAGCACGGGTGTCAAACTTCACTGGGGCCCACATCAGCCTCACGGTTGCCTTCAAAGGGCCAAATGTAATTTTAGGACTGTATAAATGTAGCTACTCCTACATTTATTCGGTCCTAAAATATCTAGAGGATATCAGCAGCATGAGATGATGACTACTAATGAATATTAATTTTATTTCCTAAACAAATTCCAAAGAAGAAGAAATGAAAAAGGCTCTTCAGCATGCTGTTTATGTCCTTCCAAAAAGGACATAAGAATGTGAATGTATTACAGATTTTTGTGATGCATGAAGTCCAAGATAAACACCTACTAGGGGACCAAAACTTTCCCTCGCTGATGTCTGTGAAGAAAGACCAGTGAGGTTCCCCTTTGCCTGACACCGTGACATGAGCCTCTCCACATGCCATCAGATGCTTCTTCCTCCCCCTGGGATGAGTGGACTTTCTGAGGGAACCAGTCTGAGGGATTCCTCGCGTGATATAAATTCACAGAACAGTCTCTGAGTCATTTCCAGACAGAATAACAAGTAAACAAATCTGAAACTCCCACCCCACCCTGTACATATTTTTACCAATTATACTCTATAACAACATATTACTAATTGGAAGGGAGAAGTGGATTGGTTATTAAGGTAAGAACTGGGACAGACAGAAGAGTTGGAGGGGGGTTGTCTCTCTAAGCTGCAGTGAACAGCCGTGATTTGACAGCTGATGTGGTTTTCCTCAGGGCTGACTACCACAGTGAGTCAGACACTCACTCTGCAAAAGACGCCAAAATGCTGCTTTTGAATCAGGTGGGTGGAAGGATAAAGTGAGACTTACTCGGCTGACAATGAAATGCGTTTCTCAGGGAATACATTTGAAGCCACTATTCGACAGTGCTTCTTTTCTCACATCGCTAAACCTTTGAAGAAACTGAACTGAACAGAAACAGGCTTCAATTCACCACTTTCCTTCAATTTCCTTCACTTTTAATAGTACAAAACACTATCCAGCTGGACTAGCAGCACCTCACACATCCTCCAGACCATAAACCACTGCACAAAGGCCAAGAGATCACAGATCATATTAATTCTGTCTCCTCCTACTCACTGGTGCAAAAACAGTGTCATTCTACTGATTTTGATTATTCTGCCTCTCCTACAGTCCAGGAAAAGGTTAGAGAATACCCAGGCTCATTGTATATGGAACTATGTGTTGGGCCAACCTCCCAGCCGTGGTGATCTGGTACCATTCTGCCACCTTGCAGATGACAATGCAGATGTAAACCAGGTGCAGATTTAGTCCATTTGTCTGTATCCTTTGTATCTCAATCATTCTAAGGTTACAACAGATACAAATGAAAAATAAAAACCCGTTTATGCTTTACATCCATAGCGTGTATTTCCAAAAGCCTTTGCTACTGTTGTCACCCTACCAGCTAAAGCTTACTGCTTAATTAAATAACATGGTTTCAGCTAAAATCTCAAATAAGCATCTGCTGGAGCCAATGCATGAAAGCATGTAATCAAAACCAGTGGAAAACTTTTTGTCTTTTGCTTTAAAGCTTTTCCTCTCATGATTAATTTTGCTACATGGGTCTGACCAGAGGAAAGAAACATTGCTGATGAACTTTCAGTGCTGTCTAAAGACAGGCCGTATGACAATCTTTTAACAGATGTCCGCAGATCACAGGATTGACACCAGCCCACTCTCCTCATTGTATCTTTTACCTTACAGAGAAGATTAAAAAAAGTTCAATTTCTCTTAGGATAAATAGGTAGATTCAGTAGAGGCAGAAAGTAAAAGTATTCATAGTGATTTGTTTTTATGTCTCCCTACAAGTTGGACATGATCTGTAAAGGACATTTGGATGCCTCGGTTCCCCAAACCCAGCTTGTTACGTGTGAGAAGACTGAACTAAAACCACGGAAAAGGTAAACAACTGCCCTTTGAGCTACACTACACCCTCACCATGGTTTGTTTGCAGAAGAGTTGTACCAACCAACGTGCAAACAAGGCAGAAGCCAGTAACTGAACAGATGGAAAGTCTCCAACAAGCCAGAATTTATTTCCACAACTAACAAGAGCACTGTTAGCTTCAGAAGTGGTGCGTGGCTCTTGGATGGACGCTGATGAAGCAGTGGGTGGGCAGCGACTCTTTGAAAGAACGTCTGTTCTGTAGCCTTCTGCAGATAAACGTACAGGTTGCTGTTGTGTTTTTACTGTCACCTAGACCATTGAATCAATCCTAGGCACTGTTACTGTGGTACAGTAATACCACACTTTTGGTGAGGAGAAATTTATTCCAAGAAAATCTTCCTCCTTTCCATATTCAGCTACTCAAAGGGTAACAGTCCAGATACACAAAATCAGTAAGGCAGTTCTTCAGCCAATTTGATTTTGCATAAAAATACTCGTGTTCTCTGGAGTTTAAATGGAACAGAAATTCCACATTATAGCACATTAGGATCCAGCAAATTTTAAAACTATTCTAAACATAGGTATAGACCTGAATTACTAAAGAAGACTTACTTTCAGAATATGAATTAGTACTACACAGTTTTGTTTGCCTCACCTGACAGAAAAAAAACTTAGACCAAGCTAGATCAATAGGAAATGTGAAAGAAATCCTAGTCGCTCTTTTAAATCTTTTATTGTCACTAACAAAGCAAATTTACTGAAGTAATCCGAATTACTTCAGATTCCCACTAATACAAATAAGGGTAGGATTTGATACCTTTAATCAGGAGCAACCCCTTTGCTGTTGCATCGGTTCTTTGCCTACAAATCCAAGCCACTATTTAAGACAAAAAAAAAATGTGATAATGATCTGTGTTCCCTGACATTTGATTGTTGTGTTTTCAGCCGGAACACCTGCCTGGTTTGCCTCATCCCTCAGCAAAAGGCACGTTGCTTCTCTTCACCCTGATAAGGTCTAACAGCTGTTTACACCTGCTTGTTTGTGCAGGGTCACCAAGCACAACACCTGAGTCCATGGAAACTCCAGTCTCACTTTTCTCCACATCATGGCCATGGTATTACAAAACCATCTTATGTCTGTACACACTACCCACTCCTGATTGTCTGTGTGTATCCTTAACTTTCTACATCACAACCTCTCTGTGAAAACAAACCAACTCAGAATGGACTAAGTTCAGTAAAGATGTGAACAGAGCTGTACAACACACACCTCAGCTGGCAATTACAGACATTTCCCACCTTCTTCCTTGGAGAACTTTCTTCATGCAGGATCAGAGACGACACACATTTTTCAAACTCCGTATGTCAGGCCTTTGCAGTCACTAAGGCTAACATTCAGACTTTTTTTGGCTATAGTCCAATGCACATCAGATGACCAGTAAAAACTTCGGTCTTAAAGATACACTGTGACTGCAATAAGGCCATCCTATCATCCATGAGCTAAATTAAACCTCTTAACAGCTTTTGCATCACTAAGAAGCATTTGGGAATGCACACAGTCCACCGCACCTTTCATTCAAGAAGGATATGTCCCTTGCTCTACAACGAGATTCATAACCAAAAGGTATTCCAGATTAGAGAGCAATTCAAAACACTAATTGCAAGTTTTTTCTCATCTTTGGCTACATCCTCATTTGCTTTGCACCCTTCTCCACATAATCTTCTACAAACACAAGGTACTTGTCCTCATGAGCTATCTGCATCTTCCCCTCAGTTTCATATTCTACACGGTCAAGACTGAAACGAAAAAGAACAGGAAAAAAAGAGGGTTTCAGTAAAACGTTCAGAATGTCTGAATCCTGGCTGAAGAGCCCTGGCTCTCTACAACAAGTCAAAGACTGGATTTGTTTGTTTCGAAACATGACACAGATATTCAGGCTGCTCAGGATCACTGTCCCCAATGCTGTCACTAACTGGGCTCAAGAAGGTCAAGACCCTGGTTCAGTTTGCATGGCTACTTTGTATCTCCCCCAGTAGAGTAAGTGCAGACTATGAGCAGATTGCTAATAACTTAAATTATTAAGTATACGAAAACTACTGGCTTTAGATATTACGGGATTTTTGGCTAGACAGAGACCAGGATTTCAACCCAAGAATGCACTTAGTGTGTCTATTGATAGTTTAAGGTTGTTGAGTGCAAGTCACCAGGGACTAAAAGTTCTGTGAAAAATGAGACAGAAATTGGACCCAAATGAAGGACCGGGATGTCCAAAACAAGCGCCTTCCCTGAGACATCAGCATGCCAAAGGGAGCAGAAGCCAACGTCAAGATGCTGGATGTTCAAATTTCTGCTATCAGCTGCTCTCCTGCAGGGCTGCCTATGGAAAAATTGCAATGGCCATTCCATGAATCCTTGCTTCTCAGTTTTCAAAGCTCCTTTTCTCTTCAGTACTGGTAGGAACTCCTTGCCCTGGAGCGGTATGAATCTCAAAGAGAGCAACTCCAGCATATGTGGCTGACAATATGAGTAGTGAAACCATACAAAAGTTGCTCAAATAGGAATCAAGCAGTTGCTTCAGTAGCTCTGGGTATCTGCAGAGAAGTGGGAGCTTGGTTATTAAATCCTACAGCTTGGCCATTTAAAACAGTTTTCTCTCTAGAAAAAGGGGACGTAGAACCCCAAAGATTACGGTTTAATTTTTCTACTATTTCTTTTTTTTTTTTTTTTTTTTTTTTCACTGTGAGACTGAAGATAAAGGCTGAAAAATGCTTTAAATAAGGCCATTATAACGGGCATGTTATCGACTCTACCTCTACAGATACACCAGTGACCCGACTGATGGTCACCTCCAGAACCTTCCAAGTGAGCTGTGAAAGCAGTTGCACAGCGATATCGTCCTCTCTGCCCAGGGCTGCAGAGATTGGGGAAAAACAAACCAAATCAAACAAACAAACAAAAAAACCCCACACCAAACCTGCTAAAAAGAAGCTGTTGTTGTTTCTATTTATCAAGTTAATACACAGAAGAAAAAAAGAATCTTAGGTACACTAGCTTGAATTAGAACAGAGGGCGTACGTAAAACACTGCTCTGAACACAACTGGGAAGACATGCAACTAATCTTTGTGCAGCAAATCTTACCAGTAACAATGTTGCGCCCTTTTAATATTAATGCCCGCTTTTCATTGGTTAGGCCAATGCATCACAAGTGAAATAGAATTAGTCAACAAGCCAGAAAACATTTTGATTTTCACATTGTAATAAAGAGTGCTGTTACTTTACCTGTGTCCTATACTTGAAATTACTACTGGAGTTACTCTATTAATTTGCAATCTAACTAATATTCCCTGGAGAAGTAAATTATAGAATATTTGAACCTTAAACACAGGAGCAAGTGGATGTAAAAGCCTGCACAGACATAAAAACACACATCCAGCTACCTCTCGCCTCTGTTTGGTCTCTTTAAAGAGACAGGAGTGTTGGATCAAAGCCTGACAGCTATGCTGGTGACTGTCAGTCCTCACTGACATCTGAGAAAGTGAATGTTAGTCTGGGAATGTAAACGGCACCTCCCAATAATGCAGCACCTCTGAAGAACCGGATTGCGTTGCCACAAATGGTAAGCAGCCCAATTCTTCTTCTGGAGACTTAAAATACTGATAGTCTTCTGGCCATCAAAATACTGACAAGTAAGCCACTCAGCAACAAACAACGCAGTCTAAAGGGAATAGTTCTGTGATGCAAAGCCAAGAAGCAATACTGCCTGACAGGGAAAAGTGTGTGGGAAGGGAAGATTATGCCTTATGTTTCTGTAATAGTGTATCTGCACTATATACGTGTATACACATATATATTTATATGCGCTATGTAGTGTGCGTTTGTACCTGTTTGCAGGAGGACAGACTGGTGGCACAGGCGCTGTGATTTAAAAAGCAGATACAACCTCTTTCCCATGAAGCTGCTTCTGCAGTGCTTAATTTCATGCCAGCCAGTATGTGGATTTATTATTGCAACAAAGACCCATCACAAGACACATCTTTGCCTACCCGTGAGGCTTTGGCATCATGTATCAAAGCCCCAAAATATCACTGGAAAAACGTTCAGTGATCTCAAGTGGCTTTTAACTCAGCTCACAGACAAAAAGTGAACTGACTGTTGTAGAGTTCCAGTTATTACTGATTACTGAAGTAACCAATGACACAAAGTTCACATTTCAGAGCAGGTGGTTTGCTGAGGTGTTTGATGAATTCCTATATTTACCATCCAATTTCGTACCTAAAGAGCAGGAGCTCTGGGAATCCTTAACTTTTATAAGGTGAGCCTACAAACCAAACCTCTTCTTCAGTATTCAGTCTCCCTATAAAACAGACAGTGTGATAGTATGTGCCTATATTTTTTACCTAGCAGATGAACAGTAAAAACAGAAGAGCTGTTCTGAAGAGGCACCAATCTGAAGGCTACGGGAGTAGCATCAGAACTGAGGTCCTCTTCGCAATGGCTCCCTACAGCCTCCACTGCCAAACTCCCATCCCCAGAACAAAATGTGCTGACATTGTCCTTTCCAAATGACTGACAATAAGTGCAGCTACGATTATACAAACCTCTTGTTGCACTGTACTACACAGCAGGATGAATCACTCATGGGTATTAAGGATGAGCATTACAGAACAGCATATGCTGGCTGTACTTAGAGATCCACCAAGATAATCTCCAAACAGATTTCAAATTTTCCATTTACATCTGCCTGGAGAATACAATACCTTATATATGTATTACTTTGTTGCTAATGTTTAAAATAAGCAGCAAAGAAGCAGAAATGACTCTTCCACCGTACAGTGGTCTGGGAAGCCTGTGGGCCGGAGAGCGCCCGGGACATCCCGCAATGTCACACAACGCTTCAACTAGGAAAATTTATGTATATAAAAAGGAGCCAAGTGTAAAGTTTGCTACTACATTTTCCTAATATTTTTGTCTTAAATTTACAGATCTAATCAATAGTGCTTTTTAATTTGCACAGATTTTTCCTCCCACTTGGTAGACCTTCCCTTGGCAGCACATTTTTCTTGCAGTAACCCAATTTTTTCAGTTCTCAGTCTCATGTCATTACTCCTACAATAGTTCTTCACCCTCGTAGTACCCTAAATAATTCATATTCCTCCTTAATGTCTAAAGTTTTCAAGTCTTTTCAGATTCACTTCTGTTAGGCATCTCTTAGTCAAATTAATATATGCATGTTTGCCCACTCTCCTTAAATAACAACAAAATACGTCTTTTGGTTGCTTTTCCCATTTAGCTTTTTCTCTAACTTGGCAACCTCTAAATAAGGTATTTGTACCACGGGCATGCTGAAAGTTCAAAATGAGTGTGAGAGGGGAAATAAACATTAACAAATGCAGTTTTGTTTCAGCAGCTGTTGCAGTAAGGATGTTGATGAATAAAGCATCCCAGGAATTAAATGATTAGGAGTTAACATGAGCAACTCTCATTATGCCTACTTCATAACTGAATAAAGACTGCCACCATGAAGTCTGACCAAAATCTGTATTCAGCCCTCAAATCCTTTAGCTTGAAGACTAATAATAGTATTGGTTCTGGATGCAGCACTGGCTTGGTGAGGCAATCTTCCCTTATGGAAAATGCAGATAATGTCACTTGATACACAAAGCTTATAAGGAACTTTGTATGATTGTTGGAGAAAGCTAACTTGGAAATATTTTTTACAGCTGTGAAGAATGACTACAGATGACAAGGAAGCCAAATACATTATGAAACAACACTTGTGTTGTGTCTCAATGCTAAGAAGATTGAAAGGTTTGCCGTTGTACATTGGTTTTCAAGATCAGGACCATATTTGCATGGAAAAAACACAAAACATTTTAATTGCCATCTTTACACTTATTTCATTATTAAAAAGCATTGCACAATATGTTAACACTTTCTATAAAACCAAACTGTAGTTGCAATTTATTTTATGCCTTGACTTACCACCAAATCTGTAAGTTTTGCCAAATGGTCAAAAAGTGTAGCGCACACAAGCAACTTTATTTTCCTACTTGCCCTTCTCAACTTTAATAGCAGTATAAAAATATGAGCTGAAAGAGGGAAAACTTAGTCAGAGGATGACAGCAGAAAAGATGCACTGAATTTCTCATGGGACTAGTGATATTTAGCAAATGTACCCATGTCTGCAAGACTCAGGTAAAGAATATTCTTGATCTTTTAAACTTCTTCAAGAATCCTTAAACAACCATATTTCCAAAGGGGAAAGGGATTTATTATCTGGCCCTTCTTCCCCTCCTTAAAGCAATATTTTGTAACCAGTTGTCCATCACTACGTTAGACTGAAAAGCAAAAAAATCCATATATTGTTCCACAGAGTCTTCACAATAGAGAATTCGGGGTTTATTTTCTAGCATTGAAAGTCTGTAAAGCAATTTTCTTATGAAACCCAAAAGCACAAAGGGGACCTACATGAAGCACTGTTATACCAAGGGTTTACTCACACTTACCAGAAAGGCCTCTCTTTGCTATTTGAGTACAATATTTATATCTGACAGACAAACTGAATGTTCAGATCAAGCACCTCAGTTAACCACAACATTGAAACTCTGCTCCCAATCCATAATAGAATATTCCCAAGTTAAACTAATTAAAAAAAAAAAAAGACATTTTTTGACTGCTTACCCATAATGGTTTTGTGTTTTAAAGCATTCAGAAATGTTGCTAGGTGAACTATAACACCTTCTTCTGAATGACGAGCCCAAAGCATTTGTTTAATTCTCAAGAGGAAAATGTGTTCACTTACATGATTTCTTCTGTTTTCTCCATCTTTTATAGATGTAATAACTGTCTCAGAAAAAACTGTTGATCCAGTTTTGTTATCTGTAACCTGATGAGGCAAAAGAACAAAATATCATATTACATTTTTTTATTAGTCTTTTGCTACTCTCAGTCCTGGAATAATAAAGTTCTGCAACAATTAATGCACCCTTACCCCCTTCTTTTATTCCCATTTTGCTGTCACTCATATAAAATCCTAATCTGGGGGGAAAAAGTAGATGATACCTACCTCTTTACTTATTTAAAATGTCACTGAGTGGGAAACGGTCATTCCTTTATGACCCATGTAATAGCTGTACCTGTGCTCTATTTTTAGCACGTACTTTTTTAAAAATAAATTGTTCTTTCACTTTAACCTTTTATGACATGTACCCTACACAGTCATTAGACAAGCAAATAGGATACAATAAAACCCCAAAGTAATTATCATCACGGAAGTTTATGCTCCAAATTATCTTATTGCTCCCCAAAACATGCAAAATTTGTTCTGTTTTTGCAGAAAAGGTTTTGTCAGAGCCAGAAGCTTGCTGTACATGTTTTCTCATACCTTATCAATTTCTTGATGCGTCTGAAGAGTTTTATTACCAATCCTGGTTTCCGTGTTGGACTCATTATGGTAGTTGGGAGGTAAGTCTTCAAAGTTTACTTCCGACAGTTTTTTTGCCCCTTCCTCTTCAGCTTCCATCTGCCAAATTTAAATAAACCAACTGAATATTGGCAACAATTACAGAAAAAAGAACAAGCAACCCTTCTCGTGCAGTCCCCAGCAATGTCCTGTTTAATTAGATGAAGCTGTTAGTACAGATGCTCCTGTACAGGAATGCTTACTCAGCCGTTTCAGCCAGCGACCACAGCAGCTCTTTTAATGGATTAGAGAAACACTGAAGAGTTAAACCCTTGAGCTCTGGACTACCTAAGCCAAAGTCAGTCCCTGTGAGGAAAAGCTGTGCGAGAAGTCATGGCAATCTGGTATCTGCACAGGCTGATGCCTGTCAATCCCAGCTTTCTATTTTCCCAGAAAACCACTGAACACTTAAGACAGATTTTCCCATCTGACAAAGAAGAGAAAATACTCTGGCAGGACAGAGCCGTAGCCAAAGCCCCTTGCAGTCAACAGCAGGAGTCCTCTTGATCACCATCGCGCATCCAGACTTTCATTCTCTGTTTCAGTTCCCGCTGTCTTTCTTTGCCAGACGAAGACTCAGCACAGAACAGGGGTGCTCTCTGAATCAGAAAACGGAGTAAGCTTAACTAAAGGGCACGGATCTCGTAAACAACACAAACTCTGAATGTTGCATCCCTTTCCTATTTCCAACTGCCGTAACAGAGCTGGGAGGTCACAAGTTTAGTCAGGCTGAACAACAGAATGTTTCCCCAAGACAAAATTTGTCTTTCTGGTGTGTCTGTTTATTTTAAATGACAGCTGCAAAGCTTTGTAAGTGTAAAGCATTTATCAGCTACAATGCAGTTCAGACAATCCTCATTTCTTGCTGTATACAGACCACTCCTCAATCCAGAGCTGGCTAGAGTAAAACAGGCAGAAATTTTTACTACATCCTTATTTATAACTAAGATTACTTTGAGCATTATAAAGAATACTTTAAAAAAAAGCCCCAAACAACAGTTTGTTTCAGTGTCTATGCAGTCTAAATGAAGCGGATAACAGAGGCAGACTTCAGCGACTGTCCAGATGGCAGCAAAAGTTCAGAAATTATTTAATTATAGCAAACAAAGGTTTGTTTCCCCAGTGGGCTGCCAGTAAAAGGGATTTTTGGGACTATATATTTTCAAATGAGAGGAAAACAGAACCTAGAAGAAAGATCCTCAGCATGAAGGGTAAAAAGCACAGAAGTAATGGCAATGCAGGAACCAGGTCTTTTAACTGTGATACGAGACAATGGCTCGGGGTGTAGATGCTTTGAAACAGGTCCTGTTCAATTCTGGGCAAAGAATGTGAGATCAAGATAAGGAATTACATCAAAAGTAACCTGCTTCTCCACACGTGTTTTCAGGACTGTCTTACACCTTTGAATCCTGGCTTGGGGTAACCTTTTGTGTCTTAGTTCCCACTGCACAAAGACAATAAAATCACTCTGCACTCCTCCCCTTGCCACGTACTGTTATTTTCTCACTTCAGGATCCAGACGGACCATCCGCCCGCATTTTTGCTCCCTGTGAGCCTGCACCGCGGCAAGAAGGTGCCTTTGCAGCGCGATCCCCCACACACGGCGCGCCCGGGGCCGCGCAGCAGCGGGGCCGATGTGCGGGGCGGGAAAACCCACCGGCGAGGAGAAAACAGCGCCAGAAGCGGAGGAGAGACCTTCCCCCGCACCCGCACCTCCCGCCTCCCCGCCCCGAGAAGGGCGGCAGCACCGGGGATTTCCGCGCTCCCCCAGCCCAGAACGCGGAGGTCGCCGCCTCGGGCAGCGGCCACGGCTTCTTTGTGGCAGCATCGGCCCGGCCCCGCCGGGGGTCGCGGAGAGGCGGCTGCTGACGGGAGTTGCCGAAGGCGGCTGAAACGCCGGTGCCGCAGGTGCGGTGCGGCCCGACCCGGGGGTGAGGGAGGAAGGGACCCCCCACCTCTCGGGGTTCCCCCGCACCCTCCCCCCCGCACCTCCCCCTCACCTCCTGCACCGCGTTGCGCAGCTTGTGCTGCGTGTCCTCCATAAGCGCCTCCACCTCCCGCAGCATCTCTCCCAGGCTGGCCGCCCGCCGCCGCCCGCCGCCCGCCGCGGCGCAGCACAGGCTTCCGAGCAGGGCCGCCAGCAGCAGCCATCGCGGCCCCGGCCCCGCTCCGCGCCGCATCCCGGTGGCGCCGCTCCCGCCGCTGCCCCTCAACGGTGCGGGCTGGCGGGCGGAGGTGGGGCGGGAGCGGGCGGCTCCGCAGCGCCGGCCCGGCCCCGCAGCCTCCCGCAGCGCCGGCCCACACCGGCCTGGCCCGGCCCCCGCAGCCCCCGCTGGAGACGGGTACAGGGGGCGCAGCCCCCGGGCAGACAGACTCATCCGCGGGGAGCGGGAATGACACTTGGGAGGGCGGTGCGGGAGAGATGCTGAGGGAAAGGGGCAGGATGAGCTTCCCGTTCAGACCCGAGACCTTCCTTCTGTTGATTTTTCGAACAGGTTTAATGCAAAGAGGGTGGTGGGAGCCGCCCGACGTCTCCATGATGTATTTTGCTTTCCAGTCTTCGGCGAAGCTTTTGAAAAGATCTTTTTGGCTTCCAGGATCAGCTGGGTCTGTGGGAGGTGGCGCATCCTGCACTTGGCTGGCCAGCACCCCACTTGCCTTTAAGAAAAGATGAGACAACATCATCATTTTGCACCTGTGTGCATATTCCCCAGTTTCCACATTATTTTTCCTCTTTGTGCTGCACCCCAAGAATTTCCTGGATGGTTTTTACTGCAGTCAGCTCACTGCTTGGAGGCAACATTGTTGTGCCAAGTGAAAACTGGCCTGTCCGTCTCATTTTGGATCCTGGGTGAGAGGTAATAGTAAGTAAAGTATTTCTGCAGAAACTATTTAAATCCTGAAAATTTCCTGCAAGTGTGTTATTACAATAATCACCAATATAAAATGCAGTGTTAGCAGCAGCGTAGGGCAGCTTCCATCAGCTCTGACTGCTCACAGAATGCAGTAGTGTGGCTGATGGAGAAGGCCCCTTGTGTCCCCAGAGCGGTGGAGATGGGAAGGCCCCTTGTGTCCCCAGAGCAAAACCCTTCCCTCAGTCTCCCAGGCACAGCACGTCATACTTCAGTGCAACAGAAGGTTTCATTGTGGGCACACTACATCTGAGTTTAGTCATACAATAGTTTGATTTTTTAAATGTAAACCTCTTGGACTACACAATTTAAGTAATAGTGTTAGAAATTATCTGGAATGAATTGACAGTTTAAATGTGTCACATCACATTGCAGGACCTTTGACATATGAAACAATCCTGTACCAGCAGAGAAATGTTTAGACAACCCACTCCTCTTTTCCACCTCTGTCTTTATGGTTAGATTTCCAGTTCATCCACTGCCTCAAATCAGCTTAATAATATTGACAATGTACAGGTGACACTTAAATAACATATAGAATTTTAGTTTTAGTGGCTTTGAGGAGTAACTGAAGGTTAGATCAGCCACAATGAAAACATTTTAAAAAAGGATCTGAGGCCCAAATCCCAAAGGTATTTATTTAGTCATTGGACTCCCAAGGAAATGGAATTGAAGCTAGGTACTTCCTCGTAATATCTTTGTAAATTTGGGCGTCAGACCAATTTTACAAACATTCCAATTTTACAAACATTACCTAAATACTTTAGAAGAGGTGGGTCGAGAGAGCGAGTCTCCCTCTCTAGCAGTGAGATGAGGGCCACAGTCCTAAACCCTGACTTGCAGGCAAGACCTCCCATGCTGCCTTTGATGAATGTGCTTTAAAAAACACAACTCTGACAGGGCTAAGAGGGTGCAAAGTAATGCGTTGTTCGACCTATTAACAAGATGCTGCAGTATACATTTTATTCAGTACTGTTGCAGTGAATTAAGTATACATTCATCTTTCAGCATGGAGAAGTATTGTGGAATAAGCTTACAATGCAATCACAGTTACTCTGGCTGTTTTCACAGACATGAACTCTATTTTCATAGCTTCTTTGAGTGATGTTTTTTTGGACAGGGACTGAGCTGAGTGGTGAGGGTGCACTTGTATCCCAGAATGGGAGACCTGCACCTGAAGTCATTGCAGAAGAGCTCTCTTGGTTTTCTGCTGTCACCTTGGTTTACCTCATAATAAATTCCTTGCGCACACAAGGCTTTAGACTGACTGTGATTGTAGCCAGGAGAGCCAAATTATGTCTTCTAAGCTCAACCTGCAGCAGCCTAGAGCACCTGCTTAGATTTGCACCTCACTCTGCCGCAGCTGGAGTCCCCTATACCCCTGACTGTGTGTGTGCAAGGACAGCTGTGGGCACAGAGGTGCTGAGCCACACTCGTGTGCTGAGCGGAAAGGCACGAGCCAGGTCTAGTTCACAGTGACCCTGAGCTCATTAGCCTTCCCGAAAGGCAGGTGTGTATGTCAGCACACAGTGCTGTGCCAGCAGGCTGACGTGGTTCCCAGCATTATCAGGTTCCTCCCTGCATTTGAAGCTCAGTGCTTTTCCCCTCAGTATCGCTTGATCCACTGGGTATAGGGATGTTGCAAACTAAGTGGGTAAAACTGCCATAGATGTGATAGCCCCCAAACTTAGGATTTGTAATGATTAATCATTATCTTCCTCCTCGGCTCAGTCCTGAGTGCCTGTGCACAAGGATTTATTTCCATTTCCATGGAAAATTTGAGGGTGCACATGTATTTTAATATTGTTGCATTACTATAAACCCCCAAGTCTGTACTCCTGTTGTAGTACCCAGGTACTTTTTTGATATACAACTAAGTCAGAGCAAAGCACGCTGCTAACATGAGAGCTGTTACAGGGTTATTTTTCTTTCGGCAGAATTTGAATGCCCATGTAGAAAATTATACCTTTAGAGCTATGTGTACAATAGTACAGCAAATAGCTACACTTGTATAATTATATTGACATACACCCTAGATCAAGGCTTCAGGTACCTTAATTACTTGTACTGAAAATGTTAAACCTAGATTATCTTCCACTGAGGTTAGTGGAAACATTCCAATAAGTTTCAGTGGGGCTTACACTCTGTCTTTAAACAGAATTGCTGAGGATCAGAGGAGCTGGTAGTATTGATCACCTCTTCTGGGCATTTGTTCTACCATTTTTATCTTGTATGGTTAAAGAAACAGTGACAACCACAAAAAAAAATCAAAAAAGATGAAAATTCTTCCACAGTTAATGTAACAGAAGCCTGTAATGTGCTTACCTCTACTGCATTTTTACAGCAGGAAGAAAGCCATGTCTGTATGGAATAAGTGCTCTGTTTAAAAACGTGCTTCTGAGGACATAGGATTAACTATGAATAGTATATTCTTATCTTGGACTGGTGCAAAGTCTTGTTAGAGATTGCGTTAGGTAAAAGATGTCAGAGAATAAGTTTTGGACTATAACAAATGTTCAATAGCTAAGGTGCAGCCCTGAGCTGGTGTTTTTCCAAGACAAACTAACACAGCTGAAGAGCATCTTTTCCTGAACACATATGTTACACAAAAACCTGCATTACACAAGAACACCTATGATCTTTTTCTTGAGATGTAATTTATGCTTAGATATTAATTCATGAATTTAGAAAGGACATAATAAGCTGGAATAATTTTAGCTGGAAACATAGTTAGGAAAAGCATATTCCAGAAATATTACATAAAAATGATTTGTAAGGCTTTAGTCAGCCTCAATACAAGACTCTTAAGGTGGATATGAGGCAAAAATGGCCCCCAGTCAGGGTGAATGCATTGTTGTCAAAGCAGACATCATCTGAATCACTGATTCTGGGGAACAGAAACCACCTTCTGCTTGGATGAGTTTTGAGACAATAGACCATGTTCCTGAAAGCAGCAGGATAGGGAGTTGATTTATTTTTTCCCCCACATTTTTTATTCATTTAAAGGCACTATATTATATTCTGTTTTCTATGTTTCAAACATACTTTATTTTTCATGCTCACTTACCAATTAATTGAGTTATTTTCCCTTTCCAACAGTTGTACTGCGAGCAATCAATTGATTAGCTAGCTGCAGCAAAAAAAGAATCGCAAGATGTCTGGCTAATGTACAACGTGTAATATGAAAAGAAAAGGCAGCCTTCTGAAGTATGTAAGTATAAACAACATCAAACAGCTGTACAACAAAGACAAAATCTGTCACCAGCAGGCAAAAATTCCAGAAACTGAAAGCCCATATTCCCTGCTGACTGGGAAACAAGAGTACGAGAGAGGGACAACAGAGTGACACAACAAGTGACAAAACAAATGCTTGTGGCCTACAATGAATTTGTACATCCAGACTGCAGTCTGGAAAAATATTGTTTAGCAAGTCAGCAGTAAGTTTCATTCCATGGTGAAAGTGATTGCTTTGTTAGTACAGTATCAGTTAGGGGTTTTCTATGGGAGAGACACTACCCAGGCAGACCAAGATGTGATAACAGTACTGATTGCCTGCTCTTTTTAATGATGATTTGTTTTATTGGATTGCTGGGACATAGAAAACTCTGAGTTGTAGGAAAATCTCTTTTCTACTCCCATGAGGTTTTACAGTATGGAAACTTGTGAATGTCAGGCCTGAATAACTGCAAGTGTAAAAAAACACAGAGTTATTTTGCTGGGTCAGGTCAGCGTTTAACTTTCTGATCATTTTTATATGCTACACATACATAAAATGTTAAGCTCAGTCTGAGGTGTAGGAGCTTTAGGAAAGACTTAGGAAAGAATTCGAGATTTCAAAGCAATTAGAGAAGAATAATTTAATGATCATAGTGTTTTCAGATCTTGCTCAAGTAAATAGGTGTTAAGGACACTGAAATGCTAAAATATGTTTAGGACAAACCTGACTGCAAAGAGAGAAATATCAACAGATAAGAGTTCTCCTGGAATTACAGATCCTGAAAAATTCCTAATTTAAGACTTTTTGGGAATCATAGTGCCTTATTCTAGTTTGATTTAACTTGTAAGTTAATTAAATCACACAGTATTAAGACCTTGTTTAAAAAAAGGCAAGAGTATCAAACATAGATTTGATTATGAACAGTTATTGTATTTAACTTTGGCCTTTGTCAGAACCAGAGTATCTTTCAGGTGTAGGTTAACACCTTGTGGCCTTTTATTTAATAGATCGAAGAAGAGATTTGTGGTTTGCTTAAATTTATTTTCTTAAAGAAGAAAGGGACTTACATTAGTTTCATCTTCACAGTTGTACACTTTAGAATGTAGCTCTATTATCTCCTCTTGGCCTTCTCATGGTTGTTCGTAAAATTTTCTAGAAGTCAGATTATCATATGTCAAGAACTTATGAAATATTAGCCTATCAGCACACAGTAAGTCCTTGACAGTCTTTTCAAACACAGTCGTCATGTGGAAGCTGTACTTTACTCAGGAAAAATAGAATTATGCAAATGCAAATATTGTTCTGTTTTAATGGCACATTATTTAGCAAGAGGGCAGCCATGTATTAGAAATATGAACATACTTTGATTTAATTTATATTGCTTTGCGGACTGTGTTTTCCTCTTCAGATACTCCAGGGTTTAATTGGTGAAGGCCTAACTAATCAACAATGCCTATTTTTTTAGTGTGCCTTGTACTGTTTCTGCTACTCTTGACCGAAGGGATGGAGCAGTGAGTCACCTACCAGACGTTATTAGAGCTGAGACAACAAGAAACCA
The DNA here is from genome assembly GCF_036013475.1 of Columba livia. Taxonomy (NCBI): domain Eukaryota; kingdom Metazoa; phylum Chordata; class Aves; order Columbiformes; family Columbidae; genus Columba; species Columba livia. The sequence continues at coordinate 58,899,249 of NC_088606.1, forward strand.
GATGAAACCTCTAAACTGTGTCTGCTTTCCAGACCATGGAAATACAGCATATTGCATTTGCTTTGACGTCGGCAAACTGCAAAGCCTGGTAAGGACTCTTTTTTACAATCACAAGTGCAAATTATATGCATAGGCAAATGGCTGTATTCTAGCACATGTCCTAGATGCTTTAAATGTCACTGCAAGCCATTTACTCCATTTAATAATAGTGACCAGTGGCAATAAGGGTCTGAAAGTTACAGGAAAGTATTTATTTCTGTTTGTTGTGCATAAGTCCATGGCAGTGGATGGAAATCTTTTTGCTACTCAAATGTATTGTCCATGTGCATTCATAAAATCAAATTACCTTTTAAAACTTCTGCATGCCAAATTATTCTAACTATCCAGGCCATGCTATATAGTCTGATCAATGAAAATCTAAATTATTTTTACAGAAATGTGCACATGTTTTTTTGTGGAGCAGGGAGAGTGTCAACAGACAGTCCGTAGCTATAAACACTCCCATGAGGACAGTTGTAGTATTTCAAGTTTTTGAGAATTTGTGGTTAAGAAAACTGGGAGTGAAATACAGAACCTCTGTCTCCTGGTCTTTTTTAGAGTGTATTTCAGATCAGTAAGTAATAGTTGAAATTTTTTAGTGATTCATATGAAACAAATCAATGTCTCCACTTGTAGTAGATAGATAGTTGATAACTTTGTTGATACCAGTTCCAAAAAGCACGAGAGTTGGGTATCAACAAATATTAAACCATTCTCCCACTACGAGAGGGGATCCTTCCAGGCCACCATTGAGTCATATTGCCTGGATAGCATAGGGAAGCAGGTGCCCTTTTGCTCAGAGGTGATACGTGTAAAGAGAAGCCATCCTGGAGTCAAGACGTTTAGTCTATTCCATGGCATTACTAAGTGATCACTCCTGTTAGCTTCAGCACTTTGTAACATGAAGTTAGGTATGACCTAAGTCTCAGTACAGATCTCATCTCCCAGCTCCAGTTCTCCTATTCTGCTCTTGAAATTGTACTACAGGCAAACGTAACATGGCTATATGAGAGCTGGGATGAAAGAATCAAGAAATGAGCAGAGAGCTGCTGAGAAATTGGGCCAACAGCAACTTATTAAGAAGGTGCCTGCAAGAGAAGGAACCAAAAATAGCAAGAGATTAAATGGGTTGAAGTAAAGTAGATAGGAACTCACAGAAGGAGAACTGAAAAGATAACTGCTAGAGCAGCAGGAAGGGTTTTTGAAGTGATAGTGAGAAGACTGGCTTGGGACATGGGAAGAGAGAAGCAGCGTGAAGAAGGAGCTGCAGAGAAAAAGCACTTGAGAGTGACTGTATGAAAGAAAGTCACATGGACAAAACAGTGAAGCTTTAGCAGGGAAACAAAAAAAGCTAGTTCAGAAAAGCAGATGACTAGGAGAAGGGAAACATGAGGCTAGTTTAAAGGAGAATGAAAACAGAAAATGTGTTTGCATGGGATAAAGGACATAGGACAAGAAAGAACCAAATGCAAAGTGAGAAATCGAGAACTTTTGTCATATGTGTAATATGCAAATAGAGATATTTAGTTTGAGAAAAAAAAATACTGGTTGCCTGCCTCTTTCTTTAACAAAACATAAGGAGTCTAATGTGTAACAGTGCTTTGGTTGTGTACAAGGATACAACTTTTTTCATCCCTTGGCTAAGAATGTGTGTCTTACCTTGGCCAGTTTTCTCCTCTTTTAGGCTATAAATTGCACTTGCTGATACCAAAAAACCCAAAGATAAGAATTGTGTTAGAAAGATATTCTACATCATGTATCTAGGCATTCAAGAAATCCCCCAAAGGTCACACAAGCATTTATTCCTCAAGTCTTTCTCATAACGATAAGCAAGTAGGCGATGACAAAATGCACATGAAGTTCACAGCTTGGCAGCAACAATTTCACCAGTAGGTTGTCTTAGGATTTGCCTAATTATCCAGGCAATCCAATCTTCCCTCTTGTTGATTTAGTGAAGCTATGTCAATGTTATGCTGGAAGTTGTTTAGCCACATATCTTAAACATTTATGAAGTCAGGAGAAATACAAAACTGTATATTGAAACATCATAAAAAACATCAGGTATAATTGATTAAGCCCTAACAAGGTAATTTGTCTTCTGTAATGTATATAGCCTTTCTCTACCAGATTTCCACTCTCTTTAAATAGTACATTGTGAGTAAACATCATTATTCAATGGTTTTGGTTTAGTACATAGTCAAAACTTTGGCTGTTGTCATTGTCATATGCAAACAATGTGATAAAACCTTGAAAGAAATTCAGTCATTCCTATATTCTGATTTTTCATTTCCTATTCCAAATATACCTTATGATATGGAATTGAAGTTTTCTTGAATTAGTATTCCCTCAAGGATGGGCATTTCTGCCTTTTTTTTTTAGTGTTTCATGCCACACAGTTTTTAGTGGTTGCTATGGTGAATAAGTTTGTGTATTAAATAGAAAATAACAGAAATCCCACAATAAAGGTTAGCCATTCAAAGCTGGATGCTTCTCTGAGGCTACAAAAACATATGAATCCTTCATTTGGAAAGATCTGACTTTTAAATTTCATAAATTAAAGATGCTCTAATCCATTTGCTCAAAGTAGAACTAGCCAGTATTCTCAGCTGACTGTGTGTCCTCCAAGTTGCTAGTGCAAGTACAAAGTAATAGGTACACTGATACTTAACTTGCATGTGGTTCTTGTTAAAATACACAAGAAAAAGCCATTCAATGATTCAGAACAAAGACATGTATTTCATTAAGAAAAAGTACGTCTGCATGGAAAGGTTTTAATAAGCACCTTGATTTTTTAAAAAATCATATAATTCTGTGTGCTTCAATATGCAGGAGGATTCTGCTTTTGATAGAGGCCTGAATCCTATGTTATTTAAGAATCATAAAGGATCTGGGAGCAGAGGCAAAGACCAAACTATGAAAATTACAGCAACTAATATGTTTTGCAAGTTATTTTCAAGTACTTAGCATGTGAGTGGGCCTGAGTGGTACTATGCTCTGGAGTGCAAATAAATATTTGTGCTCACATCTTAGGAACCAGGGGCCATCAGCCCCCCACTAAATTAAATCTAGGTAGCGTTAACAAAACAAATGACCCAAAGGAAAGGTAAAATGTGCTGGAAGAGCAGCATATGGATAGAAATGGCAACAAGAATTGCTGCATTGCTACAAGAACTGTGAAAATAAACAGCAAGTGGTACCATGAAAGCAACAGGGACAAGACATCCTAGAACATGAGTGTTATCATCGTCCATAAAACTCTGTCATAAACTGATCACCAGAAACTACAAATGAGCCCTAAAAGGAGATGCTTTACAAACAGCAGATGGTGCAGCACTGCAGCTGGAAGGAGTGGCAGAAGGGTGACGCCAGAGCAGTTTGAATGCAGAAGGAGCAATTTGCCATTGTTGCCCGGTGCCGTAAATGTTATCAGTAGATGAGTGGCTGCACAGCAACAGTTGAAGAGCATCACCAGCTGTTAAAAAGCCCCATTGCCAAGCATTTAGCTTTTGCACTTGGTCTGAAAACTACAAAAATTTGACTTGCCAGCAGCTGCAAGCCCTGAAGATATAGTCCTGTTGCTGATCTTACACTGTGCAAAGACAGGAGAAGGAAGAACTGTTGGAAGAAGTTTATATCGTATCACCAAGTTTATCATTTAGAAACAGGCTGTCAGAAAGGATTATGAAAGACAGATGATGTGACTAAGCTTTAAACAAAGAAAAAGCAATAAAATCACAATGCTCGCAGAAAAACAACGTGTTCATTAGTTGTAGGAGAAAAATTCTAACTTCAAAGTACAGGTTGTGGAAAGAGAGCAATTATTGAAGGAATAGAATATACTGATTTCAGCTGAAATTCATCACGAACAACTCAAAAGCATTAACAATGGCTGCTTTAATATGGTCTTATGCAAGAGAGGAAAAACACCCATAATTTGCCCAAAATGGATGAATGGATAAAAGAAATTACCATTTGTGTGATGTAACAAAGACAGAATCTGGGGGAACTGAGGGAACATTAATGATGTGTCCAAAGGAGCCAGGCAATCAACTGATTCTAACACAGGCATACAACTCTCAGTCATATTTTAAAATAAACCAGTGAATCAACATGGTTGTCAGCCTGCAGCAAAACAGGTCATGGTAACTTTCTAGGTGATGCTCTAATGAGATGAGATAATGGATGCAGAGCAGATGTGAAACAGCTACCCAGAGACAGGGCAATGAAGGACTCAGTGGCATTGTGGCTTTACCCAGGATGAGTCAATCATCTACTGGGCTAGTGACTCAAATCACATTATTTTAACTTATGAAGCCCTTTAATTTTTGATTAATGTGACTTCTCTGGCTTTTGGAAGTGTCTTGGTCTTCCAAGAGTATACTTTTTATTTCAGCATCTTTGAATGTCTTTCTGCAAGTAGGCTACAGGTTATATCCTTGTCCCTTATGGAGAAGAGGAACTTTGATTTGTGTGCCCTGCTTTGGCGTTAGGAGACAACCCTTGTACGGATAGCATCGTTAAAAGACTTCGTAGGGCAATGCCACGCAATCTGGTAGAGGCCAGTTTTCACATAGTTTCTGTATTTTTCTGGGTCACACCCTCCTCCCTGTGGACAAACAGACCGCCTTGCACCTTGGAGCCAGGCTGGGTAAGGGACAGACCACCATTCTGTCAGTCGAGGAAAAGTCAGCATGTGAACTATTACAGGAGCTTGACCCCTACAGATTAATGGACCCTGACATTATCCAGCTGAAGGTGTTAAGAGAGCTGGCTGACGTTGCTGCAAGGCCACTCCCCATAATCATGGAGTTTGAGGGATGTCCCAGAAGACTGGAAGAAGGCTAATGTCACCTCCATCTACAAGAAGGGCTTCAAGGAGGATCCAGGAAATTATAGGCCCATCAGTCTTAGTTTAGTCCCTGGGAAAGTTACGGAATGAATCCTCCTGAGGGATTTCACAATTTCACAAGTCAAATGAAGCACATGATTGGGAAAAGCCAGCACTGATTCACCAGGGGCAAATTATGCTTGACAAACCTGATCACCTTCTATGAAAAATGTAACCTGCTCGGTTGATGTGAGGCAAGTGGTGGACATCATCTTCCTGGATTTCTCCAAGGTTTTCAGTACTGTTTCCCACAGTCACCTTCTAGAGAAACTGATGTGTTTCGGTCTATACAAGGGATCTGTGCGGTGGTTGAGGAACTGCCTGACAGGCTGTACTTAGAGGGTGGTGGTAAATGATTCCTTTTGAAACCAGCAATGTGTCACAAGGGGGTTCCCCCAGGGATCAGTATTGGGCCCAATGCTGTTTGACATCTTCATAAGTCATCTGGATGTCTTCATCAGTCATCTTTGTAAGTCATCTGATCAAGAATACCCTGATGCATTTTACTGATGACACCAAACTGAGTAGGGAAGTGGACACTTCAGAGGGGGAGCCACCCTGCAGGAAGACTGGCTGGAGAAGTGGGCTAATAAGAGCCTTATGAAGTTCAACGAGGACAATTACAAGGTCTTGCACCTGGGAAAACATAATCCAGGAGTGCAGCACAGGCTGGGATCTACCCGCCTGGGGAGCAGCTCTGTGGAAAGGGACCTGACGGTCCTGGTGAGCAACAAGCTCCATATGAACAAACAGTGTGCTGCAGCAAAGAAAGCCAACAGGATGCTGGGCTGCATCAGCGGGGGCATCACCAGCAGAGATAAAGGAGTCATTATCCTGCTCTACTGTGCTGGTTTGACTGAAAATGAGTTAATTTTCTTCATGCAGTTAGAAACCTTTCTTTTTCATAGCTAGCATGGTCGTTATTTAGACTTAGTTTGAGAACAAGAGATGACACACAGCACAGAGTTAATGTTTTTAATTGCTCTGGTCTGAGAGCCATCGACATTCTAGGTGCTGTGCCCACAGGTGTGAGGCATTGAGTAAGGGGAGCATAGGTGGGGCAGAGCTTGACTGACATCCAGACTGATCAATAAGAGTATTCCATCCCATTAGCATCATGCTTTGTGTTTAAGGAGAGTAGGGATCTTCTGCTTTCTGTCTTGTGTTTGCTCTCAGAAACCTGTTCAGGGGAGTTCTGCTCGGGACATTTAATTTGGCCTTTTGCCATCCTGCTGTTTTGCAGAGGCCTCTGGGCTTTTCTGCCTTTCTCCTTTTTTTCTCTCTAACGGGATCGGCTGTTCGGGACCAGGTGCTGCTTCCTGGGACTGGCTGCTTGGTGTGGACAGAGTTCATGAGGAATTGTCTTGAGTATCTTTTATTTCTATTTTAGATATATATTTACTATTAGTGTATTAGTATTTTGTTATTTTATTAAACTGTGTTTATCTCAATCCAAGTTTTTCCCTTCCCTTTCTATTCTTTCCCCTCTTTGGGGGATGGGGAGGGGCAAGTGAGCGGCTGTCGTGGTTGTATTGCTAGTTCGGGTTAAACCATAACAACTAGTCAGTGCTTGTCAGACCACACCTGGAACACTGGGTTCAGTTTTGTTCCCAGCTGTGCAAAAAGACATGGACAGGCTGGAGAGGGTCCAGAAAAGGGCCACAAAGATGATAAAAGGACTGGGAAGCCTGCTGCATGAGGAAAGGCTGGGAGAACTGAGTTTGTTAAGCTTTGAGAAAATAAGGTTAGGGGAGACCTCATCACCATGCTCCAGTATTAAAAGTGTGGCTATAAAGAAGTTGGGGATTCCCTTTTACAAGGAGTCACGTGGAAAAGGGGTAATGGGTGCAAGTTACTCCTGGGGAGATTCCAATTGGATCTAAGACGGAAATTTTTCAGAATGAAAACAATCAGCCATTAGAATAATCTCACCAGGGAAGTGGTGGATTCCCCAGCATTGGATGCTTTTAACATTCAGCTGGACAGGGTGCTGGGCCATCATGTCTAGACTGTGCTTTTGCATGTTTCATCTGATGATAGAACTTCTCTTGAACTTTGCATTTACTACAATGGTTTTTTGCTAGCTACAGGGAATGCTTCAGCTTTTAATTGACCTTCCAATTGCAGTGTAGACTAATGACTGTGCAGAGCCTGTCCTGGGACAACAAGGTGTTTGTCATCTGCAAAGTGGGCTGACAGCTCCACAGATCCCTATAAGCTGACTGACCTGTAAGGCAGCAATGTCAGAAAACAGTTCCCGCAGTGCAATAATAAACGGTGAGGATACAGCGCTGTAGGAATTTGAGTTACTTCTGTTCTGTGTTGAGAACCTTTTTTTGCTAACATCTCTCCTCTGGAACAAAATTGTGGAAGGAAATAAAAAGAGTTTTGATTTATTTAGGTTTTGGTAACCTTTAAATTGGACTGAATTACCTGACAATTCTATTTTATCTAAGTGATGAAAATGCATCTTGCTGTAGGTACTTATTGAAGTAAAACAATTAATAAGGGAAATGCCCCTGGAAGAAGTTTCAGTTTTCTCTTATCATAACAATGGATCCTCAGAGCATGCAAAGAATCTTACTCTGGTTTATAATAATGATTTCTATATCCTTATATATTTCAAAACAACTGCCTTGTGATTTGCGAGTTGAGTTGTCACTTTTTTTCTAGGTTCACACAGCCTAAGGCAGAGAGCCCTGTGCCCAGGAGCTGACTGGGAAGATGTCACTCTTTCTTAGCTGGAATAAAGCGTTTATATTTCAGCTTCTGCCTTCCACAAGACTGAATCCTTTCTTGTATCTCTGCTTGACTGCTCCCAAGTCTCCAGTCATACAAATACGTTCACAGTGTTATTGATCTGTTAAGACCTGCAAAAGCAAAGCACCGTTTCTGATGGTGATGTATCCTTCATCCCTTCTAGATATGTATGTCATAGAGATGTGGCAAGGGACATAAACACCTTGAGTCTTATTCCCAGAAGGCTACAGTATTGCCATTGTTTAGATCAAAATATTGGTAAATAAGCCATTTATTTCAACATTTACTTTAGTAAAATCATACATTACACAAAGCACAGGTTTTCCTATGACTTTTTAACCTGTGTATGTTTCTTTCCAGCACAATTCCTACAAGTGGGTGGCTTCACTGCATGCAAATGCATCTGTGTCAGCCTTTGAAGGAAAAGGATTTCACCTTAAGTTATCTACTTTTGCAGCTATGTTTTTTTTAATCTATTCAGATTCTATCTGAATAGAGCCGTTGCCATGGACTGGTCTGTCATTCCTATATGTGTTTGTGTTGAATAAGCTCTCCTTCCTTTCTCTTGGTTGCTCCATTTGGAGCCCGTGGTTAGACACAAAAAGCAGGCCATGAAACTGGAAGCCATAACATTAGTGTAGCACACTGCTCCCCTCATTAATTAATTTTCACCAGTGTGGTATCCAGTTATTTATTAATAATTGAGATATTCTGAAGTCAACATGAAAGCTAAGAAACATGCAGATTCTTAGTTCTGATTTCAGTTACATCCTTCCTCTTGTTTCTTTTCAAATTCCTTGTCAGGGCTCAGTCTGAGTAGACGTCTCTGAAATTAGGATAGGAGGGGAGGGCTTAAGACCAATCAGTAGAGCAGACTGAGCCCATTCCTGGACCTAAGCCTGTGTCAGAACTGGGGCTGATTGATCCAATATGATCGATGTCTCTACAGCCATTCAGCTGGTGAGGCTGGCTTTTAAATGACAGTCAAAACAGTTGTTATAGGCTCTGCACTGGTTTAACTGCAACTGTTTCCCCCCCTGTGGTGGGAATGATGTGGAAGCATAAAGATGTGTTTGTGTGATAAGGAACTCTGAAAATGAGAGTTGCTGTTGAACAACACAAACTGTGATACTGCTAGCATTTTCATAGAAAGATAAGGGAGGTCATAATTGCAGCGTGGAACACAACAAAGCTGTAACAAAAATGTTTTCTAGTGACTAATATTTTGTTGTAAATGACAGTGAGGGTTTAAAAAATAAATAATTAGAAATTACTACCTTTACTCTTATCTCTCTATAATTTCACATGCTGGTTTGGGCTAGAACCTCAACTGCCTGTGCATCGCTCTGAGCTCTATTGGACTGGAAAACAAAAGTGATTTTTAATGTAAGGGATTCTGTAACCTCCTTTGAACTGCAAGGTTGAGCTGCCTGATGCCTCGGAGGGCTGTGCGGCACCCTGGAGCATGCACCATGCTCAGACTCGTCCTTGCTGCAGCGTGTGTCACAGCGTGTGACACAGCTGGACTGTGTCGCTGGTACTGCCATCCTGCCTCTCCCCTTTTTTCCTTTGGTCACAGTTGCTGGACTGTGGTTATGATGTTCTGTTTTGTAGTTTATATCTAATAGTGTCTGCGTACTTCATAGCAAGCTTTTGCCAGTGGCATTTCAGTCTTTGGAAAGCTTTCACTCTGCATATTTGAGGAAGGATATCAACATTGCACATGCAGGAAGTTAATTTAGGCATTTTTTTAAAGGACATGTAACACCATGCAAGTATCAAGAACAACTTTTGAAATGATGTTTCTGATTGTTTTCTTGTAATGATGTGTACTCAAGCTGAGATGTAAGATGTTCCCACAACACTGAGTACACTGATGTTGTTTTAAGTTAAGGGGATGTTACGGTTTGAGGAAGTATCAGTTTGCTGATAAACATAGAGACTGGGCAAACACTTCTGTGAAAACATGATTTTACAAAGAGCATCTCGCCTTGTAATAAAACTTTGATTTAGCTTGTCTTGGACAAACTTTTCTGGCAGTTCCACTGGGTTATATTGCTGATGATGGAAAGCTGTCCGGAATTAATCTTGCCTCAACTACTAACTGATGCTTTATTTTAGGAAAACTGCAGGCTGTGGATAAACTGTCAGTTTTCTCAGTCATGGTGTATACAAGTAATGACATGGAGCAATAAGTTGTTTTTTCCGTATGTTACGCTATAGTTTAATGCGTGGCTCTAATTTGCCATTTGCAATACTTCTAAATAAGCAAATTAGGAGGGGGACAAAGGAAGGCACTTCAGAGAACTTGAATCATGCCTTATACTTAAAGCAAAGCTCGCTGTGTTGAAGAAATATAGCAGAGACCAAGGAGTTAATGTGTTCTGGTGGATCATCCCTACATACCTTTCCCAGCCACCAGCCAAGTTATTTCTCAAATGCCAGCCAAGAACTACTTGCAGCTGGCACAAGTTCACAGTTATCAGTGCAATGGAAAAGGGGTGAGTCAAAAAAAAAAAGAGTGGTGTGGCTCTGTTGATAGTGAGGTGTGTGTTCCTGTGCTCTTATCCAGCTTGTACAAGTAAGAGAATAAATAGGTAACAAAGATAACATTTATACAGTGATTCAGCTCAGTGGTATGTGTGATAATTTCCTAGGTCTATGGAATCTGTTTCATGTTGTGGAGTGTATGAAATTCATTCAGGACCTGTGGAGTTCATGTATGAGCTGGTTTCCGTGAGGTTCATGGAAAGATCATTTTAATTGTAAGTGATTTAAAAAAAATACCAAACAAAAAGTTCTTCAGTTGTTTTGTGTACGACACATTAGGAACACAGAGAGGTTGAGGGGTGGAGAGAGCACAGATGAAATACTGAAAAGAACACAGAAATATTTCAAAATCTTAACTATGTGGTGTTTAGCCTGGAGAAAAGGAGGCTGAGGGGAGACTGTTGTTCTCTACAACCGTCTGAAAGGAGGTTGTAGTGAGACTGGTGTTGGTTTCTTCCCAAGTAACAAGTAATAGGACAAGAGGAAATGCCCTTACATTGCAGCAGGGGAGGTTTAGATTGGATATTAGGAAAAACTTCTTCCTGGAAAGGGTTGTCAGGCATTGGAACAGGCTGCCCGGGGAAATGGTGGAGTCACCATCCCTGGAGCTGTTTAAAATACATATAGATGAGTTTCTTAGGGACATGGTTTAGTGGTGAACTTGGCCGTGCTAAGTTAATGGTTGCACTCAATGGTCTTTCTTCTCCAACCTAAATGATTCTATGGTTCTTGCAAACAGAAAGTGAGTGGATCTAGCAGATTCCCATAGCTCCCCAAAACTGCAACATAGGGTGAAGATAAAGTGTAATTCCAGTTCTGAAGTTAGCACCTACACATAAAACAGGACCTCATAAAGCTCAGCATTTCTGTAACTCCTTATTCTTTGTGGACCCCATGGCATAGAAAGTACTGACTGGAAAACAGACTGAAAAAAATACTGGGCTGCAGAAAAGGATCTTACACATTGTCAGGTCAGCCTTGTCTGAACACATACAGGGGAAAATGAGCCATGGAAGATTTAAACTAGAGGTGAATATTGCTTTTCAAAGAGCTAGGAGTACCAGATAGGAAAAAACATGCTTCTTATGGCTGGTTAATCGCCACGGTTAGTTGATCTCTGTAGCTTGTACTGAATCCTGGAAATGAGACCATTGAAATGACAAAAAGCAACCAGCATTAATGCATTCTGGTGCCTTTTTCACTATAATTGACGCCTGTTTAACACACTAGATGTCTCTCAGTCATAGTGCAGTCTTTTGTGCACACCACATGCACATAAGCACATGTGTAAATGAAAGTGTCAGATTTGCAAGCAAACCTGCAATGTTTTTAAAAATTGTAATTGAGTTTAACACCAAACACATAAGTGCCACTGAAAAATTAGTCTGTGCCCAAAGTCTTGCATGTCTGAGTAGCCTGTTAAAAGCTATAGAAGCACTTACTCCAACTAAGAAGCAGTAAGATCTGTGTTCCATTTAGGCTGTTGAATACATCTGCATGTGTTTGTGTGTGTGTGTTTTCACACAGGCATGTGCTCATCTGTTATTTCTAATGTAAAAAAAAAATATTTGGATCTGCTACTCTTTAAAGTGAAAATCTCCCCAGGCTGTCCCAAACTGCACGTCACTGTTCTGAATGAATAAACAAGTTAACTCTGCTCCTATCCAAAACTCAAGAACGTGAAAGGCAAGTATGAGCTGGTGTTGGTCCCGTCGTGACACATGGATGAACGCTGCTGGGGAGGCCAGCGCCATCCAGGAGTGTCCTGTGGAAATATCCCCATCTAGTGGGTGTCACTGGGCTGAGGACACTCCTCTGGCGCACCAGGACACTGCCTGCCCAGTTTTTAAAGCAGCTGCGTATCTGTTGTTTTCCTGAGAGAAAACAGCAAAAGCAGGAACTTCCTATTATCTGTAAAATTTTTTCAGATTTTACATGGGTGTTCTAAGAATACGTACAATATTTAATATGGTCTTTCAATCATAAACTGTTCTCCTTTTCTCACTAGAGTGTATACTGAGTCCTTTAGGGCTAAATAAGCTAAATTATCACTGATGGCTTGTCCAGGAATTTTCAGAATGAGTTTTAAAAGAAATTAAAAACACTGGAAAGTTTTCAGGCTTGACATACACTTCCCACAGTTAAAGGTAATGCTTATCTCAGAGTATATTTTACATAAGGAGCTCATTGGGATTCGAGAGCTGGTATGTTTGTAAATATTCACTATTGTCTTCAAGACAAAACATCCAAAAGCAACATGAAAATATGGTATTATCCTGACGTGAGACATGGCTACAAAATCCTGTATCTACTCTCTCCCCTATCTTTTTGAGGGAGTTGTTCTTAGCTGGTGAGAAAAGCAAGTTTGTTCTTCGACCCACTAAAATTAGTAGGAGTTTTGACATTAATAGAGTTAGGGCTTGGTGAGGAACATTTTAGGAAGGAATACAGCATCGCAAAACCTGCAGTACAGTCAATCCAAAAGAAAGTATCGCACTCATGTAATGGTCACGCAATTAATGCTTTCTTACTTGTCTTTCTCAGAAAGGATTAGTGACTGAAATGGTGTAATAGTTATTTAAGGATGGTTGAATAATGTAATGGCATCTAACTAATCAGATGCCTATTGCTGATGTTTGTAAGCATGGCTCCTGATTCTCCAGCATCCCATCCAGGCCAGGAATTTCTGTCGTAACTCCAGGCTGCAGCACATTCTGGGGCTTCGGGTAGAAGGTGAGACAGGCTTCTGAGAGGAACTATGCAACACCTCAGGTGGCTGGGATTGTAAGAAATCCTCATCTCTCCCGTCACACTTGTTAATGCTTATCTTATTATCAACATGTATAGAACATACATACTTTTACACACACATGCACATATATTATATTCCTCAGAACAGCAAAGATTCTTTCTCTATGAACATATTATAGATATGTATTACTTTCTTATTCAGCTGGCTTGTTACATATATGCGTGTTTTTTTCTTCTTAGCAAAATTTCCCTCAAAATAGTTTACATTACAATCTACAAGATATGGTTTTAAAATGCAGGTTTCAATACCGTGTTTATGAAACCAGGCGATTAACGTCATTAGCTCAAGAGAGGCACCGTAGAGACAGGTGCCGTGCATGTTTCTCGGTGTAGCTCTGCCAATACACATTAATCTTGATCTGCAACATTCCTGCTATTCCAGTCCTGGGCCCCTCTCATGCCAAATTTTATAGTTTATTTGATAAAGGTATAGCAATGTTGCCATTGAAGCAGAAGTTACTGTGAATAACTTTTACTCATTTTCAGCCTGTGTCTTTTCCTTTGCTGGTATGATCTGTCTTGTCCATGGCACCTGTTATGAAGGGAAGGGCCCAGACATGAGGCTGACTGGCACTGAAGTAATCCCATGATTTTACATGATCTGAATGTCAAAAGTAAAGAACCCCAAAGTTAATCATTGCTTACTATGACTGACTCAGCCTCTCTAAGCCTTTTCTATCCTCAGTCCTTGTCACTGTGCCACTTGACCTGCTTCCTCAGGGCTGGACGATGTACCACTGTGCAGGGCACAGGAATACAGTCTGGGAAGGGGAAACGATTCTTGCAAAGCTTTAGGGGCCAACTCTGCTCAGACCAAAAGTTGTTGGGGGAAGGATTGATGCCTTAGAGCTCACTGGACATAAAATTTCATATCTTTGGGAGTTACCCTTCCCTTTCTGTGCTTGCAACACAACTGCTTTTTCTTTCAAGTAGAGAGTAGTATCCAGTTTCAGCCAATAAGGACATTTGTATGCAGGAGTTCTGCCTCCAGGACTGGTAGTAGAGGTACAATCTCCCGCCACCACCACACCTGTTCTGAATCTATAGGAGGTCATTTTTATTTGCTTTCATGCCATACATCACCCCTGGCAAAGGGATAAGGACAACAGAACCCTGCTGAGCAATTGATATGTTTGTGCTGCTCTGTATTAAGGACTAATGTTTTTTCATCACTTAGGTTACACACTTCTAGCATATTCTGTTACCCACAACTTAATCCTTTCAGGATTTTTCTGCCAGCAGGCAAAATGGAATGATACATTTTGCTCCTGCTTAGCTCACATTATATATTCCTTCTAAGGACAGATATATGCCGAGTACTTATGACAGTAACAAAGTGCAGATTTGTCATAGACTCCAACTAGACTAGGATGGGCTTTGCAAAAAAAAAAAATCCTGTGAGGTGATACCTAGATTTGTAAAACTTTTTCCCTTACTTTCCTGGTGTCACTGTTAGCACCCTCTACGAGCTCAAGAAACAGCCCTGCAGGAAACGACAACACGCTACAACAATTTGACGAAGTGAAACATTCCTAACACTGGAGCATCTGGCCTGACATACAGTGCTTGGTTACTGGCCCAGGACATACTACTGGTGTGGCTGGGAGCAAGGAGACCCAGCTCTTTCTGCACAAACGCTTGCATCCATAGGGCTGAAAGGCAGGTAAAATGGACAATCCCTTTCCATGTGGGACCCTGGTAGATATTGTACCCACTGGCATGAGATCTCACTGGAGGCACACAACAGACAGATGGGCATCCTTCAGTATTTCCAAGGTTTCACTTGACTGCTGCTCGACACAATGAAAAAAATTCAGCAGGATCATTCCCTTGTGCAGAAAATACAAGGTATTTGAAATAGACACTTTATCAGCAGAACAAAATAGCATGCAGGACCATAAGCCACAAGATCGCATTGTCAGTATTTCCAGTTTTAAGCAGCAAAAAAATCTATATTTTAGTTCCTTAGAGCATCCAGCTGGTGGTGCCAAATAGTAACTGCAAAGGACATTTTTTCTGTATTTAGAAGGCTTGGAATAAAGACATCTTTACAGTTATTTCTTATATTCCTTTTAACAATTGTCTTTCTCTCTGTCAGTGAAATGAGCAGGTCAGCCTCTAAAGTCAACGGTTGTGTGTTTATGCCTCACACAAAGGCAAATATCCCCCTCTGCTCTGATTTATTTGAAATCTCACTTTGTGCATGGGGTGTAGAAGATGTATATAGAGATACATGGATGATAAGCAGTGGAAGATCAGGCCCAGGACACTTTGCCTTGGAGTAATATGTTTATTACTTCATAAATCATAGTAAACCTTAAGAACACATACACCTGTTTCCTTGGGTAGTGAGTATCTCTGTACCTGGCATTTATATAACTTAAATGACCTCATGTCCTATCCAGGATCTTTAACACATTTATTATGGCTGTTGATGAGTCAGCTTGTGACCTTCTTTTTCTCTGAAGTTCAGTAGTTAAAATTATTTTGCTTGGAAGAAGATACCTGTTTTCAAATTTAAAAGGGAGAGTGCGGGGTGGGGGGGAGGAGGGGTGGTAAAGGAACACCATGTTATGTTCCATTGACCTAACAGTGACCTGCAAAATGTGCTGGTGAGAACAGAAAATGTATTACACCAATGACTGCAGCCACAGTTTGTTTTCATTCTTTTTGATATTTGATTGTAAAGGTTGAAGCAGGGGAAAGGGAGTGCTAACCTGAAGCACTAGCTTTCCTATGGCTCCCTGCCACCTAAGTCGGTGCTGACTAGAAAGGTTCAGGTTCTTTGCTGGCAGGTAGGAGATGATGAGGAATAAACCCCAGGACAGCCAGTTTTTACAACAGGGTCACGGATATGGTTATTTTAGGAAGTGCTTTGCCCTGTTCGGGACGGTGCCCACTGTTCACATGGGCCCCCTGCTTCCCACTGAGAGATTGCAACAGCCTGCTGCTTGCACAAGACCTGGGTTTTGCTGAGATAGGCTGAGCAGATGGCAGAGTGCGAGTATGACCAGTCGGGGCGGGGAAAGTATCAGAAAGGTGAGTCAGGCAGAGGGAGGCACGTGGAGGATGGCATGAGTGAATCACAGAATCACAGAATGTCAGGGATTGGAAGGGACCTTGAAAGATCATCCAGTCCAATCCCCCTGCCGGAGCAGGAGCACTTAGATGAGGTTACACAGGAAGGTGTCCAGGCGGGTTTTGAATGTCTCCAGCGAAGGAGACTCCACAACCCCCCTGGGCAGCCTGTTCCAGTGTCTGTCACCCTCACTGAGAAGAAGTTTCTCCTCAAATTTAAGTGGAACCTCTTGTGTTCCAGTTTGAACCCATTACCTCTTGTCCTACCATTGGTTGTCACCGAGAAGAGCCTGGCTCCATCCTCATGACACTCACCCTTTATATATTTGTAAACATTAATGAGGTCACCCCTCAGTCTCCTCTTCTCCAGGCTAAAGAGCCCCAGCTCCCTCAGCCTTTCCTCATAAGGGAGGTGCTCCACTCCCTTCAGCATCTTTGTTGCCCTGTGCTGGACTCTCTCCAGCAGTTCCCTGTCGTGCCTCCTTCACTTGGACTCCAGAAATGGTGGACTCGTGACCAACGCAATTTGTCCAGGCACTGTGACAGGCCTTTTCCAGACTAAAGAAAGCAAACAAATGTTGTATGCTGAGTGAACACTGAGAAGGTTCTTGCTTCAGAGGCATCTGCTTAAGATTTCTGCTTTTCCACATTTCCACTTACAAAATAATTCCTTCATTTGCTCTCAGGGATGAAGACACTTCAATATGCATGTTTCTGGTAAAATCATGGTATGAGAAGGAATAGTAATCATATTGTCAGAAAAAAACTATATTTAGTCTCTGGTACAGTAAAATCAATTGGCGTGATAGATTTGTTCAGTATTCTAAAAATACACTATGCAGTAGAAATATTAGAGGAACAACTCGCTCTGTTCTGAGGCTTTGTGTCTAACAAGTATGACTTGGTGTTGTTTTGCTCTGCTAAAGTATACCTCATGAAATCTCCTGAAGTGTTCCCCTTGCAACTAGGGAGGCTAATGATTTACTCAGACTCATTAAGAAAATTAAATCCTCTTCAAAGAATTATACCCAGTCGTTCTGCAAACATTTTGACACACAACGGCTGCACTCTGCCCTCGGTTGCTCTTGTGAAATCCTGCTGCAGTGAATGGAGTTACGTGCAAGGACGGGGCTGGACGACAGCCTGTTTGACCTGGCCCAGCAGTTAAGTTTACAGCATTTCTTCCGGGGATCCCATTTAAAATCCCCACAATATCAATTGATCTTTTCTCCACAGTACCTCAAATCCTTCTTCCAAGGATGGCTTGAGATGCAGCAATGGAAGAAATACGGAACAGATACTACTGGGTTTTTTGCACCCACATAAACAATGAACACATCTGAATGCAGGGAGGTAAAAAAGCCCTGGTTAAGCTCTGGTTGCTCACACCTGGGCTGTGTGACTACAACCAAGAACAGAACGTAGCTGATTGTCCTTATGTGTAGGTACAGTCATTTGCCATTTGATGAAATCAAGAGGGTAAATTGTACCATTGAAGGAATTTCTCAGGCAATGTACATGCTGCCTTTTCTCCTGGGTGTTTAGTTAAAGGAGGTTTTCCCTTTCCTGCAGGCCACCAGAGTGTTTTCTTTTTCCTTTTGATCTCCCAAGACTCGTTTTTTTAGCCTGCCTGTGTTACCTTAATTCCTTTTGATAAAAGAGCCCTTTTATGATGCATTGTGAAGTTGCTGGATAGGTCTATTTGACATACTGTGATTAAACTGAATAAGCAGCTTTTTAAATGTCATGTATCACTTCATTTTTCCATATGTCTCATCACTAGATTTCACAATATCATGAGCGTCATGACTTTTGGTGGGTTTTGTTGAGCTCCAGCTTCTCGATATTTTTCCTTAAAATAAACATGAAAATAGCTTCCACATCAAGCTCTTGTGGTTGCAGAAAAACACTTAATAACCTGCTCAGTTATATGTGGAAACCAAATTAAAAGCATATCTATAGTGAAATACTGACTGGGGGGCCTGAACCATGATTTTAGAATGCTTGGGATTTGTGACATTTTCTACACAGTTGTTTGTTGTTTATCAGCAGATAAGCAATAGGATGGGATTTCTTGTACTGGAAAATTTCACATTAGGAATTCAATGAGTATTTAGTCACACTTACTGACTGTGCTGTCTTCAGCACATGGTAGTTTTCAACATGTGAAAAATGTGACTGATCATTTAGCAATTTACTATAAAAATGAAATATATTTCTATGGGCTTGTCAGATCATCTCCTGCTTATAAAGTTTTCTAAACTTGGAATATCTGAGCTACTTCATGGTTGTGGCCTTTGGTTCCTGGGAACCCCTACACTGCACATGGTATTTTAAGGAATTACTAGAAAAAACAAGATTTGTAAAACTTTTCTAAAATCAAATTTCTTATTAGATATAAAATTGTAAAAAAAAAAAAAAGCCTGACTGTCAGGGTTTTGTTTGCATGGGTTTATTTTCTTACCAGGTTGTTTTATGGCTTGGAAGCAGCAACCTGGTTTTATACCTTGTCTCTTTTATTTTAAACGAATAAATTACCATTCAGATTTCCTGTTCTAGCTTAATTACCACAACGTTTTATTTAGTAAATAATGCATCTTATTTGATTCTTCAGTCAGAAAGTAGAGAAAAATACTTTAATTAGTACCTTTATTTTTTTTGTCTAAATGAAAATTTAGAAACTTGTTTAAAATATTGGAGAAAGAATACTATAGGCCTTCAGTCCGCAAGGATTTAAGCACATGAGGGATCTTCATGAACTCTAACAATCTCATTTAGAAATGACAGTTCTTGTATTACATTATGACTTACTCTCTGCATTTAGCCACTGCTGCAGTATTTCTGGCTTGTGTAGCTTTTCAAGACCTTAAGATCAATGCTTTTAATAAATTACTTTCAAGCAAAGGTTTGTTCGAAACCTTGAATTTTACAGCAGACATCCTGTAATGATAGAGGGGGACTTTTATTTGTTTATCAGCAGTGAAATCAATATACGAGCACAGAAGAATTTGTCGTGGAAGCTACTCTCTGATAGCAGGGACATATTGTTATAAAATAGTTTGCATTTCATAACCTCAGTTTTACAGACATCGTATCACTGCAGCCTATAAAAAAAGAGTTGACCCATTATGCAACTGTTAGAAATGAACTATAAAGGACAATAGGAACTGATAACTTCTAGAGAAGCATTCATACCAAATGTTTTTATTACCAGTGGAAGTATTTTTACATGTGTTTTATATAATAAATTGATCTATTTTATAAATAAAGGACAGATTCTGCACAAAATTAGATTCTTGGTAACATGCTAAAGATTGTTGCTTTACACATGTAATACTTGCACTGTTCAGCATTTAGATACTTATACATGATTTTCAAATAGGCAGAAATTTCTGAATTTACCATTCATAGTCTTGTCTTGCCCAGTTTTTGTTCCAATAGTATCTGAATCTTCATTGTACACTGATCTACAAAACCAGCAGTAATCACTGTTGGTTTTTTTATCGTCTTTTCTTCTTCATAATGAAAAAGTAAAAAATGTATGCAATAACTGGCATTCATTTTTCTTGTACAAATTGAGTAAGCCAGATGCTCGGTCCAAGTAGCTGTTTTCCTTCTCTTTTATTTCCAGAACACTTGTCATTTTTCTGAGGGGTTTATTCCGAGAATATTATGTGATTTTATCTCTGTGAGAGAAGATGCGTAAACAACAGGGCAGAGAATTTCTAATGCCAAATGCCAAACTAAACCCAGCAGGGCTGTAGCGGATCCCCAGGTAGAAACACTCATGGAGAATGAGAGAATCTTTTTGAACTATCCAATGTGAAACCTAGCAGTGACAGAGAAAATACTTCTCACCTGACACTTCTGTAGTCTGCCTGATGTTGTAGAATATATTTTGTCTGGACACCTCATTTTCTGCTCAGTTTCTTCTCACCACTGCAAAAGCATACAGAATGTCAAGCAATGCAACTGTCCTCTCTCAAATTAAAGTTCCAGTGCTTTACACAAAAGGCAAGAGGCCAAATCCACAGCCAAAATTTTGGAGGTGGCAAGGGCAGGGTAGCCCAGCTCAGCTGTGGGCTAGAAACACTCACTGTTGAGCTTTTAAATACAAGAGTAGCTTCTCTCTTTCAGATCTCATGTTTCTATCCTTACCTTGGTTGTTGTTGTTACAAGTAAAAGCCTCACAGCATTTGCACTCTGAGGTATCCAGGTAGGTATCCCCTTGGATGGTTTGAGGGATGAAGGTTAGAAAAAAAAGAAAAAGGCATAGGAATGGGGGGAAAAACACTAAAATAGGCTTTGGGTCATAGCAGAGTGCAGAATATTTGTGTCAGAAGAAAGACTGCTACAGACCAGGTTCCTATCTTTTGCCTATGTAGTGAGCTTTGCATGCTAATTAAAATCCTTTGAAGCTGATAGGACTGAATAGTTGTGGGTGAATTTAAGCTGATATATAAGTCCTCGAATGCTGCGTATTCTTAAGGATGAGGTTCTATCAGAAGCCAGCCCTAACCTTTCTCTTGTTTCTGTTGTATCCTTGATAGATAAAACCAAAGCTGGAATTTGTTGAATGTTCCTGTTCTGACCCTGATCCTCCAACATCCCATTTAACTACTCACATGATAAAGTTATTTGTAAATGTTAAATCTTTGCAGGATTATGATCTAAAGGAGTATTAGAGCCTGATCCAACTACTTCAGAGGCCTGCCCTAGATTTTGGTGATCAGCGTATCAGAGCCACACTTAAAGGGATCAAGATGCTGCCAGTGCTTATTGAAGATACAGTTTTCCTAAAAGCCCAGGTCAGTGTTCTAGTATTGACACATCCAGAGCATGTGATACAACAGTGCATGTTATAGAGTGTATCTCACCACACTCAAGCTTAGCAAAACTCTGATGGTTCACAGTGGCTCCAGTAGCCTTTACTTTATTTATGCTTCCATAATCCAAATGCTTAGCAGTGTAAATATTTCCTCTGCGGGGCTATACACAGAGAGATGTATTTACTTATATAATGTGTGAGGCTATGCCATGCAGAAACGCAAAATTTTGCTGGTGTCTGGGATGAGGGGGTTACCTGCTGCAGCAACATGGAGGCCTTAGCAGGTCGTGGTGGCCCTGTCCCCAAGGTCCATGCCCAGGGCTCTCCAGACCAAGCCTTTCTTTGGAGAGGGCAGCAGCACTTCTGCAGCTTGTACATACTAGGCTTTTTTAAATAATAAAGGAAGAAAACAGCATGCTAGCCTGGAGGATTTTATGTACAAAAAAACCCCATGGCATTTCTTTTTCCCCACATGGTTTGCAATTTATCTCAGGACTAGAGAAATTATGTTGTCTTGTTTTGTTTGATATGATGATAGTCATGTTACCATGTGTTATGTGGCCATTCCACCCAAGCACCTTTGCACCCATTACAAACATGCATTAGTTTTGCTTAAGAATGATAGGAATAAGAATTACTTCTATATTGTGGTGAAGAAGGTAAGGGTTTGTGATGCAGCTGTGCCACATGGACATGGACAATTTGTTGCAGCCAGAATACAAGTTCCCTTGCCAGATTTGAGTTTAAGAATACTTCCTTTCTCATTACATGACATCATAATGAACAAACTGATATTAAATGGTATACAATAATCATTCACTGTTGCATAATACCTTTCATCTCAGGATTTCAAAGCACTTTACAATCATTAATCTGTACCTCTTAACCCAGTAATCACATGAGTAAGGTCTTCCTCACACAGAAGAAACATTTCCATGTACTTTCACATCCCGTTGGAAATGAGAGGCGAAGAGGCCAAGTTTACCCAAACAGGAACTGGAATTAAAACTCAGTACATCTGTTCTCCATCAGCAGCTTTCTTCCTTTCAAATGCATCTACAAATCCAAAAGTCCCAATAAATATTTAAATATAGGTGGTTTTGGTGCTTATTCAAAACCTGATGATGCTTGGTTTGAATTTAGGATCTCCAGCTGAAACAGGTCTGTTCTGTTGCTTCGTAGAGAAAAAATTCTGTCATGTCATGCATGCAATCTCAGCAGTTTTGTGTGTTTTAAAAATGTCTTTCTTCACAAGCTGGATTTTGTTCAATATGTGTTACCAATTCTGACATATTGATCAGCAGTGTTTGGGACAACAAGAATACTTATCCAGGTGAATAGTCGTCTCCCATGTGAATAACTAATTACTTCTAATCCACTCAATCACGCTGTATAGAGAATGTATAGAAACAAAATCTATCAATAGGACAAAACCATAGCTTAACTCAGAAAAAGCTTTCAGAATGTTAACTACAAGTTACTGGAAGATTGAAAGTCTTCATAGGAGACAAAATATTGCTGTGACTGTTCAAAGTCAAATGTTATTTGTCACACTTTGTGTTCTGCTTTTGGCCTGATTTTGTTTTAGGGTCATATTTGTTTGTCCTAGGGTGAAAGGGCTTAGGGCCTGTGTGAACCTGGACCTAATGTCCAAGAGTGAAGTGTGTCACCTCTTTGAATGAAATTGTTTCTTCTGATTGATCTAAATGCCATAGAAATCCACAATATCAGGTTTTGATCCCTTGCGTGGCTACTATGTATGATCTGGTGCAGCTTTCACTGTCTTTTTCAGGTAAGTCTTCACCATCTTCGTGCTTGTTTCTCATGACTGAAAATCTACCTGTTTGATATGATTTATTTTTTAGAAGGAGGAGAATTGGCAACAATTCATTACCCGAAAAAAAAGCTGACACTAAGGCCCTCTAAATATAACCATTTACTGATTTGATTTTTTTTCTTCATATGAAATTACTTTTCAACTACTGTATCCTTTTAGATTGAGGCTGTTGTGTTATTTTTGAAACTTCGCATTCGAGAACAGTATTTCAAGCATTCGATCCTGTTCTTTTTACCATTTGTAGAAGAGCTCTGGGCTTTGACCCTGTCACCACCCGGGATGTTTTGAAACTTGCCCACACCTTTATTTACTGCGGGCTGGATTACCGTGATTCCTGCCAAACTTCCCGCCCAGACACTGCTATTAAAAGATTTTGTTAGAGTCAATATACTGAGAGCAGAACTTCATAATCTTTTAAAACTTTCAGGTTATTATTCTATTATTCTTTGCATTATGTGATGACATGTCCCTTTTGATTCTACTTTTAATTCGTTGTAGATACAAAGATCTTTACAGCTTTGATTGTAGCCCAATAATTCACAGGATATAGCTGGGACAGTTAAACAATTTTTTGATCAAGTAGCAATTTTACCAAATTTTAGGATCTAATGTACTGAAAATAGATGATGTACCATTATTTAAACTGGGAAAATGGATCATGAACTGCAGAGTAGTTGCTCTAAGACTTCTAGAGGCAAAATCAGATAAAATCTGAGATGGGTTGCAATAAGAAAACAAATAATTAATGGTAGCATAATTAGTATCGGTTGACATAATTTTATAGGTGACAGAGCTTGACAATGGACATGTAATGTGCATTTTTAAGTGTGGCTAATAAACATACCTATGTTGATCTAATATATGATTAAATCATCCTAAGGACATTGGACATTCTGCTTTAAAGGAAAAGAAAAGAAAGAAAGAAATGCAATGTTAAATAGCTAGTTAACTAATAGGCTGAAAAAGTGGTTATAAGAGAAGATTAGTTAGCTTGAATTATTTCTGTTACTCCCAAGAATTCGTTCTTGCTCTGGTGAAATGCCGTATGTTTATCAGTCAACACGGGAAACGCTGAGTATGGTAAGTCACTTATAAAACCAGACCTGAATAATTTGATAAGGCACGATCATTGGAATAATATGTATTTGAATATTAACAACCAATGCTTATGGAAGAAGAGTCTAACAAAGTCTACTTTATTTGTTTAATCCAAGAGTTCGCGTTTCTCACAGCCCACAAGTAAAGAAAAGGTGACTGGATGTTCTATACTCAAGCAAAAGAAACACCCTAAATTTGGAAGCAGAAACTAGATACTTTCAAGCCACAAATAACCTGCAGCAGGTTTTTTATTCTGAGGCAAGCTACTTCTTGGTGCAAACTTCTTTGGTGTGCATAAACCTCTTTAATACTTGAGCCTTTTGATGAAGGCTAAAATATTTCTAAAACGGGTTCTATGATGCAAGCAGGAAGTATATGGTTGAAAATTAACAGCCCATGTTAGATAGGAAGTCAAGTTAACTGATGATAAAGTTCCTCGGGTCTTCATGTATTTATCTTCCTTTGAATCCTATTTTCCTTCTGATTATTAGTAACCTCTGCAGTCAAGGGTATATTCAACATGTGTTGACATAGTAGAAGGTATGGCTCCATTCCTGTTATTTTCTGTTGCAACAGGACAAGGGGTAATCGTTTTACACTAAAAGAGGGTAGATTCAGGCTAGACATGAGGAAGACACATTTTACAGAGTGGTAAAACACTGGCCCAGGTTGCCCAGAGAGGTGGTCGATGCTCCATCCCTGGAAACATTCAAGGCCAGGCTGGACGGGGCTCTGAGCCACCTGATCTAGTTGAAGATGTTCCTGCTCATTGCAGGGGGGTGGACTAGATGACCTTTGAAGGTCCTTCCAACCCAACCCATTCTATGATTCTATTTCCACGTGCACATGCAACAATTCACAGAAGTTTATCAGAACCAGCTAAATTAGTGAGTGGTTTTAAAATAAGCCAATACTTTGAGTGCTTTACTGTTCTGTTTTGGTAAAAGGCATGATCTAAGATTATCCTTTTACTTTGCATGACAATGGCATTATTGTCAGACGAGGTGCTGCATCTAGGGGAGTAGTAACTCCGAAACAATAGGTTGTAACTGAGTTTAGAAATCACTTATCCTGTGCTATCTACAGCCTTTTACCTTTTTGTCATATGTGAGTACTTCCTGAAAGCACACTGAAGAATATAGTTATAATTTGTTGTAAGAAATTAAGTTGTTTTCTTATCACCCAGATGCAGATCTGATCCTGCACCACTGAAGCCAGTGGATGTGTGATGAAGCTCAACGGGTGTTGGTCTTGTGAACTTCTTGTACGTGCAAAAATGTGCTCATGCTGCATCCCTTGAGGTTGGGAAACAGAGTTCTCTCTGGGGCTAGGGAGACTTTTTCAGGGCCAAGTTAGGGAAGAAGCTTTAATCTGACTTGTCACTTTGGGAAGTCCTCCCTCCCTCTTGAATACATCAGCAGCCTGTGGTGACAGGTTGCCCAACTTACTGCCTAAGAGCCTCTGAGTATGCAGCATTGGTGCTTTTTTTGGACCTATTTTTGGTATAACCGATGAATTCTTGCTTCTTGAGCATTTCTTAACTAAAGGCCAACTGATACATTACTCCTTGGTGAGTGTTTGGGCTTATTAGTCTATCTGACAAGATATATATCAATAGCAGTTTGTTGTGTTTCTTAATTTGCCTTGTCTTGATGAATTTTGCTTTTGTGAGCTCCCTGGAAAGATACACTGACTTACCTGTGGATGGGTGACCAAGCTGAACTCCAGCTGGCCTGGTCATTGCACTCACTTCTGAACTCAGCAGACCAGAGTAGAGGGGAAGGTGGAAAGGGGAAACTAAGCAAGTTACCCTCCACAGGAGAGGGTGAAGGAATTGTTTAAGAACACGATACAAGCAGGGCCCTTGGAAGTAATACTGGTGCCTGGTATTAGCTGACTTCTTATTCTCTACTGTATATATATAATTTCACTCCATCTAACCTAAAAACTGCACTTGCATAATGAATTTTATTAAAGTTACACTGTTGAACTATTTAATTATACTTTGGCAGACTTGCATGTATTTTCAAATCCTGATTTCCTAATAATTTTCAAGGAGTTTGCCAAGTTCTCTGTTTAATTATTTCACTTATGTTTATGTGGGGAGTTTTCTTTTTAATCCAATTTCCTCCCTCTTTCTGTCTTCTTTCCTTCTTTCCCCTCTGTTGCAGAACACATCCTCAGGCATTCAGACTTAGGCAGTTATCCAAATCTATTTTAAAACAAAACCTTAAATCAAAGCTTCTTGCAGCTATAGGGCGAGGGTCACATGTACTTTCCCTGGGTCAGCAGGAAAACTTGTGATGGTATTGCAGGCCTATCTCTCTTTCCTCTCCCAGTAAATACATGCATGATATAGAGCTATAAAACTGTTTATTTTTCAGGAGAAGTCAAGCTTACCTTGTCCCTTATTGGACCAGTTGAGGGAACTTTGGCTCAGTAAAGAGAGGGAAGGGGGGCACATCTTATGTAAGAACCTTAATTTTTTTCCTAATTAACAGCAAAAACTTAGCAAAGCAAAAACTTAGGTTTAGATTTTGCAGTGTTGACAAGAACCTTCATTATTACCATAATAATATCACCTGATATCAGGGGCAGAGGAATGTAGAACCTGAAATGCCATTCAGAGATGGGAGAAATCATGTCATTTTGCAGATACTGATATAAAACGCTTTTGCAAGCGCTTGTTCATTTTTAATACCTTCTGTCGGTTTTCCATACCGAACCCACAGTAAGCCTGTAGTGATGTAGAAAGGTAGATACTTTGAACAAAACTGGGAGTAGAAATAAATATTAGCACATTTGAACCTACATTTGTAGCTGAAAACATTCTAGTATTTTTATTTTTCCCCTGCTGTTTCTATGGTAGTTACACGTTTTTCAGCTGCTTTTGAGTCGCTTTGCTGTACTGCTGGCTGTGAAAGTGAGAGAACAGCTTCTGCAGATGAAAGGCCAGCAATGATAGCACTGGAATTTGACCTCAGACGTTTATCAGAATGACGCTGTCTGTCAGACGATATGGCATTCTTATTTTTCCGACCACTTTTGGCATGGAATCAGGTTAGTTCAGGGTCGGGGCACATATTGCCGTGCCATGCATATACCCATAAATGGCATATTAAGATGCTCAAATGAAGTTAGCTTAGTTAATATAAAATAGGCTTCATTTCAAAAGCCCTCTCTTGTGTGTAGATATTTAACATGCGCCTCTGTCACTTCCAACCTGTTTTAAAAGTCTGCTTGAAAGAAACCACGGGGATTAGAGAAAGACTGGGTGTTCTCTCTGAAAAAGAAAAAAAAAATCAAATGAGGATAATTTTCTTGTTATGGATCATGGGTGTTCTTCTGCTTAATAGACCAAGGTCTCATAAACTGTGATTATTCCTTCCCGCCTCAGATCTGGGGCGTACCTGAAAGAATAACAAAAAATAAGATGCTATCCTAAAGATAGATTTTGAGTAAATGATGTTACTTGGGTGTAATCTCCATAGCTTCCTTTTCCTTACCTGCAATTGAAAATAATGGAAGCAAATGTTTGGTGTATGGACTATGGGGGTGAAAGCTGGGACCAGATGTCAATTTAGTGCTCAGCCAGACTTGCGCTGTGAGCATTTGTTTCCTTAAGACACAACATCCACAGCTGCAAAAAAGTATGACTCAAGAGCCCTCAAAATAAAAAACCCCTGTCCTTCGTAAAGCAAAATGCGATTATTTCCATGGTACTATTTCTAAGGTGCTACAGACTCGAGATTTATTTGCAGGTTGTGTTGCTTACGAGATTCCAATGGGTCAGGTTTGGTTTGGGTTTTTGTTGGTGCATGTGGACTAGGACAACAGATGCAGGTGACGATGTCTTTAAGCTAAATGGCTGAAATGCCAGAAATTTGGTGCGTTTACATCTGGACGAAAGGAAATACTTCTATTGCTCTTCCTTTACTGGGGAGTGTGGAAGAAATTCTGGGCTTGTTTCCATGATGACTCATGCAGACAGCAGTTACGTAGTAGTTAATGTTTTAGGATGAAATTCCATCCTTAGTTTTTGATAATGCTTCTGCTCTTAAAAGGAGAATTGAGGTTGCTTGTGCTCTGTATTCCAGTTCCATCTCTAATTTTTTTTGCAGACGAATACGCTGGATGATGTTTGTGGATGAATATTTAAACAGCATTCACTTTTGTGCGTAGGAATTGTAGCATGATCTCTGATACTCTAGAGCTGAAAAATCAGCAGTGAGTTACTAAATAAGTTGAAAATGACAGTATTAGTCAGTCACGCTTTTGTGTTTCCCAGACAGTTTCTTACAAGCTGAAAAGATCAAGCATTTATCACTATGCCCACCCCAGACGAAGGAAGAGCAGCAGCAGAGTTATCCATGTTACAAATCTCAGTCAT
This sequence comes from Columba livia, assembly GCF_036013475.1. NCBI lineage: Eukaryota > Metazoa > Chordata > Aves > Columbiformes > Columbidae > Columba > Columba livia. The sequence goes on from NC_088606.1 coordinate 58,927,528, forward strand.
AAGTCTGTTTGTTTGCTTTTGAAATATAATATTGTGGTGGAGTAACGACAGAACTAGAAAGCATGTCAGAGTGAATGAACGAGCAAAATATTCTTGCTGAACAAGTGTCTTAGTGCTTCCAGTGACAAGGTGAACAATTTCTAACAAATTCCTGATCTAGAAGAAAAAAGAATGAGTTTAAACAGTATTTTGACTCATCAGTCAAGTTTTGCGCATGCTCATAGTTTTCTCACTAGTTTTGAATCTTGTGCTTGGGAAGTGCCTGGGCTGATTGGCTGAGTCATTTTCTGGTGATTAAGTGATATGTCTGAACAGGAAACATACTGCAAAAGGCTTAAGGGGATTTATAAATAGAAAATGTTCTGAGAGAAAATCATTACTCAGAAAGCAAATTCTATTCATACATGACTGCATAGATGTTGTCTGTCTTAGAAGACCACTTTTTAAAGGAAAATCTTATTTATTTAAAAAAACAACAAGAAAACCCCCCAAACTCTAATTACTTAATACTCTTTCTTTACATCTTCTTTCTACTCAGATGAAGTGTAGGGATGATAATAATCTTTAAACAAAGTAAACAGCCTTGGTAGCCTCTCTCTTGTTTTTAAGGCCTGTGCTTTTGATTCTAAGAACACATATTTCTTTAAACTTTCCCTTGTTAAACTGACAAAAATCTGATTTTTCACATACTTCCCATGTGTTTTCTTCTGTGATACAGCATGTATATGTCATATGTCCTATATACGGAGGGAGCAAGGAATGGAACACAGAAGCTGGGAATTACTGTGTTTTTACAGCTTCTGCCATTGTTAAATTAGTGAGTCATCTTAGCCAAGTTTTCCTATAATTTCCCTAGTTTTTCCTAGGACTGTGATTTGTCTTCAGTTTGCTTTTCTGGAAAGGAAGGATAACAGCTACTCCCCCATTTAAGAATGGTATTTTAACACAGGCTGGATACAAAGCATGATAGGATACTGTATGATTCCCTTGAAGTCGATGAGTTTGTCCACAAAACCAGAAAGGGCGTCTTTTTTTCCCCTTCTCCAGTTAGCAGCAATCTTAGGATCCCTAGCTGGTCAAATTACAATGTAACTTACTGACAACCTGGTCATTTTGCTGAAAAGAGCAGTTCTGTCATTGTTTAAAGAGGAGCTATGTTGTTAACACAGGAAAAAAAAATATATTGTGGACAAGTAATGGAACTAAAATCAGACTTTCCTAATTTATAGCCGGATCCAAAGCTAACCAAAGCCAGTGGGAGTCTTTCCACTGACTTCAGTAAACTTTGCATATTTGTCCACAGAAGCGCTAGTGACACAGCCCAGCCAGGCCCTGGGAGATGCTCCAAGCCCTTGTTCTCAGCTGACCTTCTTTGGCCAGGACACAGAGCTGCTGGGGTGAAAATGGTGTTATGTACAGTACCAAGGGCAGGCCAAATGAAAACCTGGAATAAAAAAATGCTGTAGGAAAAACCCTCAGTAAAAAAGAAAAAGCAGAATATAAATAACAGTAAATAATAGCGGTATTATGGGTTCTTTTGCCTCCAGGAAAGTGCCTCCACATTTATAAATAATGACATGCAGACATTAGTTTAGTTGAAGATGCTTATTGATGCTTTGTAGACTAATGTTCTAAGCAAAACAGAAGGCAAGAGTGGGCAAGTTTCCAGCATCTGAGTATATTGTGAAATAAAAAAGTACATATAAGCTTTTTCTCCGTGAGTGTACAGCGAAATGTACTTGTTGTGAAGAATCACAGAATCGACTGGGTTGGAAAAGACCTCAGAGATCATCAAGTCCAACCCTTGGTCCAACTCCAGTCCATTTACTAGATCATGGCACTAAGTGCCATGTCCAATCTCAGTTTAAAAACCTCCAGGGACGGTGAGTCCAGCACCTCCCTGGGCAGCCATTCCAATGCTGGACCACTCTCTCTGGAAAGAATTTCTTTCGCATATCCAGCCTAAATTTCCCCTGGCAGTGTTGAAGCCCATGCCCCCTTGTCCTATTGCTGACTGCCTGGGAGAAGAGACCAATCCCCACCTGGCTAGAACTTCCCTTCAGGTAGTTATAGAGAGTGAAAAATCCCACTACTGTACACTAAAAAACAATGCTACATTATCACTGCCTGGAGTAAATGATAAGAGAAGTGGCTGGGCTCACGAAGGAAACCAGCCATTTAGTTAAATTTATTCAAGACAAAAGTCTGCTTGAAACATAGAACTCTTTTGAACAAGGAAGTTTTGTCTATGAAGTTTCCCAGTAAACCGTTCTCTGAAATGGTCTGTTAGATAGCAACTATATTTTATTGGAATTTAATATGAATTATCCATGTATATCTAAACTTCTGTTTACTGTCTGACAACAAATACTTGGCTGTGTGTGTAAAAGTCAAAGGCCAGGCAGTGATCTCTACATCACCAGGAAGTATTTCACTACTGTAAATAAACCATTTGAATCCTGTGATTTCAAGTTGACTTTTTTTTTAATACTGAGAAATCTTTTAGTCTTTAGCTTATACATTGTTAAACAGTATGTTGATCAATGGGTGATGCCAGATGCATATTCTGGAAGAGCAGCATGATTACTGCTCATTAAGAAATTGTGAGGATACAAGCAGAAAGAAATACTTTCAAATGAGGATGGTCAAATGGCAAAAGACAACTTTTTGGTTGTGCTGAGTTTCACAGGTCACTCTCATGTCCGAATTTTAAATAACCTACAAAGGGCACTTGAAATAAATGCCAGTTCTGCGAACAACATGGAACAATCATAGACCAAGCTGACGGACTAAGTTTCTGCTCAACAGGGTTTCCCCTGGGAATGTGGCAGTTGTGAGATGTCTTTATTTCAGCCGTTGGGAAATGTACTTGTGCCTAGGCTATTTTTTTTGTTTTCTCCCCAAGTGCTGCTGTTACCATTCCAGAGGGTTCAAAGTGGTTTTGCTCTCAGTGTGTTCCGGCTCCTCCTTCACCGGCTGAAATCTGATATTTCAAGCTCTGCGTGTGCAGGAGCAGGCAGGGTGGAAGGATGCCAGCTGTCCTGTTGACAAATTTGCAGATGCCCAGGACTTCTTTTTTTTTTTTTTTAATTAAAGAATACCTTTTCTTCTATGCTGGCACTGAGTTTGGAAAGCTACTGGTGGATGGTGCAACTCTGAAAAGGTCTCTCTTTAAGCTATGCTTGTTTGTTTAAAGTTGCTAACGTGACATGTATAAATACTAAATTATGGGAGTTCATAAAAATATTTTAGAGGTTGTCAAGAACAATATTACTTGTGCTGCAATCCAGTGAGATTGCATGAGCTAAGAAAACCCAAGCAACAGAAAGGAGGAGGCTGTTTGACAAGCCCCAGTGTTACCCTGGGGGCTGGTGGCAATGGATGAGGTGGCACCTCTCTGTCAAGAGCTGAGCCCATAGCCAGGTGGTGGTAGGAACTGTGGTGCTGCAGAGTCTGACATCTTGGGGGAGGCAGCAATGGGGGCTGAATTACCTGTGACATCTTTGAAATCTCCAAAGTTCATGGCAGGGAGAACGACCATGCCTTTATTTCGCATATGGTCTCAACGTGTCAAGTGCGTGCCGTAAAACTTGTTTTGCTGTGCCAGGAGGGCTGTGGCACTTGTCTCCCCTCTCATAAGCAGTGCTGAAGAGATTTGTGTCCCCATGAGCCACTTGGAATTCAGCAGATGGGTTTCGGTAGCACCGGTGTCTGTGCGTGGCCTGTATCCGTATAGCAGTGCCGAGCTCCTCCGGGAGCCCAGGCATCAGTCAGGCTGAGCTCTTCCCAGTGGGTTCATGGAAAACTGACAGTGCTGGAAAGGGGCCAGTTTAACTGGGAAACCTGAAGTTGGCTAAGCTTGAACAACTTAATTATCACATAAGTTTAAAGAAGAAAATGGCTTTAGGCCCCATTTAAGAAACCAGGGATGAAAGGGTAGAAACAGGTATAAGCTGCTTTTTTTTTTCTGTGATCAGATAAGAAAGAAAAATCTTCAGTGCTGCTGTAGCTGGATATAAAACAAAAAGGAAAAAACAAACCAAACTAAAGTTGCAGTGGGTAGTTAAAAAGCAATTAAACTTTCAAGAACATATTCCTGAGTAGCAGTTTGAGAACATTGTTGTAATTTTTACCCAGGAAGAAGGGAAGTCTGGTCTTTTGAGGATAATTTTTTTTTAAGGTAGTGGTGATTAGAGACCTGTAACTCGCAACTTTATAACACCAACTTTGGGAAAAAGTCTCTTTTGTGTCTGTACTGTGGGCGTGCTATCAATGCAAGAATATCCTTACACTTAGCAGTTGCGTTGCTGTGGTGAGGACTGCAGAATCCTTGCTTTTAACAGATATCTCAGGCTGTTTGGGGTTTTTTTGGTTTTGCATTTGACTGAGGTCAGAAGAAAAGCTGGTTGTTGATTTAAATGAGCATAGGGGTGACTCCGGTGAGAGATAGGAGGCTGGATGAAATTCTCTTTCTTACCAATAAGCATAGTAATGAAAAATGTCAATATTCACGATTCATTGAGTATAACCACTTACTTCCTGACCCATGACAACAACTGAGTATCTTTGAACAAAGTTTACATAAGCAAATATCAGACTGAAATGCAAACTTACAGGTAAATCAAATTTTTATATGCATCAATACTTTTCTTGCTGAAGTATATATTGTCATAACATGCACAACCTTATGCTCCTTAGGCATTCCACTCTTATTGACAGCATCCTTAGGAAACCTGTATCAAGATTATTTTGAAGAAAGAGTTAATGTGAAAGTAAGAATGACAGTGACGGTAATTGACATTTCCTACAGAATCCAGAACATGGAAAGGAACTTTAGAAGTTGTAATTATACATTGGCCAGAGTCCTAATTATGACATGGCAGTAAAGTTCACATCTCTTCTTCGTTGCTCAGACCAGGAGTTTGCATTTTGGCTGCACTTTAGTGGTCTTCAAGTGCATCGTGGCTAAGTTTCATGTTTTTATATAAATGCTGATTGTAAATGGCATTAAACGTGCATAACTCTTGTTTCTTAGCAACCTTATTTTTTTTAAACAAAGGGGGGTTGAATACATAGAACGTATTTATTTTATGCTGTCAAGACAGACAATAATGTATAACAGACAAAACTGATACCCAGCAGTTGCTGATTGTTTTTTATTATCTCCATAGAGCAAGTTAGAAATATTTGTGTTAGATGATTTTTTAAAAAGACTTCAACTTCTTCCTAGCCATTTCTCCCTGGCCAAGCGTAAGAAGCGAGGTCATCCCTTCTCTAATACAGCGTAATGCAGCACAGTAAATGATCAGTTACTGGAGTCTCCCAAAGTAAACTCTGGAATTGCCAAAGAAAGTTCCTCCTTCCCTGAGAATAAGAAGAAAAAGAATTAGCATTAAACTTCTAACATGGGTTTGCTTACACTTACAGAGTCGTATTCATTAAAGAAACAATTACAATAGCACAGACTGACTAGAAGTGTTTAACTTAAAAATGAAGAATGGGAATCTGTGAAACTGGAAGTGTGGCAATTAGAAGTGCTGCGGTTTCATCCTTGAGCTAGGCAAGTATGTCTGAGTGTTCCGCTGTCTGAGAAACAGTAATTTCCCTAGAATATCACTAAAGACTATCTCTGCACCCAGATTTACCGTGATGGTCCTCACTGGTTTAAACTGTGTGCCTTTCTTCCAGTAATGACACTCAGGGAAGTCTTTGTTCAGTAACACCCTCCAAACATAAATAACATTTAATTAAATAAAGTCTTTGCTAAGATATAATATGCTAACATCAAAGCATCTGGAAAGTGATCTTTGTCTCTGACAGGTTTCCCACAGACAAGAAATAACCTCAGGTTCTTGCTGGCAACACATGCAGAATGGTTAATTTGTGTTAAGCACGTATTTGCAGGAGATTCCCTTTCTTCACTGACAGTCACATTCTAGGAATTATTTTCATGCAGGTGTGTACCAAGTACACAAGTCTTCTATGTTGTTTGGTTATTTTTTTTCAGAAAATTTCCCCAACATCTCTATCACAGATCACTAAGTTTTTCTCCTGATATCATCTGAAACAACCGAGCCAGCTATTTTGCAATGTGACATCCTTTAAGCAGCTGACAGTTACCGGCTCGTGCAGATGTTTTAGCACCCTAACAAAGCAGAATCTATTTACCAGCTGTGTGCAGCCTGGAATCGTTTGGCTTGAAAGACTGCGTGATAACTTAAATTTCTTTAGCACTTTAGCTGACATTTAAGTTTCTTTTTGCTCTGCGAAGTCTTAATCTGAAATCAAGGCTGACCAAACTCCATACATTTTCAGGGAAGGTGTTAGCACAGCAGTGCAGGAAGGAAATCTTATCAGCTTCGTTGAGCTTGGTTGGTTAGTTTTACAGAGTCGTTTGTCAGCAGAATCCAAAGCAGCAAAGCTGCAAGTATGAGCTGGGAAAATGAGGCCTGATCCAAAGCCTATTGGAATCCATGCAAAACAATGTTTAATTACTTGGTCCTTTTCTCTCTGAAGTCAGTGAGATGTTGACATTTATTTCAACAGGAGAAGTATTAATAGCTCTATGCCTTTGATATCCTCTCATACGAAGTTCTCACAGTAGTGAGTCCTGCAAATCAAAGCAGAATCAAAACTGTATCTAAGCACACAAACCCAAATATCAGAAATAAAAATATAAATTATCTGTGGAATAAAGCCCTTGGGCATGGAGGACTCAACATTAATAAAATGAAGACTTTTAGTGCAATAATTACTATATTCCTTAGGGAAAATATCCAAATATACGCCTGCAGAAGACTAAACCTTTTAACAGCTGACTGAAAGACTTCAACAAGGACAGAAAAAAGTGCAACTATTTATAATAATGATTTATTCTACCTTTCATAATGTCCACCTTATTTGATTACCTGTCAAATCTCAAAATTCAAACATACCTTACAAAATGATATGTGCTCCAAGAGAAGCTTCAAACTTCTTAAGGTTCTGGTTGTTGCTTTTCAGAACTCTAAAAGAATTTCCATGATTTGTAATTACAACATCACCGAATCTGACACTATTCCTTACATGAAGTGAAATGACACTGGGATGTGACTCTGTTGTAGGAATAAATACAGGATTATAATTTTATGGCATACTGAGAATTATCCTAGAGAGTGTGAGGCTCATCTGCCTTCAACAAATGAGTTTTTGGATTCATGAGGTGAAAATTTTGAAGAGGCTGGTGCTGGCTAGTTGGGTAGTCTCTGTGTAGGATTGCAGTCAGCAAAGTGTCCTAGGAAATACATCACTTAACACTGAATGAAACTGGGAGCAAAAGATCATCCTGTGCTTGCTTAGAAATTTCACATCAGTAAAATCCTTTTTAGCCTCAGGGAGATTTAACCAGCAGTGACATATGAGCCAAAGAGTGAAATTTCCTAGATTAGTGTCAGCAACCTGCATGAGACAAAGCTTATCTCCCTTTTTTTTTCAAAATAACAGAGAAAATTTCGACATGTGGGGAAAACAAACAAATAAAAACAAACCAAAAAGCCCACCCAAACCCAAACAACAGAATATTTGTGTTAAAGGAAGAAGAACTAATGTTACCAACCTGGGGATGTGTTACTGGCCAGGTGTGCTGTGAGATAGTTCGCTAGAGGTTGGCCTCTTAAAAGATGGAGGCAAGACAGGGCAAATAGAAATCCTGGCAGTTCTGTGCTGAGGTGGGAGAGCTCTAGTGCTGGAACTGCAGCAGTGAGGCTGTGAGAAAATGCTAATATGAAGAATGTAGGGTGATGAAGGGCCCATCTCCAAACTTCCCTAACAAATGAACTTGAAGTCATCTATGGGAATAGGGCTAGAAAATTAGCTAGGTGTGTTTTTTAATTAAGAAACAAAGATCCTGTGGAATAGTTTACATATTCATTATTTACCAATGAAACAAAGTGTTTTGAACTGTTCCTCCACAGACATGTATAAATCTGCTAATGTGTTTAGAAACTAGAACAGAAATCTTGCTTAGAAGGTGTCTCACACTAGAATAGTTCAACTATATGCCAAGGGTATTATCTGTTACATTCAGGATCGGGTAGGAAGGGCTATTTCCTGCACATGTGGTAAGAAAATCCAGCTATTCCAGGCCCCAGGAAAATTATATGCTCCCACATAAAGAATTCAGCTTCCTTTTCTTAGATCTATTTTCTTTTCCTCAATCTATAAAGCTAAAATCCTTTAAAAGAACCACTCTAGTGGCTTTATATGTTCATTTTAAACAACAAAAAAAAACATTACCCAAGGAAGAGAATATGAAAATTTGCATTCAACCACTGATTCTCACCAGACATGACTATGATAACAAACTTCAAACCAAGAGCAGGAAAATACCTATGCTACCTGTCATGGCCTTTGTGGGATGTAGTAGAATGTCAAGGTGTTACTCTGATATGAGGGTTTCACCCTCATAAGCCCCCATGAAGTAAGGAAGTCTTGTTACCTTCATCCTATAGGTCACAAACTGGTACACAACCATGTATGTGTGACTTCTCAAAGTCATAAAGGAGATGAACAGAGGAGAAGGGAGTTGAGGATGGTCTCCTGAGACCTCTTACAACCAGGTTGTCTCTTTTGTAGCACAAAGTTCAGTTGACTTTGAAGAAATCCACAATTAATCCAAAAAGATCAGACAGGTTGTTTAAATATCACAAGAAGAGATTGTATTTTGTTGGATATGTAGACAGTATTACATTTACAAGAATTTGAATAGATAGGCTCGCACATGTCAGGAAAGGGGGTGCTTTACATAATCAGCCACCGTGAGGGGATGAACATCTCACAGCGGAGTTAGCAGGCATGGCTTTATACTAATTGATAAGGCTGGATTGTTTTTCATAAGGGCTATTTTTATTCTTTTTTTTTTTTTCCTGTCCTTTCAATGGGGTAGAAAAGACTAGGACCAAACAAAAAAGGTTTACAAAGCAGCTGCACTGTTAAAAATAATGGGTTGGGAAGGTGGTGTCACTAGAAGGGGAGGCTGCGCAGCACCCGGGGAAGTCGCTGTTGCCCTTCATGGTTGTGTTTCCCACGCTTCACACAAGGGAGGGTGGGCTGGGGTAGCCACAGAGCCACATCTATTGCCAAATTTGTGCTTCTTGATTAGCATTTATTAATCTAATCTTTACTGAAGTGTGTTCATCTCAGCCCAGAGTGATTAAACTGTATCTTAGTTATGTTTTCCTTTGGAGAGAGGTGTGACTGAATAAAGAATTTCTTAATTCTGGTTAAGTAACATCTAATGAAATGTAATTTTTAAAGATGGTTATGATAACCGTTAAGATTAGTGAATGTGAGCTAAACATTCATCTTTTGGCCTTTTCAAAGCTCAAATATTTAAGGATAATCAGTAAATGTACTCGTTACAGTTATTAGAACAGAGGTGGTGGCCTTCGTGCAGCCCCTGACATGGATCCCTTTTACAGAGAGTGCACAGAAATTTTGGAAGGACTTGGGAGGAAAGGGTTATCTTTTAATGGACTAACTAACTTTTTTTGAAAGGGATGGAGAGAAGAGGACAGCTGGTAAAGGTGAAGAGATACATGGGAAGCTGTAAGCATCTTTCCTAAAGAAGGAAGTTTTGGAATATTTCCCAGGAGGGGTTAAACTCTTTTTGACTTTGTATTTTCTGGGTTCTCTGTGGAGGAAGCTTGCTTTCATGTGACTCTCAACGCTACTTTGTACAAATCATATAGATATTACTTCTTTCATACACATATCCCCTTTTGCTAACTACGGATCACTTTTGCTGGGAGTTTGCCAATAGCATTTTTTCATTCCTTGTTCTTGCCTTCCTGAAGGCTGCTAGAGAAGATGTAGTCTTTCAGATAGCAGGGAAACAGTATGCACCATTATTTCTATATTCTAGCTTTTATCACTTTGAGGGAAAGTACATTTAATCTCCCAAAAATAAATAAGGGTATAAACACACTGCAATTCATAAGTTAATGATTGAGTAGAACTTAGGTTCAGCAAGCATGATGCAAGAAGCTAGGAGACAATTTTCAACCCAAATAACAGGTATTTTCCACAAAAAAAAGGTCTACCTTGTGGCCAACAAATTATTTTAGAGTTGGCTAAATGCTTGGCTCATTAGAGATTGTGTTACATTCAGCTGTGCATAGATAACTAGGGCCACATTTGCACTTGTTTTCTCTCCCCGTTTTCCAAAGCAGCTTTAAATTTGGCTCAGAACTGGCAAGTGTGCAAAAGGTCAGATAGCTCATGTCATGGCAGATTGGGGTCTTGCTGCAGCCTTCTTCAAGGTTATTTAAGGTATAGCATCTGTGTGGTGTAAGTAAAAATATTTATGAATGTTTTAAGTTACCTAAAAGTAGGCCAGCTGAGCTTTTTATCAAACCTTTAGGTTAGTGGATAGCAGCTTTAGCTGTGGATTACTTCACTCTCCCTCTTGCAGCAGTTCATGTGAATCCTAATGGCTGTTCTTTGCTCTTTCTTTTTTCATCAAATTTCACTTCTAGCGTTAGTAAGATGTTATTGTCAATAAAAGTCAAGGAGCTGGAGTGCGAGTGCTCTTAGTTACATTACCTATCAACCTCGAACTACCTTTCCAGTAGTTTTCCATTTGCTTGCTGACCTAAATCTTCTTAAATCTCTTAAATATATGACAACCTTTAAGCTTCCTCAAATACAGAACCTACACAGGCGAAAGGAGCCGCTTCCGAGTTCCCCGTTTCGCGCTCTGCCGGATGCGCTGACACTGACACACGCACGCACACCCCCACTTCCCCAATTTACAGGTGGCATCTCCACCGCCCCGACGGTGTCTTCGTGGGGAGCAGCAAAGGGGGACGCCGCTCGGGGCCGGACCCGGCCCAGCAGGTGAGCTCCTGCCTCCCGCCGGGGGTGCGGGACCGCGGGGCCGTTCCCGAAAAGCTACGAGAGAGCATGGGATATGGGGAGAACCCCACGATTCGGGGCGGCGGGAGAATGCACCTTGCTCGGCAGCAGCCGCCTCGGGGTTGGGGCGGCCGGCCCGCCCGCCTCGGCCCGCCCCGGTACTGGGGCCCCGCCCCGAGCCGCGCCAGCCACGGGCAGCATGTGGAGCGGCGCCGCTGCCACCGGTGGGTCCGCGGACCGGGGGGCGCTGCGGCGGGTGCAGCAGGTGCGGTGGGAGCGGAACTCGGGGCTGGGGGCGGCGGAGGGTCCCGCCGCGGGTGGGGGCACCCGGAGCCGGGCGGTGCCGCCGCGGGTGGCGGCGCTCGGGGCCGCGCTGTGCCGGGCAGGGCTGAGCGGCCGGTGCCGGCGGGACGTGCGGCACTTGCTGCGCTGAGCCGGGCGGGTTAGGGGTTTTGCCGGCCGTGGTGCTTTCCCAGCTGAGGGCTGAACCTGCCCGTTTGTGGTACCGAGGGGTAGCTCTGCGCGCTCGGTTTCCTGCTGTGTCGGAGGGCGACGCTGGAGAAGTAAAAATAATCTTTACGTTCGTAAGTACCCTGCGATTAAAATAGTAAAATGCCTTACAACAGGAGGCTATTAGTTTGGACGCGTCTTAATGAGTGTGTTAATCAGGGTAACATCCTTCTCTGCTCACCTTTTGGGCTAATTGAATATGGCATCTGTTGGGTTTTTCTTTGTGCTTTGAAGTATGTGTTAACCTGTGATAGTAATTGTCTTGTCATGTTCACTACGTTTTTTTAATGTGTAAATTCAGCATGTGACTTGAATTCAGATAGTTGGCCGTGGGTTGGCTTGAGGACTGATGATTGTAGATTTATTTGCCTCTAGGCTCATAGGGTTGAACCACTATCAAAAAGTTTTAAGTTCTCAAGCTTATCAGAAAAGATCTGGAGGTCTCTCGACTTTAAAAACTGTTTACAACTGGCAACCTTGCTGGTACTTAGAGCCAAAATGCGATTAGAGCGTGGAAACCAAACTGCATTCTTGTGTCTAAAGATGATCCCTGCAGGTCAAAACCGAGGTGTGTTGGCATGGCCAGGAAACTTCAAATGAGTGTGGACTTTTTTTTTTTCCTTTGCCTTAAAGAATCTAAATTTTATAATAGGTGGAGCAGTGCAGTCTGGTGCTGGCAGGCCCAGCTGGGTGTAGTTTGCCCCCTCTCTGACTCTGCTGTTGGTTTTTGAGGAAGTTCTTAATCTCTTGGTGACTCAGTGTCCTAATCTTTAAAATGGCTTAATAAGACTTGTCACGCTTGCCTCCTAGGGATATTAACATCTAATTGATGTTCATGAAGTGCCTTGATCTGGGAGAAAAAGAGGGCATCTTGCTTGCCTCATTTCACCACTCTATGTTGGTTGCTAATTATATTACATGGGTGGTAAACAGATTAGCCAATGACCAAACTGGAGTTTGTATCTGCTATCATTTACACAAGCACTCTAAATATGTGTATGTCCGTGTGTGCTTAGCTTGAAGTATCTCGGTATTTCTTTAAATACAGTGGGGTTTATGCTTTCTGGAGGATAAATATGAAAAATGTACTGAAGCATAAGCAAACTTTTGCTCCTAACTTTAGTGATGTGACACAGTTTTTTCTCTGTATTATGAGGTCAGTAAACGTTTTAAGAATTGGAACTACATTGACTGGACACATCCTTGATGTTAGTCTTACTCAGACTAAATCTTACGTTCAGTCTCAATTTTTGTCGTGTTTCACTTCTTTAGAAACTGGAAAACAATCCTCTGCTTGAAAATACAAGCCCTATTTAAAATCAAAGTGCTTTACTTATCATCATAACCATTTTCCTTGCTGCCCAAAGCAGTAATTAGCCATTTCCCTGAGCTGAATCTTGCCCCACCTCCTGCTTGTGGCTGCGGGCTCCCCCAGGGGCAGACAGCAGAGCCTGTGGTGGCAGCAGCACCCGACAGGGGCGATGGGGTCACGTACTCCAAAAGACACCAGTATTCCAGAAATGGGCTGGTGCGAATGGACACACCTACTTACGACACAGGTGTAATGGTCTTTTTCAGCTAAAGCCCTGGGTTGGGAAATTCTCAGTGCTTCTTCTTGGTTTCTCCGTACTGCAGGGCTGGGAAGCTGCGTCAGGACTGGGCTGACCAGCCAGGTACCAGCACGTTTGACTCATGCATTTTTATTCGGTTCTCCTTTTCGAGATTATTTCTGCAAAACATTTATTATCCCCCACATTTAACAGACCTGTCAAGTTAATACCTGACAAGTTAAGTTTTGAACATACTGCTTGATGTTGGTTAGTGCTGTTCTTTTCTTAGTACTAGAAAAAGATACCGGAGATGCAGCTTATACTGTGTGGTGGAGAAATGAAGTTCCAATGGGAAACTGAAGGATGCTGCATTCAAATTCGTCTTGCCATGTGGCCTGCAGAATGAGTTGACTTTTCCTGCTCTATCAGTAAAACTAAGTGAATTCTTAGCAAACCAGTAAACTATACAGAAATGAGAAGTGCCTCTGAAACTCTGAATTTCTTTCTTTTTACTGTTGTTCTTAGTTGTCTTAGTACTGCCCTAAAGATGTGCAGCAGTAAAATATCCCTCATATCAGGGTTGCCCTGCTGTTCGTGAGTTCAGGTTTTCTTCAGTTTTGTCTAGAATCTTGAAGTAAGTATGATCTGAAATGATATATAATTTTTTTTTCAAAGATATTCTGAAGCAAAGGGTTTGTTTTTTTTTTTTCTTTTTGTCTGGTGTCCGTGTCTCATTCCTTATGGAGATAAGAGTGACTGCTTTTTGGCTGGAGATATTCTTTAACTGTAAGAAACCATAAAACAAGAGAGGTGATTGCTATCCGGTTTCTCCTTGAGTACGCCTTAAGTCTTTCACCTCTTTTAGCATGTACCTTGTATCTGCTCCAACCGTCTCACTGCTCTGGTATTTTATAATTAATATCTTGAAAACTCAAGGGAAAACTTTGAAATGCTGTATATTTCCCATTGGGACTCTTCAACGTGTCGGTAGCGTTTGTTGTGAGTCCTTGGTAACGTGTGGCTGTTCCTCAGGAGTCCTTCGTCTCTGTTTGATTCCCCTGGCATCAGCAGAAAAATGCTGTTTTCTAGTGGAAAAGGCTTTGCTTCTTCAGGGCATGGTGTGTTTTGTTTTCCTTAAAGACAAAGACAATTTGAGATGACTGAAATTGAGGTCTGCCTCCCCGTACAGTCCTGTTTTCTCAGCTCACTCATGTGTTGTACCCGGAGCCGACAACCTGCGGGAAAGGCTGAGGGGTTGCTCTGTACAGCTGTACAGGCAGCCTGGCACGCACGAATCTGTGTAATACGTGTGTGCCTGTATAATATACATCTAGTGTGTGCATTTTGTACGTGAGCAAATTGTTTCTTTGATGTACCTATTCTTTTCAAGCCCGTTCTGTGTGAGGAGTCCATTAATTTGAAGAAGGCAGCCTCTGCTCTGTGTCTGTGCCCTAGCTGCTAAGGGACGTCACGCTGGTTGCTCTGCTCATCACTAGGACCAGTTTTAGAGGTGTTTATGCTGCAAATTGGCTCCTTCAGAAGTGGTATTAGTAGTTCGTGGTATTCCAGCATGATACATTAGACTGGTTCCAGCAAATAAAGATACTCTAAATTAAGGCTATTAAGTGTCCACTGATTCAGTGACTGTGCAGATACACAGTTAATATTGTATTGTGACACATTCTGGAAATTGCTGGGTTTATTTTTGACATGGAGAAGATGACTAAGAATAACTCTTTCATCTATGCATAGTTACTTTTACAGCAAGTAAAAACTTCCCCAAAATGATCTTTCATCAGATTTAGACTCTTAGTTCCATGAAAGGAAAAATATTTTGACTGTTCTTAAATCTGAGCTGCATATCCTATCAGCCCATCTTCCTTCTCTGGACTGCTGTTCAGTGAGGGCTTTGGTTTGGGTATTTTTTTGTTTTATTATGCCTGCCAAATTTTTTGGGCCGTTTACTACATGGGGAAAGGAGGAACAGAAGCCAAATTTTTGTTGGGAAAGGTAGACCCTGTCACAACACAAATTCTGATAGACACTACTGCCCTAGCTTATGTTCAGTTCAAGTTCTGGTTGTTTTTATTTCAGTGTCTCAGTAGCACTGATGTAACTAGGAGAAAAGTCAAAACTTGGGTTCATTTCTTCCTGTTTTTTCTCCTTCTAGAGTAGTGATAGTAAGAGCTGGTAAGGAGGGAATAATTCTGAAGACATCCCATGAGTTCAGAGATCACCTACCTGTCTGGTTTTGGACATTTTGCTGTGTTTTGTTAACTGGTTTCCCAAAGCATCATATTTGGGGCCTGAGCCCTTCAGGCAGACAGCTCCTTGAGTTATGTGATGGTAATACGTGGATTAAACTTTTGTTCCTGTCACTGGCATCTCATTTGCATTGGTCTGAACAAATAATTCCAGCAGTTTCTCCACTTGCCTTCAGCCAAGTGGATGTTACCAATTCACTTTTTAAAATGACTGTGCCTGGCTTTTTAAGTATATGTTGTGGAGCTTTGGCTTCTTAAAAAGCAGGTTCTTTAGATCTGTTAGTTCACAATAAATCCTTCTCAGACCTTTTAAGCTTGCAGCTTATTGCCTGTGTAGACTGCTGTAACGCCCAAAGGGGTGTTACAGTTTATCCTTCTGTGCAACTGCTACAGTTGAGCATCAAAATAGAACCTCCAAAGCCATGTGAGATTTTTGTTGGGAATATGCGGGGATGCTTTATACTTTATATGCTTTTAACTTTATATGCTTTTAATGTTACATAAATAGTCTTCGGTAATTCAGTTACTTATCTTGACTCTTCTGCATATTTTATATGAGTTTTTTGTTTGTTTGTTTTTTAATACAGTGTTACTTTCGAAAGACTGAGTACATCAAAATATGACTTGGTTCAGATAACATATTTTGTCATTTTTTTACCTAAATACACAACCCCAAAAAACAATTGGAAGGCTTTTAAATCTTCAAAGATGTTTTTTTCTAGTCTGTCATGTCCAAATCATATATGATGGAATCCAGGACAGATATTATTAACAGTTTAAAAAAAGAAAAGGCAGAAGGTGGAGGAAGCAGGACCAGAGCTGGAGAAGACTTGGGTTTGGCAGATTGTAGAATTCTTCTCTGCATGTAATCGGATGAGAGTATATCGCAATAACTATAATCTGTGTTATCGGTGGAGGTAAGTCCCATCTGTTAGTGGTGTTAGGGATGTGCAATACCCTTGGCCTCTAAACTTGCAGGCACAGGGAGCAGCACAGAAGGATTTACAGAAACAAGCACAGTGTCTGAAGGCAGTTGCTGGAAGCAGGAGAGAAATACATAATGCAACACGCTGTTCTCTGCCACCACCATTTCCAGCTGAAAAAAACTCTCTGGTTAAGCATTGTCCTTCATGAACTTTAGAAGATATTGGGTGGTTTTTTGTTTCTGCTTACTCGTGAGATCAGCTTCTTTTCGTACAGGATCAATCTGTTGTATATGCTTGTTATCAGGCTGTTTGCTATAGATTTTTCTTTATGCTGTGTCACCTTGTGCTGAGCTGGGGAATAATTTTAAATAGCAATGTGAACTGATTAGGAGAAAATTCTGGGCTTCTATTGCAGGAAGTACTTGGGTTTGGCTTTGTGGTAGTCAGTGTATAGTCAGTGCTGATTATTTACTTATTTAAAATAATATTGTCACTTCAACCCAGCTGTGGATCTGGCACAGTATATACTTGTACACTTGAATCTCCTTTGGTTTTCTTCTGTTGGAGGTCATAAAGGGGGGAGCATCCTGGGAAGAGAACTTCTTCAGGTCTGATTTCCATCCTAGCTGGACTGAAGGAACTGCTGATGAAATGTGATATTTGGGTTTGAACAATTTATGTGAATGAGTTCTCTTTCAGATCCAAACTCCTAGCCTTCTGCACAGTGTTTGGTTTTCCCCTTTCACTGGGTGCTAAGGATTCCTATGGTTGCCACCTGTGCAACCAACTGTTTCTGTCAGTTCAGAAAATTGTTTAAGTAATTGTACGGCTGTAGGGACAGAAAAATATTAACGTCAAAGAGCCATTTTTCAGATTGCAGAGTGTTCCTTCGTAAGATGAATGCATCTTGTATTATATGTTCCTCCAGTTTCTGTCTGTTTTTTTTTTTTTTTAAGTAACAGCTGATACTCCTCTGTACAGCATTTGTATTCAGGACATTAATGAAGCTAAACGAATATCAGAAATGCGCACAAGTGGAAGCTAACTCCATAAATATGAACTATTGGTGCATATTCAAACCCAAATTTGGTGGATGTAACCAAATACGTCTTGCTGTAATTACTCTCTGAAACACTGCCCTTGCACCAAGTCAACATTTGGTGTCCTAGCAAATGCATTAGGAAGAACAAGGCTTGCCTGAAGAACAAAATACATCGCAACATCGCATCTGTTAAGACAAATAAACAATCACAGAATGTTAGGGATTGGAAGGGACCTCAGAGAACATCTAGTTCAATCCCGTGCCAGATCTTTCTCTTGTTCTGATGAGGGACGTATGTGAGAGGGAAGAAGGCTTAGGGTGGTTGATTTGATTTCCTGGAAATGAATAGCATACATTTTTCAGTGCATAAAACGGATATTACTCAGTTTGTGACCTGCTTCCTAGTAAAAGTGTCATGAAGCGGGGATTGGTTTAAATCTGTTGCCTGCATTCCTGACATGCGGTATTGTGTGATGCTGCCTTGTCGCAGTGGCATGCAGTGTGCCGTGATGTATAAATAACCCTGTGTGTCAAAGGTAATTTGAGACAATGTGCCAAATATTTAATGAAGCGCTGGGTCCTGTCCTGGGTACCTGGTATATATTTGGGAGTAGGTATCTGAGCTGAAACCGCAGCAGAGGGGTGATGAGTAATGTGATACTCCCCAGCACATTCTGCAGAGCTGCTCTGTACGGTACAGTAAGACACAACCCGCGCTACAGGTCAGCCGCATCTTATTTGTAACTTTGATGCCTAGATAAGCAGGCAGGAAAATGGGTTAATGTGCGCCAGGCCAACCTGCTTTGTGTGTGTTGCGGGGAAAAAAAATTGCCTTTAGTATCCTCTGCGGAGTAATTTTAATGAATGCTTCATGTACCAATTTTCAAGATAAATATAGAAGGGCATACAGAGGGGAATGGCTTTATTCCTTTGGGAGCTCCTTTCTCCTGGAGGTGTGCTCGGCAGGACGCTGGCCTGGGGCGGTTGGGCAGCTCGGTGCCTCGGCTCAGGGTTAGGGCACCCTGGGGCTCCGCAGCCCTGCCGGGGGGGCTGGTTTGGGGAGATGGGGAGCAGGGGTGCTGGCTGGCGAGGAGGAGCTGTGCTGTGTGCTGGGAGCTTGTGGAGGGGGGCAGAGGTGGGTCCTGGCCTCCTCCTTGGAGGAGAAGGTTTCTGTTTGAGTTGCCTTCTGATCTGGGAATCTGGGAGTTTTCCTCTGTGTATTTATTTATGTGGGAAAAGGGATCCACGAGGTCTTTATCTTACACTTGCCTATGCAAAAATGCAAAGGGCAGGGTTGTTTTCTTTATCTCCATTTTATTTTTTTACTGAGGAGGGAGTTGTGATTGTTTCCTGAATGCACGCAAGTAGAGGGCTCTGTGCTATTCTGTTTCTAGTGCTTTTTTTTATGACAAATGCAGAAGCTTAAGAATATCTTAAGGCGTTCTTTGTGCATGCATTTAAATATATACCATAAAACCTGTATAAAGCTGCTTCTTTAGCTACTACCTGACTTAATGAATGGATTGATGTTATTAGTAACTTGCAAGTAGAAGCATCTTCAAGCTCAGTTATAGAGTCAAAATGTTTGTCTCCTATTTATTTTATGTTTATCATGCATTAATACAGAACAAAAGGAATTACACAGCTATTTCAAAGCAAGGTGAGACATTTTTGTGTGTTGTTCGCAACGCTTTCCTCCCACAAAGGTAAGTCCAAGGTTCAGCCTGGCACTCAATAGAATACACAAATGACTTAACACTGTGTTTGGCAGAGTTTCTTGACTCAGCTTTTTCTAACGGAGTGTTCGTATGTATCCTTCAGGTGGTCAGGTAAAGCAGGTAGTTCTACAAAGTGTTGTCAGTATGAAACTTTTTTGACCCCTGAGGTAAAATTTTGTGGGTTCTTTGACAAGTAAAATGTTCAACTGATGTAACTGACCAAGAACTTAGCAGGATACATGTTCCTAAGGTGATCTCAGTTGTTTGAAATCACAAGCCAGTATAGCTACAAACACCAGCTTCTGGAAAATAGCTGTGTAATTATTTGTGTTATTTCTAGTTCACTGATTTCAAAGATAAATAAATGAATGGCATGTATAGTGCAGCAAGTCTGCATTTGCATACAAGATTTAATTTAGAAGCAAATATTGATGCAGATGTATTACAGGTTTTTCTCTCTGATAGTTGTGCACAAAGAGACTGTTAACTACTACTTTTCAGTTTTATTTGCTCTACTGGAGTAACATACAGACCAGCAAAGAATGACAAGGCTTTCCATATCTGCCTGCCTAATTGGCTGTCCTGTAATATATATGCTAACCTGTATGCAAAGTTGATTGAAAATGTGTGTGAGAGAGAGTAATTGGTACTTCTACAAAGTAGAAAGAAAATCTACTTCATTACTTTATCCAACTTTCCTACTAGGTATCAACAGACTTTGTAAGGTTGTGATCAGTGCTTCTGGTGAGTTCATGGAAGCCTTCATTGCATTTATTTTTAATGACTGTTTCACTAATGAGAAAAATACACCCTTGTCATACTAAGAAGCAGTTTATATTTTGAATCCAAATTTTCTACCTTCCTTATGGGTTTCATCTGTTGTCTAATATTTTGCTGGGATATTATGCCAGATGCAGGGTTGAAATTAGTGCGTGTTTTAATTTTGGAAGAGGAAGTGAAGCCAAACAGTGTTTTCTTCCTTTGGCTGATGATCCAAATTATGATTTTAATGATTATTCTGCTTTCCTGGGGGACGATATCCAGAAGAGAGCGAGCTTTTCTCTTTCATACCAAGTCTGGGAAATTTAAAATGAAAACTAATTGATTGTTCTAGACTCAGTCACTGGAGACTAGTATTGGCAGCTTAAGTATTACCTCTCACAATTAGAATTAAGCAAAAAAGGCAACATTTACATTGAATACTTATTTACCTTACAGGCCCATATTCGCATGAGTAGTCTCTGTCAAGTATATCTGTAGTCACCTTTCTATTTTTAGAAATAGCATCCTAACTTCTAATATTTTTTTACCTGATACATTTTAATCTTAATCAGGATATTAACAGTCACTATCCTGTGCAAGCAGTTGTTTCAGTCTTGTGGTGTGCTGTGTTTTTCCTGTTAAGGCGTCTTATACTTCATTTGCAATGTTCTGACTCTTCCAATTTTCACCAGTTGTTGGGAGGGGGGAGATAAGAAGAAATTACCTTTATTTTCGAGTCGGTGGTTGAGTATTGACGTACCCAAATACATGCTTAGTCATGTGCGGCGATGCTGCTGAGTTTCGCCTGGCACACCCAGCGGGGCCGGCCCTCCCCTGTTTGCAGCAGAGCCATCTTCTCTGTGCTGCAATTGTAGATGATGGATTTGTTTTACAGCGGTGACACAGTGTAATGATAACCTTGCCAAGGCTAAGGGGAGGTGGAAACAGCTCAACCTTTTCCTTGTATAGTATGTTTAAAAATTTCACTCAATATATCGTGACTTGAAGGTTTCGGTCAGTGTCACAGAACTGTTGTGAACTTCTGTAAGAAAGTGTCAAAGTGACAGTGAGACGCAGGCCAAAGGTTCTTTTTTCTTAGTTGCTCATTCAGTTTTTTTGCCGTTATTTTGTTTTTTCTCTCCTCTAAGCCTATATTCTTGATTATGATCCTTTCGCTTTTGATTGAAATTCCAACAGTAAACTTTTTAGCTTTAAGCTGCAAGATGCGCTGGTGTGCAACCTCATAGGGGTTAGAAAAATAGGATGTCAGTGAGAATGTAGAGGAATCCGTTTGGGAACTCCTGTGGTTATTGTGTTGGTAACTGTTGCTAATAATCTGGGTTTTCTGTCTGGGAAATATAAGCACGTTGAATTTATTGTACTTGTTAACACATGAAGTGTCTGTGCCCATGAGGCTCCAGCGGCCTGTCAGGGCCTGGACGGACTCTTTGCTCTGTGAAGGTAGCACCTCATAGATTGAGAGAAGTGGCGTCACGTTAGCAGTGGCTGTGCTGAACGTCCTCGCTTGAGATCCTTGCCCCTGCCCGTTGGGCGTATGCCTTAACTGGATTTACTGATCTGACCTTTTAACCCACTGATGATTAACAGAGCTCTGCCGGAGCACCGTGAGACGTGGTTGCTCCGGAGTGCCCACGCCAGTCAAGCTCTGCCACGAAGTAAAACGAGTAACCGGGTGTGTGCAGCTGCCCCAGCTGCAAGAGACTGTGCAGTGAGGGGCCTGGGCAAAGCTGCCCGCTGCTGGTTTTAGAAAAGAAGGTGCTTTCTGCCTGATATTTCACTGACCCGTGCAGGATATTGTCTGAGCTGAAAAAGTGTTCATGTGTTGCCATACGCTGCCTGCCAAGATGCCTTGGAGAAATATGCTCTGTAAAAGTTGATTCATAATTAGTTGGTGCACTGGATATTTTGAATTCAATGAAGTGCTGCCTTCTGCACTTTTTTCCTAGTAATCTCTCTTAGACCCAGTTCATGTAGTCTAAGTGGCATTTCATGTGCACATCCTAGGGGTAACAACAGGAGAGACTGTAGTGGCCACTTGTGCAACTCAACATCTGCATCTTACAACTTCTTACGATTTTTTTAGTCTTCTTCCTCTATGCAGACATATGGCATCTTCTGTTACAGTCAAAGAAATAAGCTAATAATTGAAGAATTCTATCACGTCAGTCACAGAAAGCTAGGAATAAACTGTTCTGGGTGTCATTGCTGTGTTAGGGCATCTGATATGCTAACACTTTGTTGCTAAGCCTTTTGGATTTTTCTCCGTGTGCTTGCATTGCTCCCACAGAAGCAAACACTGATCCTGTCCACTGGCAGGGCTGGTGGTCAGCAATGGGCAGAGGTGGAAGAGCCCCAACTGTATGTGGTGGGGTGAAGAGGTCTTTAGATCATTGAGCACAGATAAACCATCATATGGTCTATGACAAAAGAGTTTTTCATTAAAGGCTTCACATCATTGGTGGCAGCAGGAGCCCTGGGATATGTGCTCACAAGCCAAATCACTAATATATCCTTGGATGTGTGTGTGTGTGTGGTTTTAAATGTGGCAGTTGAAGGCGGCAGGTTAATCTGGCTAGAAGGAAGCCCATTTTCCCTAGATACAGACAGCAGTATGTCTGATGGACCTCATTTGAAAGGAATTCCCTGAAATTGATAGCATTAATGGAGGCGTCAAGCTCAGTCTAGCTTTGATAAAACATGAGGTCTGACAGCCCTCTCATCCTGCCTAGCTGCACCAGGCACCACAAACACCACCGGAGACAGTGGAGTTCAAAGCCTTTGCTATGATAGTCCATGCCGCACGCAGAGGAGGTTCTGGAGTATTTGAACTTAATGTATTTCGTTGTGATTTGTGCTTGGCAGGAATGAGGGTGGGGGTAAAAACTCCCATGTGGTACATTAAATAAATGGACTGATTCTGTGACTGTTGCAGACTTTCACAGGTTCCGTTCATAAGGATTTCTGATTTAGAAATGCATTACGGAAATCTCTTGACTGGCATATGAGCCTTTTTTCGTGCTGCTGTGCTTTTTGTTTTTTAGTTTCTTTTTTTGCTTTGGCTGTTGGTTTGAGAGTTTTCTTTTCAGTATCTGGCTGTAGTGTGACTTGAATGCAAAAGGAAGCACTATTCCTTGAGAATTTTGCTTCCAGAGCTGATATAAGTTCCCTTTAAATCTGTTTGGACCTGGTGTGTCAACTGCCCAAAACTTCTGGTGTATACCTCTTTTTCTTCCTTTTTTTCTTCTCTCCTTGTGGTAACTGCACAATACCTGAAACTCAATTGCGATCGCATGCCTGTGGTGCAGCATGTACTGAAGAACCTGTTTTAACTTCAGTTCAAAACAGAGAGGGGGAAATACCACATCATAGTTCAACTTTTACTTTAGAAAATATAGTTGCTTTTCTTTGTGTCATGCAGTTTATCTCTCTGGTAATCCAAGTAGCAGTTCCGAGCAACTGTTTGGAGGGA
This sequence comes from Columba livia, assembly GCF_036013475.1. NCBI lineage: Eukaryota > Metazoa > Chordata > Aves > Columbiformes > Columbidae > Columba > Columba livia. The sequence continues at coordinate 58,950,683 of NC_088606.1, forward strand.
GAAAAAAAATATCAGGTATCTTTAAAAGAAATAAGAAAAAGTCCCAACTGGAAATAAAAGCTGAGGAGCAAAAAGCATCCAGCAGTACCTCCTAAACTCCCTTTTTATTTTCTCTCCCCGCACCCCAGTGCTTCACAAAGCTGAAAGATACTGCATGATCTTTAGGGATGTTTCTGCCAATTTGGGTTTTCTTTGCAGCAGAGCAGTGAATGGTGTTGCATGAGGATCCTTCAGCTGCTCATCCCAAACCGACATCTGTCACTGTGCTGTGACAGGGAGAATGGCAGAATTTGGTCTGGTCCGAACACGGGTCTGCCCTCTGCATCTGCCCTTTGCCAGACACCTCCCTGCTGATGCCCAGGCTGCTGTTTTCATGGATTTGTGGACACTCACAACCCCATGCAGTGAGCTCCAAGGATGATGTACTTTTGAAAGATGCAGCAACAAAGCCTGTGCTGTTCTGTGCATCTTGGGCCACTGGTTGTGTTAGTACTTAATCACAACAGTAATACAGCCACTGCATTAGGGCATTAGCTATTTACTCCTGTTAAACTAAAGCTTGAAAACTTGGAGTGTGATAAAGATCTGGTTGCACATTTCCGTGAAATAAAAGCAATGCTGTTTACCTGTATGCAGAAGAGAGGGAGAAACCTGTGCAAATGTAAAACTGGAGAGAAGTCCAAGCCAGTATCATGTCTTGGGCTCAGTAACAAAACTTTATTTAGAAATAATATGTGTAAAGTGATGGACTTAACAATATATCCTTGATGAATAGCTTACGTCCAGAGTTTTTTCTCTCCATCTTTCTTTTGATGGTCAGTTCTCTGTTTTCCTTCTTGGTCTAAGTTAGGGGATATTAAAATTGTGTAAACTGTATGTGAAAGAACTGTAATAACAAAATACATCTTCGTATATTCACTTGGTTTGCAGTTATGTAAGCACATTGGATGAATGGAATTTGGGTTTTCTTCTGATCAGAAGCTGAGTAAAAACTTTCAGTATTCCCTAGCATTTAAAACCCCCCTGACAGTTACCATTCCCCAGTTCTGCCCTTTGCAGGGCAGGCACAGCACTCGGGGGCCAGGCTGTGCAGGCTCAGCCTTGGGGACAGTGGGCAGCCTGGGGGGCTGGCAGCCCCAAGGAGCATCCCACCGGCTGGCAGAGACTCAGCTGCATTAAAGCAAAGCTGAACTGCCCCAAGCAAGATGTTTCCGCAAACCTCTTTCCATCCTAAATTCTTTTTTTCTCCAAGAGAGCCAGCTCTGATCAGGACCTTGCGTACCAGGTGCTCTGCAAACCCAGAACCAGTTAATCTTTTCTCTCTGAAAATCAGAGGCCGTTTGAGAGTTGAGGCACCAAAGCAGCTTTAGTTCTGTCTTGCTGCAGCTGTAGGAAGGGGAAGAAATGTGATGCCTGGTACTGCAAGTATTATGCTTAAATAAGCAACATGTCGTCACCGCATGGCGTCATTTCAGGATCCCCAAACAGCTGTAGCTGGTACATGTAACCTCATGTTACTATATGGGAATAAAGCAGTAACACTGTCATAAGACTTTCTGGATATGTCTTAACATCCCTGCAGTGTTTTTGCACTTTCACAGCTCTTTAAAAGCACGTTGACTTTCAGATATGTACGTGTTAATGTTGGTCATAGCCTCCCACAGATGAATTCTTTCATTAAGAAATTTTGGATCTTGTGTACAGTAAAGTGAATATTAGGACTAGATGACAGTGTGCGAAGTAATCTTTTAGAAAAAGTTGCCATTGTTCTTTGCCTTGGTACTTCAGAAGTGCCTGTGTTCCTACAGTCTGCCCATGCAGTGAAGTACAGGTATGTGGAAAAATAAGTTTCCCAAATGAAAGAATGACTAGTGAAGAGCCTGATGATAACATCTTCTATGTATTTCAGTGTAGGTCATTCTGCTTGATAGGTGATTGGAAGCAAACCACCAGTGTTGCATAAAGACTTAAATATGACCTCTGACCTTCAGTATTATTGACGTCACTAACATAGAGGATTTAAACCTCAGGCTTTTGGAAAAGCAAGGCTTTGTGATGAACAATTACTATTAAGAAGTGATTTTTTTTTTTTTTTTGGTGTTTCACATTTTCTAGTAAGCTTTTCTATGCTGGAGAAGATGAATCACTGTTTAATTATGACTATATCTTAGCTTGCCTTGTGAAAACAGTGATGCATTTGTCATCTCTTCTATTACTGGTTAATGATGTTCTGCTCTCAGACGGTATTTTTGGAGGGGCTACTTCTGAACATTTTATTCCCACTGTATTTTTTTTCTGATGGATTTCCCAAAAATAATGTTTCAAGATGTATTTTGTTGTTTGACCAAGAGGATTTTTCTGCAGCAGAAATGGATGATGTTTTTGTAACCCTCCTGGCATCTTTATTTGCTTTTTTGTACTTTGTTTTTCTTCATTTTTGGGAAGTCAAGGCTGAGAGAGGGTAGAAATTGTCCTGCATGTTCTCTTCCAAAAATACCATTTCTACTTTCAGAAGTGATGTCTTTTCTAGTCTTTTCTCCTAATTATGGGTCCAGTTTACAAGGACAAAAAAAAAAAAGAAAACAGATAAAGCAATCCCAGTAGTTTGCTTTGGTTTTTATCTTCTGACAAAGATGTTCCCTGGAGCAGAGTTTGGTGTTTAACCTAAATTTTTTGGTCTTCCACCACCCTCTGGCTGACTTGCCTGGTTGTGGCTGTTCTCCCTGTCGTTCAGTGGCTGGTATTCAGTGGTGAGATGACATGACTCTAACCAAGGAACCTATCGTTCACAACTCAAAACTGCTTTGGAGCTTTTTTGACTCTTTTTCTTTAACTTACTGGTGGTTCCTATGGATTTCAGTATGACCTATAGCATTAGTACCCCCATAAGCTGCAGGAAGTATTGTCTGCTAGCTTGCATTACAAAAATTGTAGCAACGGAATGTGTTGATTACTAAAAGCATGTGTGTATACATATGGAAATACTGCCCAGAACGTGTTATTTCTTTGACGATTGGTATTGCAATACTGTCTGTGTTTTCAGTGGATTAATCCTGGTTACTGATTTGGACATCTGATGTCTAGAGATGAGGGGAGCTCTGCCAAATGAGTTATTGTGGCCTGGAGCCTTTGGGGTCTTGCAGACCTTGTGCTGAGTGTTTCTTCCTCCTGTTCAGCTCTTGGGTAATTGCCTCAGCCCCAATAAGGACAGGGAAATGTAGTGGAGAGAAGACGTATAACCAGAGATCCACACTCGGAAAGACAATTTGAAATGCGCTCTGAGATTTTTGGCATGTATTCTGTGAAAGCTGACATTGGTGTCGTTCTTCCCCCAGGATATATTCTGGGCAATTTGCTTCAGCCCAGCCATCGTTCCTTATGTTTGCTTTAAAAAGTCCTAAACAAAAATTAATTTGCTTTCTCACAGAAATCCTGAGGGGAAACAAAAGACAGTTTTATTTTGGCATCTGCTGTTGTCTGGTCCCTCACTGCAAGGCCTGTTCTGGTGACTTAGGGCAGCTCTTGGTGTGAGCAGCCACAGAGCTTGTCACTTGTCACCTCTCGCTGCTCCATAGCCCCTCTGGGTCAAGAGTGGCCACAGTGAGGGGACAGGCTGGCTCTGGGCATGGGGTGGCTCCCAGCTGGAGACAGCAGGAAGGTAGCAAGGCTGGTGGCCCCCTCTGTCCTGTGCTCCCTGCTTGGGGCCACCAGCTGCCTGGAAATGTGGTGGCACCTCCTTGGGCACGCTGGAGGCCTTGGCAGTCCTGTGTTGCTGTCTCAGTTCCTAGCCCATCTTGCTACCCCATCCTTGCAGATTATCCCTATTCTCAAAGTGTCATGAACCAGCAGTATTTCCATGATTGCTGACTAAGAGTCTGCTTTTTCCTGTCTCCTGTGTTTATTTTTTTTTCATGATGTATTTACCTCCACAATTGTGTCTCCATGCATACAAAGGGAAAGTGGCACTAGGGGAACCACTGTTGCCAAACCTGGCTCAGTTTTGTTGGCATAGCTGCATTTATCCCAGGGATTTTGCTGACATATCTCTGTCTGCTAGCGGGTATGTATTTTTTCATGCTCCCCGCAGACACAGCTGTGCTGTTGAAGTTTTCCCCGTGACCTGGGGTTGAGGAGCCGAGAGGGGGACACGGGGCTGTGAGAGGGACAGGATGTCCAAGCTCCCACCGGCAGCCGGGCAGGAGTGGTCCTGGAGCTCCCTCTCCATCATCCTCTCATGTTGTCTGACCCTGCTCACTGCACCTGGCACTGCTGCCTCCCTGCTGGATGTGATTTCGGTAACGGTAAATAGGATATTACTTGCTCTCTGGAAGAGTCTGGCCCAATGTCATAATTTCCTATTGAAAACAGAAAATCTTGTGCTGATAAAAAGAACCAACCAACCCGCCGACTGTTCTGTGATTAACTTTTATATCTCGGCTGTTCTGGTTTGTGAGCTTGAAACTAGGAGTGTCGCTTATACCAAAACAAAAGCAGGGTTTTCAAAGATCTTGAAGTTTGTCCTTTTAATTGTTTTCACTGACAATATTTTTGAATGTCTTTTGAATTTAATTACCAGGTGCCTTTTCTTAAGAGGTACTCTTACTCGCTGGCTGATGTTATCCTCATGATATACTTTTTTCCTTTGCTCTTGTGATCCTAATTGAGGAAAACATCAGCATAAACTTTCTGCTGTTGTTTATATTGTGTTTCTAATCTACTACAACAGAGCTGAAAATGTTCTTTCTTGTAACAAGTCTAAACAAGAGTTATGTTTTAAAATCTTGTTTATACATAACATTAATCCCTAATGACTGTGGCTTAACCATCTACACTTGCTTTTGAAGATGCAGACTATATAGAAACTTGGAAACTTGTAATAGAGCTTTTAGCACCCCTGTTAGAAATAATAACATTAAAATACTCACTGTAACCGGCACAGTATAATAATTGTTCTAGAGATTTTTTTTCCTCAAAAACCTTTGGAATTAAAAGTTTAGAGTTACAGTTTTCAGTGGTATAAGTACAACACCATTAGTTTAATTTTTATTTTATTTTTTTTTCATTTTGGAACTCACTGTTCAGAAACGCATCAGTATTTCTGATCAGAATTTCTGATGAGTAGCTTATGCTGCACACAGATGCCTGGAAAACTATGTATTGTCATTCATTTGAAATACTTGTACCTATGCTTTGCAAGATGAGCATCCAGGGGTTTTAGTGATGCAGGACGGGAATTGTCGTGCAGGCGGCAGGACGGTGTGATTGCCAAATTTCTGCTCCGTGTGACCTGAACCCTGGGTTGCAGGAGTGGCCATTTGGCAAAGCCGAGGGCTGGGGTCCCACCAGTGGCCACCGCAGGGGCAGGTGCTCGAGCCTCCATCTCTGGGGTGACATGTGTGGACCCTTGGGCAGCATCCTGCATATCACCCGTGCCAGTGCTGAGTGCGTGTGTGCATGGAGACACGTGCAAGCTGCTGGCTTGTGTGGTCAGTCTCATTTTACTTCTCAGTGTCATCATGCATTCCCACGGTAAACATGGTAAGCTCAGACCAGTAACATCAAGAAACAAAGTGGGCTGTTCTTAAAGTTTTCAACTTTAAAATGTGTGGAATGTGGCTTAGTTGGTGTGGCAGATAAAATCCTACAGATAGGTAATTTTATTTTAAGCTTCCTGTGAACATACCTAAAATATTCACTGCAAAGTGTTAGTGTACTCGTGCACATGCTTCCAGCTATTTTTTATTGTGGGATGATTCCAGATGTAGCAGGTTAACCCGGCACAGCAGCACTTGTTGGAAGGCTCATGTTTGAAATGTCTCATATAACTTCGGCAAAACAAGCTGATAGCGTGTACGGTAACCTTGTAAGTTCATAGGCACAGAGTGTCTCGGTAGGAACTGTTTTGAATTCCATACTTGGCCTGAGAAGTTATTTTGCAGGAGTTCTGTGGAAGTCAGCTTTTTATAAAAATACAGAGAAGTAGTGTGGCTGTTTATAGAGAGAGGCTGTTTGCGAGACTTTGTTCAGAAGCGGTTTCTGTTCATTGATGTTTCTGTTAGGATTGTGCATCTTAAGAAATGTGTTTTCTATTTGTTACCAATAGAAAACAAATATTTTAGGCAAATGTACTTTTGTGTTTTTAACTAGTTTTATAAGGAAACAAGGGAGTGCTTCAGTTGCTGCAAGAATCTCATGTAAAACATTTTTTTCCTTTTATGTCAGTTCTAGGAAAACATGCAAAGAAACCAAACCACCAAAAAAGCCATGTTTCCTCCAGATAGAAATATTTATATTTGAAATGGTCACCATGAAAACTAAGTGCCTAATGTGAGTAGAAACTAAGTTGAAAAACCTAGAAGATCCCATAATACAGCCGGTCTCACTTGCAAATTTCACTAACTGTAATGGTACCAAGATTTTAGACAGTTATGTCAGGGAAGAGACAGCAGAAATACTGTAGTTTTTACTGGTGATGAGGAAGGGCCAAAGTAAATGATTACTACAGATACTGCAGAATCCAATCTCTTGTTTCTGTTGATGCTTCTAACCTTAAGCAAACAATAAATGTATTGTATCCTGCATGCCAAACTGAAGTCTTAATAAAAGAATTTATTCTTGGTAAACACGACAGAATTAGGGCTATGTTGAATATGGAATCAGGATTAGTGGTATTGAAATGCTTGGAATTTAATTATTTTCCAATCTCCCTGAGGAACATGTTCTCAAATAATAGAAACAGAGCATTAAGGGGCTAAGGAAGGATTTAAGTGCTGCAAGTTTGAATTAAAATTAGAGTTTTTCTCTCTCCAGTGGGACAACTAAGCCAAAAAGTTTTTAATTCTTGAGTATTCTACCTCAAAACACTGCTGACAAGCAATACACATGGTACTAGTGTCAAAAATTTACGTTCATTTAATGACTCTTATATGTCAACTTCTTTTGCTCGCTGTATTATGCTGGAAGGCTTCATCTGCAGATGTGAACCAGCTCCATACATCCATTTAACTGGTGATAATTAATGGAATTACACTGGGACTGGAGGCGTTTTTTTCACTGTTCTCAAAATCATCTGTAGTAACAGAGCTTGTTTCACTGGCAGAAAATATCAACCAAGACTGGAGGCGTTTGCTTTCTCATGCGTATATCTGTACATGCACCATCGCTTTAATTTCTACTTTCTCTCTGCCCCTTTTGCACCGCTTTCCCTTAAGTTGTAATAAGATCTTGACTTTCTCCTTGGGTTTCTCCACCAGGCATGAGCAGCACTTCTCTGACTTTCTTATCTCACATTCCAGTTCGTCCTGGACTAGAGACAGAAAGGAGGTTGGGCTGACTTATTACAGTAGCAGGAATCGAAAAATACAGCCCTTCTTCTTACCGGTATCTGGGAGCCCTCCAGAGACCCTGTGGCACCACGGGAAGCTGCCTGGAAGGCCAAATTCTTGCGTGTACACGGAACCTAAAGTGACAGTTCTTGTTAGCTGTGAATCTAACCCGTAGATGCTTCAGTTCTGACTTAACTGTTTGTCGAGACTATTTCCTGCTCTGTCATTCTCTTCCTGTGGCCCAAATTTTTATTGGGCTGTGTAGCACGTCAGTAAAGTTTCAAATAAACTTCATTATGTTTTGGGATTGTGCTTCCAAAGGAAGTTCAATGGTCACTTTGAGAAGCGTAGTTTGCAGTTTCAGCATCAACACTCACCTTGATGAGACTTTTGGAGCCATATTTCATCCATAGAGTGATCTGTGTGATGAAGGAAGAAAAAGGGTAAATGATAATACTCTAAGAACTCAAGTACTGTATTGCCTCAAACACTATTTTGGGGTTTGTGTGTTGTGTTTCTTTGTCGTTGTTGTTTTTCTCCCACTGCAGGTAATCAGTTTATGCATTGCGTCTTAGGTCTTTGAGACAGTTACAGAACAGCAAACTTTGTACTTCGTTACTCGGTTCAACTTCTTGTCCTTGCTGCATTGTTTCTAGTGAGTTAGGTACAATACCGCAGTGAAATCTTGGTGACTCCTCAGAAAAAAGCATACTTTTCCATGAGCTGCATGTACTTAGAGCACCGTCTTCCTCTCTGTCATCTGTCAGCACAGTGTTCATGCCAAAAAAAGGAGAAAAAAAGTGGTGTTTCCAGCAAGCCAGAAACCCAAGTAACCAGAGTCTCCTGTCTCACCCTGCCTTTTTGACCACAAAATGTAGCTTTTTTTGAGAACATGACCTCTGACACAGTGATGAGAAATGCTTTGCTGGTGAGCAGATGTCTGTGCTGAGATGCTGCTCCAGAGCTTTGCAGTGTGGACGAGATGGGAGTGTTTCGGAAGTTCACGAGGAGAAAATTCTGTGCCCCAAAGGAACAGCCTCAGCCCTGGCATTGCTGTGCTGGAGGAGGGAGGTGTTAAGGCTGGGAAGGTGTCCTGGCTGTTCTTCCGTGGTGGGAAGGCAGAGGAAGCCCAGGTCTGCTCTGTGTGTTTGTGTGTGCAACACTGACTGCCACTGGTTTGCATCACGCTAAAAATGTTTTAGTCTCCTGTTTGCCTGCAGTGGCTCCTGCCAGCCACCTCTTCTGTCTTGTCTTCAACGTTATCAGCCCTAGCCCATGCTGCTTTTCTTCTTTGTTTGGTTCAGACATGGCTCTACTCTTTTGGCCTTCCTTTTCCCCTCTTTCCTTGCTGGATGGAAGCAGCTGAGGCTACAAAAATCTCCTCTCTTTTGAGCAGGAAAGACATTAAATGGAAGCACTTGTGATCAGACTCACTTATCAATTATGCCAGAGCTAGCTTTTAAAGATATTTGTGTTTTATGAATACAACAGTCTTGTGGTGAGCTAATGAAAACAATGGAGAGGAAGTTGTGTTGTTTTGTTTTGTTTTTTATAGCGGTTCAGTCAGAGTCTTTGGTAGCACTGAGGCAGTAGCAATGTGAGTTTATAGTCATTAAGAAAACCTAATCTGGCTGCCACTCCCTGAGCTGAAATGTCCGAAGTGGAGCATTTCACTGACGTTTCCCCACTCCCCAAGAAGCTATTCATAATTATTTTGAGTAAAAAAAAACCCAAACATGTCAGCTTTTCTATTATAAAATTATCTCAGGCAGGTATGGAAGTCGGGTAAAGTAAGTGTATATCCTTGGTTTTTATTTTATTTATTTCCAATGGATCTTGAATTCTAGGGTGCTTGTGTATCAAGCTGTTTAAGCTGTATTGTAGCATCTTACTCTATGCCATTGCTTTAGTTGCCCTGTGTTGCCTTCTGCTTTTAATATAATAGCACTTGTGCGTAAAGGTTAAGCCCAGACATACAGCAGCCTTTCCACGTGGCAGTCCTCTGCCATTCCCGTTCCTCTAGGAACTTCTGGACCTGTTGGCTGGCTTAGGACTGACCCCAAAACTGCTGTGTAGCCAGAGCTGGTGAGGGTGGTGCTGAGCTCCTTCCTGCTGGCCTGCAGATGTTGGAGGGGTTTGCTAATTCATCATTGAGCAGTTGAACCTGGAAAGGTGTGAGACATCCTCAACTCCTTTTGAGTCAATGGGAGTTCATGGCACTCAGTTTCTTAAAAAATTAGACCTTCTGGAAGTCAGGGCATATAAAATGTTTGTGCATTTACCTCACAAAGCCACAAAACTCTTCAGAAAAGGAATGGAGCGTACTATAAATCGAGTATTCAGAGGGGAAAACAAAAATTTCCTGACTTATTCTTGGCACCAAATATTTAATCATGACATTTAGTCTAAGAAAATGTACAAACTCTCAACATTGGCAATTTATTTTACCCACAAACCAACAACAGACTGATGATGTGCACACAAAGGTTATTTATTTTGAGTGCAGCCAGGGAATGTGAGTATTCCAAATGCTTCCTTGTATCTCCCCATGGGATCTCTTTAATAAGTTGCATAATATTTTTCTGCATTAGAGGATTGTAAGATAGACATGGCAGGTCTCTTCTTTACTTAAATACACCGGTTATGTTTTCTCTTTTCTTGTTTGAAGGAAATGCAAGCAGAGAATGAATAGTTTGTGGACAGTGTTAAATTAAAAAGCATAACTCCAAAGGCCTTTCTAACAATTTATTCTAAAACTATCAGCCAACAGATGATGTTCCAAATTAAGTGGGAGGTTAGGCAAGCATTGATTTAGTTTTTGATTTCTTGAACTGGTAGACAATTCTTTAATAGGAAGAAAAAGAATCCATGACTTAAATCTTTGGACTTATGTCCGGGTAGACCCTTTTCTGAGGACAAGTTTATACATAACCTGTAACAATTTTCTTGGAAAACGTGAAAGCCACTTGGATATTTTCAGTGTATCTTGGCTGACTCTCCCCACTAGAGATTGAGAGCAAGGTTAAAGAAGGATAAGGGAGTGCCACAATGAAAGTATTTTAGTTCTTACGAATTTATGTTAATTTAGAATAGCATTGCTCTTACAGAGTGTTAAGGGTATTTATCTGGAATATCAGGCCCAGTTTGACAGTGATCATGTTACTGGGAAAAGCCAATGAGGCTTAGTGGGCCAAACATCATTACTTTATATCATCAGCACATGACAAGGTAAGACTCCAAATGCATAACTTCAGCATTTAACATGCGGAGACGTGGAGATAAAATTCCTTTCTATGCACTAAAGCACTGAACCCTTTCTCGTTTTGGCAAGAGAATTAGAAAAAGGGCAGCTCTCTGTGGTTACTTGTTTTCTCTGTCTTCAGTTCTGGTGTAACTTGTGATAATGTTTCTGCTGAGCCTGTTTTGTGCGTTTGCTTGTGGCAAGTGGTTGTGCCAATTCTAAATTTATTTGGCTAAGGTGCACTCTTGGGCCTAGCTCGTGCAATGGGATGAAACTCCTTCAAATAGTGTTGACTTTTGGCTGCAGGTTTCTAAGAATTTTTAAGACCAAAGTTTTACCAAAGGTGTGCTTGACGTGACATAAATTCTGCTTGGGAAGAGCATCTGGACACTTGTTTTTGCTTCATCTGTTGCTTGTTATCACTGAACAAAAATTAAAGAAATCCTCAGGCTCTCAGTGAAGCTGGTTGTAGGCCAGCAGTAGGCTTGAGTTTGTAGGGTTTTTATGGCAGTCTTTGTGAAGTCCATGCCATGATAGCAGAGGTATATTATGTTTACTTGTAATGCTTACCGTGGATGCCACTACTAACTTTGAATCTGGTTATCCAGTCACCATGTCCTGTGTTTTTTATTGTATTTTATTGTTTTATATTGGATATACAGTTTATGGGGTTAATTTGTCAGGCAGACTTGCTTTAATATGACCCGTGTTTGTCTTTTTCAGGAGTAACATGCGTGGAAGTACTTGGTAGTGTTGATCACCTGTACCCCGGCGCAAGAGCTCCAGCTTAATCCTTTTCAACACATTTCTTGTAACATGGGGGAAAACGATGATGAAAAATACAGTCAAGCTGGCCAGATATTTGAAAACTTTATACAAGCATCAACATGCAAAGGTACCATTCAGGCCTTTAATATTCTCACTCGCCAACTTGAATTAGATCCTTTGGACAATAGAAACTTTTACACCAAACTGAAGTCAAGAGTGACCACGTGGAAAGCCAAAGCTTTGTGGAACAAGCTTGATAAAAGAGCAGGTCACAAAGAATATAAACGAGGAAAATCTTGTATGAACACTAAGGTAAGTGGAGAAGTTCAGTTTTTATTTCATAGCTTAGAATCTTTTAAACTTGTTTTTCTGCAGAAGCAAAGTTTATACCATCACATGCAATGTAACTTTCCCTTTAATGTACTTTTTGAAACTGGCTGATACCAACTGATTTTGACAAATTTTCAGATACTTTTGTTCTGCAAGTTTTGTGGAAACACAGCATCTAAGACTGGTCCTAAGAGCACCCTGCTTTACAATCTGCCTCAATCGTGGCAGAAAAGTTCTCTGCCCTCTTTAAACATCGATGTCAATCCAGTGTGAAAAGTAAACGCATGAGGCAGTAGGTAGGCTTCATTTATTCCAGGCTCACAAGAACTACTTGCTTTATGAAAAAGGGTTTTGCAAGGTGCAAAGCAGAGTATATTCAGCAGACTCCTCTGTTTGCTGCTTGGTGTGTGCTGTAAGACACAAGGACTGGTCAGACGTGTTTCAGCAGCACTTCCTAAACTGTTCTCTGGGAAGTGCTACTTAGAGGCCTGAGGATCTGTCCTTGTCACCTGGTGTTGACTCTAGTTGCTAAATGACAGTAAGACAAAATCCTGCTCTGCTTAGAGATTATTTAAATACTTTCCTGTAACTGCTTTTTCGCAAGCAGAATTTGGATAATTATGTGGTAGTTATTGAAGGAAATGGTCTGCTTAGTTGTGGTAAGGCCAGGAAATTATTTTCTCTTCAGCAGACCACTCAGTGCCATATTTTGATAGGGAGAACCACTGAACACTGGTATAAATCTAGTTGATAAAACTGTACAAAATACTCTAGTTCATATCACTTGTTAAATCTAGCTATCACAGAATGTTTTTAATAGCTTTGTCTGAGAGTGATTCACTTCTTTACTGCAAGTGATGGCTAAAAGTTGCCCCAAGAAGGATAAGTTTTAAGAAGCTATTTGACTGTGTAGAACAGGGAGGAAGAGCACACTGGTTAGTAGCTAGACCCCCAAACTGTGGACAACTTCTTAATGCTTCAGTGACAGCTTTAATTATTTTATGGACTCAGCAGACAGGCAGTGTTGAACGTCTCTTTCTTCTTGTTTGCATCATTGCATTGAAACATCTCGAAAAAAGCCAGGGAGAAGGACACCATGTTATCTTCAGTACCAATATAGGCCTCTGGGTTTTTAAATTAATTTTTAATAAGCTCTTTATTATTAACTTTTTCTAAGATAATGAATGTCCTTACTACAGTTTTCTTTAAAAAATGAAGAGTGCCATTACAGCTATTTGCAATGCTTTCCTGACAGCCTCTGTTTTTCTCCTTTCCTTTTTCCCTTTGTTTCACTTTTTGACCTGTGTTTCCTTCCTCCCTTTTGTTCTTTTGAAAAGGCCTTGAACATCTGTCATGGAGCATCTTTGTGATGAAAACATACAGGAAAGGGAAAGAATGAGAAAGTGTCCGATGATTAACAAATTATAGGAGATACTCCACATATACCTTACCTACACATACAGCCCCAGGTCCAGATTTCCATGGTTAGTTTGAGGAAGTATTTGCAAAACAAAACAGCAGTTTTAAGAGCCAGGTGAAATAAAAAAATGAAGTACTTCTCTCTCAAGTGTGAAATTACAAAGCCAGGGTCTGGTTCTGCAAAGTTCCTAGGCAAAATGATTAATTTTTGTATATGGTGAAGAGACTCACGGAAATCAATTGGTACATAAAAGACAGCCTGTGTAATGCTTTACAAGGCTGCCAAGCAGGAGGCTAATCAACACCTTCTGCAGGGTTGAAAGTATGGTATTACTGCTCTTCGAGAGTAAAGATTTATTTTTAGTGGCGCTGTGTAAGTATTTGTAGAAATTAATGGACATATCTATGATGCACATATGATCAAATTGCAAATGAATATAGGATGTTCGTATATGAACAGAGTGTGTATAGATATTCTGTGAAATACTTGTAGATGTTCACTATGAACCTGGACCATGCCCAGACCCACACTTCACTGTGTCATCACTGACTTAATGAGAGAAACATGAATCTCCAGATTGCTGCAAATGAAAAAACATGAATCTTCAGTTTGCTGCGAATGGAAGCAGTAACCACGGTCTGCGGGCTCTGTGGGGATATCTACCAAACATTCCTCACACATGAATCACAGCCGGCTGTGAAAGCCTATCTATGCAACAGGAATGAGAGGAGACACGTTGGGCAAAGACTGTGGACTCCCTGATGGTTGCCGTGGTGGACTCTGACAGCCCCGCTTACTGATAAGGAATTCCCAGAAATGCTGGCAGTCCAACCAAAATGCCAGTGCAGAGAGATTAGGCTACAATATACATACCACAATTTCCCTTTGTGCAACTGGCAATTTTAAGCTTCTGTCTTTCTCGCATGTGATGCTGGCTACCATTTTTAGTAGTGAAGCAGGCAAATGGGAGTTGTCAGGGCAAATCCTGACAGCAGCGCCCAGCGCTCACCTCTGTGGAGTTGCCCGGGGGCTGGTTGAAGTAGATCAGCCCGCAGTAAAAATCTTACTTGTTAAATAGGATCACAAGATGAGCTAAGTGGATTTTTGCAACTGCAGTTCTGTAAACAGAGCCAAGATTGCTAGTAGGCATTATTTTAAAGAAGTATATGACTTGAAGGCTTTATATGATTTTGTGGCCATGAGCTCTGTAGCTGAATCTGTAGCTCACAGTTCTTCTCAGATACAGCTTTGCAATCTCTCTGGCTTCTTTCAATCTTCCCAGTCTTCTTTGGAGAAGATAAAAGAGATAAAATGCAGTCAGGATCGAAACTACTAATGTATCTCTTTTTTTAATTATTATTTTTTAATTTATTTATTTTTAAACCAAGAACCTGCTGCCTTGCCCAAAACCAGTTCATTTTTTTGCACAGTATTCAAGAGCTGAATGCTGTACTTGTTGATTTTTTTTTTGTGTGCTTAAAAACTCCTTAGCCACACTTAAGTTACTCATGATAATATGCATAAGTTATATACATAGAAAACATTCCGCTCCAGCTAAATAACAATAATCCTCTGTCTTAACTGCTGTTGAAGAACATTGCCCAATACAGCTTTCAGAGTTTCTACAATGATATGATTTTAAGCTGGATGAATAAAACCAGTTGAACAACTTTTGAAGTTCAAACCCCCTGCTATTTCAGAATTGCCTTACTGTGGACTTTACTTTCCCTTTAATTACTTGTAGAAGAAAAAACAACCAAACAAACCAACAAAAAACCAACCAAACACTAAACCCAACCAACAAAACAAAACAAACACCAAAAATACCCCCAACAAAACCAAGCCCAATAACAACAAAACCCAAAGTGCTGCAGAAAGACATGCACAAAATTGGGGAAGAAACAAACTTTTTTTTGGAACTGTAAGAGCCCATCTCTATGTATGTTAAATCTCTATCAAACATACACTTCCATCACAAGCTTGTAAAATGGGAATGAGCTATGTTCAGAATAGATGCCTCTGGAGCTGGCATTTGCACAGTTCACCAGTATTAGAGGGAAACAGAAGTCTGTCCTAAGTGGCCAAAACTCTAGAAACCATACTGTGATTTTTTGCAAATATGTCTAGAAAAACAGCACAGCTTGATTATCTTGGCAAAGCTCCTCTCTCATTTTCATCTTTTGCTAATCAATTCAGAGTAGCATGCTTGGTATCTATAATGATTATTTGTTTCTTCATGGAATGAAATGTAGCTAGACGATCAAAGAAGATTAAAGGTTTAACATATGTTGTTCACCATGCCAGCAGTTTGACTGTCTCTCTAAATTTTTGAACATGCAAAACTTAATATGATGATGAACAAGAATTCGTCCAGCTAGTTGCACAGTGTATTCAATAGCCTATTGAAGACATATGAGAGTGTTCTCTAAATATTTATTTGAACCTCTCTGTATGGTATAGGTTCTTTACTTGATTTAATGGCAGTTTACATGTGTAAATGATAAAGATATGTGCCTGTACATGTAAATGAGGCTCCCACTGATGTTTGGGATATGTATGTGTGTGTATCAGAGGGCAGGACCTGGTTCATGCTGTGCACCTGAAATTCTGGCTCTCCCAAGACTGTAGATTCGTGTTTGAGAAGAGCAGAGATTGCTGCACATGGAAACATCCCAGAATTATTCTGAAGGGAGGTGTTTCTCTAAAGCATGCAAATGTGATGTTGTCTTCCCCCTCAAACACGTATGCTGTTTCTTTTCAAAACACGTGTTTACGCTTGGGGAGAGCTGAGGACACTTTGATTCAAGTGCCAACATGTAGTTATCGAGTGCCTTGACAGACTCTAGCGTTTCTCTCTGGGTATGCCCAGTTTCAGATGATGGTGTTGTGCATTGTGGGGAGGGCACTGGCCAATTCCTGTTCACAGCTTTGTTCTTCCAAGCACTATCTCTATGGTAGGCCCCACCTTGGGCAGGGTTTCTGGGCAGAAGACTTGCACAGCTTAAGCAGAGGTTTCATGGCCTAACTAGACATTAGTATAAAGCAGGTTTTGAGTGCTGTGTATATAAATATATACTTATGTGCATTTGTAGGTGTATATCTGTCATATGTATGTGTGTATCTGTCATGTAGATTCCTTAAAAACAAATGCAATGATCTTGAACTCAGTCCCTCTTGGCCTCTCGTTTTCCTCATTCCTGGACTTGGCCTTTCAAA
This sequence comes from Columba livia, assembly GCF_036013475.1. Classification (NCBI taxonomy): domain Eukaryota; kingdom Metazoa; phylum Chordata; class Aves; order Columbiformes; family Columbidae; genus Columba; species Columba livia. The sequence goes on from NC_088606.1 coordinate 58,966,983, forward strand.
GCTTGTTTTCTATTAGATTAGGTTCTCTTTCAAAAAGTCATGTTGGGAAACTTACTGCAAGAGAATGACTCTAAAATTATTTATGACTGTATTTCCAGGGCTTGCGTAAAAACGCAGTGGCTCTTTTCAGTAGTGTCACATGCTGTTGGTCCTGCCCGGGCTTGGTGGCGTTGGCATTTCTGTCACAGGGAAGGCTCCACGGTGCTGCTTTAGCTGAGGCAGCGTTACAGAGAGCGTGTGGCTTGAGGGGGGATGGAGGGGAGTTGGGGGCCAGGATGTGAGTCAGCTGAAGAGGGGCCCTGGGTCAGAAATGGGGATGGAGGTTTGGAGCTTTGGAATTGACTCAGCTCTGGCTCTGGGACTCATCTCCATGTACAAACCACATTGGTGTACCCACAGATGATAAAACAGGATGGTCTTTATCTGCCAAACCCCTTCCGCTCTTTTGCCTATTGTCTTCATTTGCGAAGACTGCCAAATGAATGCTTTGGGAGTTAATAAAACCTTCCTTGCTTGGTCCTCTCCTTCCCACAGTGCTGAGAAGGGGAGAGGTACTTCTTGGCAGTGCTGGCTGCTGCCGTGTTCTGTAGCTGTAGGATAATCACCAGGATGGGGAGTGGATACCAGGTCTCTCTCCTTGTTATTAGGTAGAAATTGGCTTCTTACCATTCCTCAGTTGTTTACAAACATACTAATCTGCAGTCTTGCCCCTCATAGTAAATTAGGCAGGTTGGGTTCTAGATGTCTTCCTCTCCCTTCTCTCTACCTTCCTCTGTAGTGCTAAACAAATACTCATCTCTTAATTAAGCAAATCATCCAGCGTGTATAAACCTGCTGGTATTGTGGCTGAATTTCCTCCTGAAGCGCTGGCGTTTGTTGATCCTTCAGAGGCAACTCACAATTTTTAAGCCAGGTTTCCGCTGTGCTGTATGGCTGTATGTACTGGTACAGAAGCCAGTGAGTTTGTGTGTTCTGACTGATTGTGTCCCTTGAGACAAATACTTTTTTTTTTTTAAAAGAGAGTAATTGAATAGTAACATGAAAGAAGGGAGTGCTAGTTGTGCTCCAACTCAAAAATATCCTTATTATATTGCAAACTTTAACCTGTTTATTCTATAAAGAGCAAATATCCAGATGGCATGTCCCTTTTGCTGGATTTGCTAATCTCTTCAAAATAATAATCGAAATGGGGAGATTTCCAAACATGATAATCAGGGTTTATAATGAACACACCAAACTTATCTTAGATGTATGAGATAGCATTGCTGACTTGCTTATTATAATAAAAACACATTCCTGTGAAGGTCATAAAACTCGAAACTAGAAGCTGACTGCCATATTTATAGGAGGTTTAGTGAATGAAAAGGGTTGTGACTTTCACAAAAAGACATTCAGCTGCTTGCTTGCCTTTTTTTTCCTCCCAAATTGAAATACACAGTGCTTGGATAGCTGAATCCAGAAACTACAGAGGTGTTATGGGCATTCAGAGCCATGTATTCTATTGACGTTTAAAGTGGCATCTAGGATTGTTTGGTGTACATGAAAGACAAACTGTTTATTTTGGTATCTGTGCTTTTTTGCTTTTGCCTTTTAGGCACCTAAAAACTTGCACTGGTTTTTCATTGTAAACTTATTTTAAAGTATTTTAATATGTAACTTTTACAGAATTATTTCCAAGTGGTAGAAAACATGGGGCTAATGAGAATAAGTGGTAAAGAAGATTTGTTTGAGATGAGGGGAGAAGTAGCAAGTTACTTGTGAACATGCAGTGAAACCACAGAAGTCACCGTCTATGCATTTTTATCTCGAAGGGTTTTTAGCGAGGGGATGAGGAGAAGCCCGGGTGATGGCAGGACACGCAGCAGACAGGGTTCTTTGGAAACAAAAAAAAGCATTTGACTCTTTGAGCTGTGTTTTAAACTGAGATTGGGCCAAATTACGTCAGCAAAAGCAAATGTTTGGCATGTGATTTGGTAATGAAGTCACTTTATTTTTATTATCCTACAGACATTTCCACAAACACACGATTTTTCAGCTTTATCGGTCATGAAAAGCAATGAAGCCCAGCCAAAGTAACGTAATCAGACAACCTAACTAAGACGTTTTCAGGCATTTGGGAATTTTAAATTTTTTGGCTTGCAAGATAACAGTAGCTTTACATCTGTACTTAAAAGCACTGTGCTGTTTCTGTGTCCCGTGCTTAATGGCTTTGCAAGTAATCGGCAAACAGAAGGGAACTGTCCCACCCTGACCTGATTTCCTAGATGTTTTATAGAGGTTCCCACAGGGAGTGACACCCAGTTACTTTCACACAAAACGCTACTATTGTCTCTGCAAGTGGCTTAATTAAGTTTGGATGAAGCAAAAGGTTGTGACGGGGTGTGTTCCCACACACAACTCTGGCTTTGCAGTGGTTTGGGTTTGTGTGAAGCGACAGGTCCGTATGTCTGTCCACCATTCAGGGGTGCTCCAGTGTGGGCCCCACACCACCCGTGTCCATGCTATGTTCTGGCTTCTTCTCCAGGCCTCAGAGAGCCCCCAGATGTGGTTGTCAGGGGTTTGTTGTTAGCTATGTTTCCAGCTTCGCTCTGGTAATGTTTGTGTACCGATAAGTGAGGAAATACATAACTTTTGCTACCAAGACGTGATTAAACACTTGGCTGCTAAAAACCAGATTTCAGACAATAAGGCAATTTCCTGTCTCGTACAGCTCAGGTCCTTCCCAAGGTTCCCATGTCTGTCGTGAGAACCTGGGATTTTGGGGATGTGGTTGTTCTCTTTCCTCTTTCAGCTGACAAATCTAATTCTACATTGTTTTCTGTTTTAGGCAAAACGCTTTTAAAAGACTTTTGGTAGAAGGTAAAATACCACAGTTCTAGGAGGTGCTCTATAAGAAGTGAAGATGTAAAATGCAGGGTGTTTCAAGATGGACCCAGTGTCAAAGCAGTACATTTCTTTCCTGTACTTTAGAAAAAAAGGTTTTGAAACTCACACATGAAAATCTCCAGCTTGAAGACATCTGGTTACTAAATAAGCGGTCAAATGTGCAGGTCTAAAACAACTCCAGAAAAAGAGATATAGTGATTTCAATTTGGGTCCATCTTTTTGAAGCGCCCTGTATTTCAGTAGAAGCTGATTGTCTTAAGCAAATAACACATTCTATTTGTATTTCCTCTCTAAAAGCCTTAGCAGTGACGGAGTTTAACCGGGATGTTGTCATGACAAAGTAGAAATTCCCCTTTAATGCTCTTGAAATTGGGTTAATTTGCCTCACTTTCTCTGCTACAGTGTTTAAAGGTGGATTATTGTTGTTCAGTTCTTAAAATTCCCACATTGCCTAACGTGTCTACATTTATGCACAGAACTTGTTTGTGTCTGCAAACCGCCAGGTTTCTGGAAACATGGACACCTGTTTGCCATTTCAGGTCTCTAGGATATTTGTGCCTTAACCTATATATCTGATGAAAAATGTTTATTGAAAAATAATCTGAGTTTATACCCCAATGTGACATTATTATAGTTTTCTAATTGTTCAGTCTTCTAACCTTTCCCTTGGCTTAGGAATGTTTGGGTGGGTTTGAGCTGTATTTTGGAACAAACCTGGTGGTGGGAAGAACCACGTATTTCTGTGGTGAAAAAGCCTTCGCAAGGGAGAGCTGTCATCCTGGCAGCTGGGCACGTTTTACTGCAAATCTTCCAGAACCATGGCAGCCTGAAAGGTGCTTGATGTGCCTTGGTTTTGTCTGGCTCTTGGGTGATGGCAGGAGGACAAGTGATATATCGTTTCAGCTAACAGAAGAGCTGTACTTCATGTCTACTGAAGTTTTAAATTAAAAATACATGAGAGCTGTGGGGCTGTTATACAAACCAACTGGGAGAGGAGGGATGAAGTAGGTACTGGTGGCATCTTGCATTGCTTGTGAGCGCTACAGCCAGATACAGGCATCTGCCTCCTTTATGAAGAAGTTGGCCCAGCATGTCTGAAGGAAGCAGAAGCTGCAGTTCTGACTTGACCCTCATAAAGCCCTTGCTGTAATGAGCAAACTTGTGAATATAGTTTAGATTAAGTTATGGCACATGGGCAGCTAAAGAGCTGTACTTAGAGCAGTGCTAGCGATAGTTTGCTGCCACGCTGGGGCAACACATTAAGTGGGATTTCAGTGATCGTTGCTGTAGACTGGTATTTGTCATACTAATGAAGAATTTGGGTGCTGGACTGAGGAGGTGCAGAGGTAACCAAGCTGGAATGGGTTGCAAGTGCTTTGAAATGCAGGATTAGATTTTTTTTTAAATATTGAAAAATTGAAGAAACGGTCTGAGATCAACAGGATAAAATTTATGAAAGCTACTAGAAAATTATGATCCTTCTAACAAAGGAGTGTAACACTCAGATAAAATTGGGAATATGCTGCAGATAATGATTTGGTGCATATAATGGACCACACACCAAGCCTGAGTCCATAGGATGTGGTGTTGACTCAAGGGGAGCTGATTCTGGGAGCCTAAGGAGGCCTGTGGTGTCAGGGACTGGGGTGGTTTCCTTTTCATCTAGGTGGTGCAGGTGAAAACCCAGCTAAAATATTTTGCCCAACTTGAAGCATGTGTTACAGACAAGAGAGAGATAAACAAGACCAAGAATGGTCAGAGTTTTAGAGACGAGACTGTGACCTGTAGGAAAGGCTTAAATACCTTAATTTAATCTATGTTAGAAACACTACATAGTTACTTGGAACACAACTAGAACTGTTTTTCATTTCACCTTCTCTCTCTAATAGTCTTGCAAACATGGCTAGATCAAATTCTGTTTAGTTTTTCAAAGTTTGATTTTGCTGTGGATATTTGCTGCTCCTGTTTCAGCCCAAAGAACAGCTCGTGTTTCCCAAGGTCATGCCTGTTCTGCTTAAGAAACCAACCAAGAGATACTTGCCTTGCATCACTCTGGATTTGTTCATTTGACTAAGATACTAACTGAGAAGGAACTACATGGTTATGCCAGACTTTGAATTAGTCTTGTGGTGCTTACTTGCACTGTCCGTTTAAATGAGTTACAAGAGCAGCTTTAGAAGGACCTGTGCAACAGCAACTACTCCTCTCTGTGGCTGGTGTCCACCTCCTCATCCTACCTGTACTCTCCACCGTCCTCTCCAGATTTACAATTGAGATAAAACAACTGCCCCAGGATAAATTGCAACTCAGATTAGAGAGCATTGCAAGAGATGGGGACGAGCTTCCTGCCAAGGAGTACACACCCAGGTCATTAATAACAAGTTACGTTGATCAGCAAGGGCTCGGTGGAAGGCAGATGCATTTCTCTTGGATTTTTTTTTTTTAGTGAGGTAGGCAATAATTGTTTGTGGTGGGCAGCCGTTCCTGGTAGGTGGGGGCTGTGGTGAGCGGCGGGGCAGCCACTGGGTCTGCTGGCCACCAGCTCTGTGTTGAACTTGGCTGGAGGCCCCATGGCGGGTGGGAGGGTCACTGCCCGACAGCCCCAGTGCTGCAGAACAAGCTGGGGTTGCTCAGGCAGGTGCTTCTGAACTTCACCCTGGCTGGAATGTGAAAACAGAGTCATTACTACGCGTCTGTGTAAATAAACACTGATCTCCGTATGTTTGTCTCATTTCTGTTCTGTAGGATGCTGGTGTAAAAGAGACTGTTACACCTCGTGATATGCAACTTGCTGCCAAATGTTACGTCTTCAACTCTGCCACAAGCACGTTCCTTTTCATATTTTTTCACCTTTTTTATATTTACTTTTATTTTGCAAGACTCCCTCCTTCAGTAATAAGGACTCTTTATGTACCTTCTTTGTTTTCAACCAAAAAGATTTTGGAAATAAGAACTAGAGGTGGTGAAATCTGATTTTCACTGTGTGATATGCTGCCAGTAGCCTGGCCTGTTGGTTCTGTATGAGAGCTGTTAACTTGCTCTGCTATCGGAAACCTTCCGAAAAATGTTACACTAAAGATACAGTTTCTAATTGTTTGAGCTGTCCATGTCCATTTTGCTTGTTGACACTACTGAATGCCGTATTGCTAACAGGTGCTGGCTGGTCGATTCCTAGTGTTTTCAAATTGTAAATAAAAATGTGAAAAGTAAAAGCATTGTCTACCTCTAGCAAACTGGTATGTGCAAGATACCAGTTAAATGAACTGAAAAAAAAGAATAAATTCAGGTTGTTACTCTTTGAGGCTGTATTTGGCTCTAGTGGTGAAGTGGCTGTGAGTGTGAGCACTGGAACTGCGGTGGCTTTGAAGATTGTATGATGAGCTGGAAGAAGGTAGAACCCGGGAGCCCCAAATTGCTGCCTTCTTGTACAGCATTGCATTTGAGCTCAGCTATAGCTGCTGTACACTGCTGTAGTGTCATTCTGCTTAGGAAAGTTAGAAATGATTAGATTAAATGATTCAGCTCTTCAAAAATAAATAATAGTTTTAAAGTCTGGATTCTGACTCTGACCTGATAGCTGGTTCTGTGTGAGCTCACTTACCCAGTGCCGGCTTCTAAAAGCCAAGTCTTAATTGGATATTGGTAAAAAAGTCGCCTAATAGAAAAATGTATTTTAGAACATATTTTTTAAATATTCTGTGAAATGACCTTGGAATAGCTTTACTCACCGCTCTAAAAGCCAGTTTCTAAGTGGAAGCTTAGCTGATTTGTTAGTTTGTTGTAATTGTTTAGTTAAAAATTTTAGGTTCAGTGTAATATTGCTGTAGACAGACCAGGCTGTAGCAACAGTGCTATATTTATTTATTTATTACCCACATTACCCATTTCTTCCTGTGGCAACGCCATGGTTGTTGACCAACTTGCCTGCATGCTTTGCATGCCATAAAGCATGAGAAATCTCTTCCTCTGGGTCTGTATACAAGTTCTCTACTGGCTGGTTACTGGCTGATCAGCCCCTGATCCTGAAACCATGTAGAGGATTAATTATTCTCTTGCAATCACAGTCTCATGAGCGTCATTCCTCTCCAGGCTCCCGAGACTTGGGGCTTGGTCTCTGCTTAGTCTCTGCTCTGCTCGGACTTGACTCTTCATGCTTTCCATTCCTCATCTCTGTCCGCCAGTTCTTCATTTCTGGATGAATTGTTTTGTTTCATGGGTTTGTTTTGGGTTTGTTTTGCTAAGTTTTAAGGGATAGCCTTAAAGCATTATCTCAGTATGACAGGCATAAGCCTACAAAAAAAAAGGCAAGGTACTTGTGTGCTGCCAACCATATTCATAACTGGGATAGTCAGGCAACATTCTTTCTGCAAGGTTTATCTTGTTTCATTTTGATTGTTTAAGCAACTGGCCAGAAAAAAAGCAAATAAACCAGTCTCTTCTGGTTTTGGGGTGTGGTTTTTTCTCCCATTTTGATTACAGTGAATGACAGGTAAGAAAACAGCAAATAAGCTCTTAATTTCAAAGGATGTTAGAGGGTTTATTTTTTACTTTATTTGAGGAGATTTTTGGATTAAAGCGCTTGACTGATTCCTGGTGGATAATCTGTTTATTTGAAATAGTATAACATTTCTTGTCAGATGATGTGTGGGTTTTCTTCAGATAACTGTAACTGTGGTGCAGGGGAACTGAAAGTTTCTAGAGATACTTTTCTGTATCGTGTCTACTTGCATTTTTTTTTAATTATTATAAAAGCTCTGAGATCAAGTCAACGTATTTAAAATATGACCAATGCCAGCTGAGAGAGATCTTCAGAAAACCTCCAAAAAATCAAAGTCACAACAGCTTTGATGCATCAACAAAGTAACTTTTGACCTTCCTGCACACTGAATGTATACAGCCTTTCTTTAATGTGTTGCATAGCAGACTACAAGTTTCAGATGTCTTTCATACCATTGTTTTGATTTCAAACTATGGAAAGGTTTTTATATGCCAGTCTAATATTAGTACATATATCTCAGAGACAGAGAGGGTGGATGGACAAGTGTGTCCAAATTCATCCAGGAAAAATGAAGGCACGTGGGTTTTTTTTCCATGCAGAAGCTTATCTTCCAAAAAAGAGAAAAAAATCCCAGTAAAGATGAGCCAAATGAATGCAATAAATGTACTAATGTTTCACTTCTGGCATTTTGACCCAATAAAACAGGAGGGCAATAAAGATAGATCCTCTGATCCCTGGATTGTGCCGTGTCCAGCTGCGAGTGCAGCAGCTGCAGGGCGCGGTGCTGAGGAAAGCACTTTGGACAAAGTCAGCCTAGATTAGGTAGCTTCAAATGCACGTTACAGTCTTTTAAAAAGAAAAACAGCAATGTCTTTGTTTTTGCCAATTGTTGATACAGGTGCTTTTGGCAGGAGATGACAACCCTGCATATTTCTGAGGTGCGCAGCTGGGGGTACAAAGGGTGAAATGCTGGTGGGGTGGACTCGTGTTGCGTTTCCTGCACCAGGGCAGGGTTTTGTTGCTGCCAGTGGTGGCAATTTGGGGTGCGTGAGCCTTGCTGTTCCCAGCTGTCTTTGAACTTCCCCAACAGTGCTGTTTGTGTGGTGTTCACACTCCAAAAATGTCTGCTCAGCAAGATCCAGCTAGTCTTAATAATATTTTAACGTAGATTTTGTAACTATCTGTAGTACATTTAAGTAGTGTTCGCATAACCCTTTGGAGAGTTAGGAACTCTCATTAAAATACATTTAACTGAATACTTTTTTTGACAAATGGAACATTTTTAACCTTACTAATTTTATAAGGAGCTCATAAAACATAGTTTAATAAAGGAAAACATGCTTTTAAAGAGTACTTAATTTTTGTAGGGTGAGTTTAATTAGCTCTTACACCTTTTCTTCCCCTTCACTTGACAGAAGAATTTTTTTTTCTTTTAATGTCTGCATGTAGTATAGATCTGTTCACTACAGAAATTTGGGGTATTTAAGTATCTGGCCTCTTTCTAAAAAAGAAGGAAAGAATTCTTGCTTTAGGTCGGCAAGGTCCCTTTTCTATATGTGTATGTAGGTGAATGGGCACCTTCCAAATCACTGTCATATTTAGCTGCAGTTATCATCAGTGTTCTTGATAGGGTCATGTTCTGTTTGCCTTTTAGCAAAACTGGTTCTATAGGTATGGTAATACTCAACAAGTCAGCAGCAGGCAACAAGGGCAAGCTTCTCACGTGATGTAGGGCATGTTACTGTCAAGAGAGCGCTGGGCTCCCGTAGCTTTAATGTGTCTGGTACCTGAGCCATCTTGTAGCGACTCGTCCTTCATTGGTGCCAATGACTGGCCTGCTGTGTAGAAAAGGAGATGAAAAGCAGTTTGTATGGGGACCTTTGTCTAGAGAAGCAGCGAGTGCCTGAACAGGGTTGCTGAGTTTAGGGGAACAACCATGTGTTGAAGTGCTTTGGTAGGACCAGGGCTGTAGCAAGACTAGACTTGCATTTTAGACTGAGAAAATGTATTGTGCCTATTGTGAGCTTAACCTTTTTTTTTTTTCTTTTATTTAAAGTTTTAGCTCTTGACATTTTTAACATTGTCTGAAGTGGCATATGCAATTTTATTTTTCAGTGGCTTCAATTACAATGTTTCAAACTTTAAAAATTGTACCGGCTATTCCGTGGATTCAGAGTACATTTGACTGCACTGTTGTATCCAGTGGCTGTCAGTGAATTTGTGATAAAATCTGACACTACAAATATGAGATGAACTGTAAGTCAGTAAGTCGGGAATGTCCTACTGAGCAGTCCTATTTTTGCCAGAAGCATTTTCGTGTCTAGTAAAAGGGATGAAGTGAAAAGCATTGTGGTGGAGAGAGCTTCCCCCTGCCGCTTCTGGTAGCCGCCTGCCTGAGCTGCTTATGCAGCTGTTTCTCTTTGGAGCCTTTCCAGGGAAACAGTCATTGCTGATCCAGAAAATGTGTTGTTTCATTACATTTCCTGCCTATCTCGTGTTGCGTCACAGTTAGCGCTATCATGAATAAACACTTGCCCAGATCCATGCAGGCTGTGATCCTGTGGAATCAGTCAAATGAATCCTTCGTGCATCCTTGTCACTTTGGACATTGCACAACAGCCAGGGCTGGTGTGAAGTCCCAGATCTGGTGACTGTGGAAATTAATATACCCGAGGCCCAGAGCAAGCGATGGCAGAGGGTTTGTCATGCAAATGTGAAGTCTTCTGTCCTTCTGTGTCCTGTGGGCTGTCTAGGTGCGGGCAGAGCCCCTTATCACTACGTGGCCCACAGCCCCCGGGGGCACCTGCAGCACCGTGCGTGGGGAAAGCCACCCCTTGATGCTCCTTTCTCATAGCAAGAGCTATTCCTGTAGATTTTGAATTCAAAGTGGTAGTCTGAGTAAATATTACATATAAGCTAAAGGAAGTTAAATAATCGAGGCAGACGATGTGCATTATTTTTTCACTAGTATGTATGTGTGTTTCCACTGAGGAGTGGAAGTGGTACTTCTGACCTGGCATGCCCTAGGACAAAGAAGGATGTCTCTGTGTCTATCCAGTTGCTGTCAAGAAGGAGTCTCTTCTTTTTCACCTCCAAAACAAATGAAAGGCAGAAATAATAAAATCTTGAATTCCTGGAGTGACTGTAACTTCCATCTTCATCCCAAGACCATACAGGGAGTACATAATAACTGAACATTTGTTTGTTTTCCAGGAGTAATTTTAACTGTTGAGTACTTTGGGCAGGAGAGCAGTGATAGATTCAGAGTTGGACGATAACAGTGTAATGCATCGAGGTGCAACAGGACTGGTCTATTCATAACTGTGCAAAGAGATGCTGTTTGATTGCATCCACCACCCACATGCTATTTGTAGACTGCTTCACTGTCAGCAGATAAATGCTGCGAGCTCACTTTTTGGGTTTTTTTTTTTACATTTTTCAAGGTAAATGAGAAGATTCTGCCTTTAAATTGTTAAAATGGATGAGATTTTTGTGACTAGGTCATTGCGGAGTGTTACTTTGTTTTTGTTTGTTTTTTTTTGTTAAACATAGTGCTAGTATTCTTGCTCTCTGCCCCTTTCTCTCAAAACTTCAGTTGTTTCTGTAAGTTTACTGCATGAAAACCAATGGAGGCGTTCCGCAAATTCTCAGCTGTTAAACTGCATATGGTTTTTCCAGAAAGGGATATAGGTGCCTGGATTCACAGGCTGCAGATTTAATAGTGGGGGACGTGAGGGATTACAAGAGGCATTTACTTTCCACATCTTCTGGAGATTTTCAAGACACTGCCATTCTTAAATCTACCAATAGAGAGAAAGTAGCATCTCTTACAGTCCGATTGACCTTTGAGTAGAATCAAGCTTATGGGACTTACCAAATGCTGTGTGTGTTTTTATATTATTACAAGTGAAACTTTCTGATATCTTTTAATTGTACTTGAGGAGGAAAAAATTGCATGAAGTTTCTGCTCTATTTCAGTCTGAAGATAGGTAATGCAGTGAGTAGTGTGCTTCGATATAGTGTGGGACAAGATTTATACAGAAACAAATAATTGTCTTTTAGGGAAAAGTACAGTACTTTTTAACAGTATAGTAGAAACATAGTATTGACTCAACAGCTTAAGTATACTACTTCTATACAATATGCATGGACTTATTAGTGTTCTATTTTGAAGCACAAGAATTTCCATGCTGTACTTAATATTAATAATTTTAAACTGAAATAGTCTTAAGTCTGTCACTAGGAAACTATTACTGGCCTGTAAACTTGCGTTAGTCCTCTTCAATGGGAATTTTTTAACTGGTATTCTTAAAAATGCTCTTGCAGAAGTTTAACTCAAACCAGATGTGCATTTACTTATGCTAACATGTCGTAACTGTAAAATGTTCATTTTTGCATCTGCATTCATCACGATAATTCATTCATCATCCCATAATTAGTATCATTAATATCCAGGATATTTGTAAGGAGAGTAGATGAATTTAGCTCAGGTAGAATTCTCATGGAAAGTACTTGTGGCAATTGTAGGAGTTAGTGCTAATGGACAGTCCTTTTGGTACTGCCAGTCACTGAGTAGCTGGAGTTTGGAAATTCAATGTATGTAACTTTACCTGGTCCCGTTGCTGAGGCGATGGAGCCCAGGGGTGCCTGTGCAGGACAAGCTACTGTCCAGGTGTGTGCAATTATTTTCATGAAGGGGAAAGGAGGAAACCTGGCATTTTAAAATCTCATGCTTTAATATGCCACATGAATGCATAACTGTGATGTTTCCTCCCTCCTCACTTATTCTTTCTATACTTTTGCCTGCTCCTTTCTTTGTGTAATGTAGGTGCCGCTATGGGGAGTGTATTAGATTGCATGAAGATTCTCATTTGAGAGGAAGCATTTACATTCATTTGCAGGCAGAAGATCAGCCCTTTGAGGTTTTCACTGAGAAAAATGCCTCCTCTCTTGCACTGACATGGTATACTCTCGGTAGTAAAACAGGATATAACATCTAACGTGATACTGATACTTCAGGCAGGTCACAGAGGTCTGGTCATGATTTCGTTCTTGGATAAGCTGCCCTGTAATCTATAAAAGTCTTTTTCCATTTGTTTCCAGCCTGAACAAGAAATATGCAAAAGCTCCTTGTCAGTTCTCCTCAGCGTTACTTGGATTAATTTGAATAAGATGCTTTGAAAAGTCAAGTTGCCCTTTACCTTTTTAGGAGAAGATCTGGCACCATTAGAAGACAGTTGAGCTGTAAATGGCCATGTGGATGTCAAGTAATCGTTGATGTTTGTTAGATTTCAGGATTGATTATTCAAGCCTTCCTTATGTGATGTCAGTTGTCACAATCTGTGTTAAATTGCAAGAAATTAATTTCTAAAGCAGGCCCTGATGAGCCAGGAGACTGGGGTACCAGGAGCTGGAAACAGGAAGCCTTTCAAGGTTTGTTCCAGGCTGACTGCAAGAAGGTTTCTCCTGTGACTTTGTTTGCAACCCGAGAGCTGGGGAGGGAAGGCAGGGACAGCACAGTGATATGGTCCCTTTTCTTACTTTGTAAAGGTAGGAGCATAAACAGAGTGGAAATTACCTTTGCAAGGGTTTTGTGCTGGTTTTGACCCCAGAAGTTTAAAAAAAAAGAAAAAAGATGACAAATTGCCAAGAATAAGCTCTACACTAGCAGGAAGCCTCCTTAATAAATCAAATAGCTCTGAGACATAGATAAATTTGTTTATGGAAGGTAACCATGGCTGATAGCAAATATACAATCATTTTTCACAGTGTCTCTAGGCAATTAGGAAGATATTTTGTCAATGGTGATAGCAGGAGGGGAGACAGCAGAAGCCTCCTTAAAATTTTAACATACTGTGTTGCAGACCATCAGGAGGAACTAATAGTGTTTTCTGTGTGGGTTTTATTACTTGGCAGGATCCACTATAACTAAAAAAACCCAGTCTTTTGAGATTTGATGTTGCATTTATTTATATATGATACAGCTTGTTAGCCAAAAAAACAACCCCACCTTATCAAGCTGTGTATGGTCTTTATTTGTAAAAGGTTTCTAACTGCTTGCTAAACATGACCAGACAACTGTGGAGCTGTGAAGACAAGTCAGTCACTTGTCAGAGCTCAGAGCTCCCATGTTGATCACAACAATCATGTGCAGAGCAGAGCCGACCCAGACTCCACCAGAGATCCTCTGCAGTCAGGAGAACATCTGCACTCCATTGTCTTCCTTTATATAATTACATCTGTTGATGTTTACTTAATATTTAGCATGCAGCGAGGAGTCTTCTCGTGAAATTATGAATTAAATATGTTCTTTTAGGAGGAAGAAAGCCAAGTGGCTAATGCAAAAACCTAACTTTGTTAATATCTCTAGTTATCAAAACACTTGCCTAAAGCAAAGCAAAAGCACCTCAGAGGAGCTCTTCTTTCAATGGGAATTTATTTGAAGGTTTTATTCAATTTTAAAAAAAATTGCACTTTTACTATTGTGTTGGACAAAAATAATGGACAAAAGTCAGTACCAGATAATTTTTGCTTAAGTTGTTAAATCTGAAAACAAATCACAGAACAAACCAAAATAAATAAATGACCCTATTTTACGAAACTAAATTGTAATGGGAACCAGACTCTTATCCAACGAGTCTCCAGATACAGTCCGTGCTTGCTTTGAAACTGTAATCACTGTCTGGCTATGTGTGCGGGACGCACAGGAGCATGTCTGGCCTGTGAGATAATGGGTTTGGGTTTGCAGTGTGGCTCCGCTCCAGCCCACCTCACCCCCCTGCTCGAGCCCAGGGTCTGAACTGGGGCCCTGGGGTCTGTGAGGTCTGGGGGGACTGTGGGGTGGGTGGGTTTTGGGGGTGCATGGAACAACAATGTTGTCCGGCTATAAGGCTGTTTCCAATAGTTTTTTAGTAATCGGGGAAAATGTAAGCATTAAATATGGTTGGGTTTTAATTAATTTGCTTTCTGGAAATCCTTTGCTTGTTAGTCTGTGAAAACTTACAGCTGTCAACTAAAATTTGGGTGAGAATTCTCTGTCATGGTTTCTGAAGCGGTTTTTCTGACAATGCCCAGACTTAGGCTTAAGCTTCTAGAATGTGCTTGCCCTGAAGGTGAGGGTGTTGACCACTGGGTGAAATGGAATAGGAGAGGCCAAGTTCCCTGACTCCCCTTGACGTGCCTTGTGTTACAGCAGCGGTGAACTGGCTGTTATATTCAGAATATGCCCTCGCTTGAAAGAGAGAGTAACTGATACCGCAAGTTTACTGGCTTATCATAGATTTGTCTAACAAGCCTGGCAAATGTACACCAGTTTCCTCTCTAAAACAAAAAGAAGTCTACACCAAGCCTACCTATTTCCTTTCCCCTCCCTTTTATGTAGCTGCAGTCCTGTTTACTGCAAGCACTTCTGAAAGACTAAATGTGAGTGAGCTAGAAATGTACAAGCAGATGCTCAAAAGTGTTTGGCTTTTTGCTGTTTCTTCTGTTACACCTTTTTATCAGATGCTTTTATGTCTGCGTGAAGCACAGTTTGTCCTCGTGTAAGTTGACTGAACACCATATGCGACCAAAATTTGAATGTTTATTGATTTAAATAGATGACTTAGTACACTCTCAGTAGCATAAGTCCAGTTGAATATCAAGTCATACGAATAGAGTAAGTTAGTCAAGTCACTATGAAACCCTGTGTAAGGCTCCTTCTTTTCTCTCCTAGTGTTTAATTATTGGAGGTGGCCCATGTGGCTTGCGGACTGCCATAGAACTTGCCTTCCTGGGAGCCAAAGTTGTTGTTGTGGAGAAGCGGGACACTTTTTCAAGGAACAATGTCTTGCATCTCTGGCCATTTACAATCCACGACCTTCGGGGACTGGGAGCAAAGAAATTTTATGGAAAATTCTGTGCAGGATCTATTGATCACATCAGTAAGTATGTGAGGGCACGGGTACTGTTCAGGTAAGGGGTGTGTTGAGGTCAGAAGATTAATGGAGACTTTCTTCATTTGGCAGAAAGCTCCCCTGCCTGGAACATGCAAGAAGGCAAAATGGCAATTGTACAAATGATAGAGCAGCTTTTTTATTAGTCTGGATTTTTTGAAAAATAGGTTTTTATTAAGAAGCATCAAGACTACTGATATTCACTCTAGTACACTGAAGGTAGACACAAGTCTTAATCTAATGAGAAACCATGCAAAAGTGGGATATTTTACAGGGAAATATGCTGTAAAATTTTCTGTCCTAAAGTGGTCAACATATTGGTTAGCAGAGTCTTTAAATACAATATCATTAAGAAGGAAAGCTCCAAAAATGTATTCTAATAAACTCACTGGAGTTAGTTTTATTACCTATGAGATTGTGCTGTGGGAGGAAATTGAGATGGAAGAGAGCAACATCCTGTGGTGGTTCCTAAGCTTGCATTCATTACAGTGTGGGAAATAATAATGCTGCTTGCTTGTGCTGACAATAACTATCAGTTGGGTGGCATGCTGGTAGCAGCTGTGATTACCTACATATTAAATATACGTTTGTTACTTGCTCTCTACAGGTATTCGACAACTTCAACTTATCCTCTTCAAAGTTGCACTTATACTAGGAGTTGAAATCCATGTGAATCTAGAATTTGTGAAAGTCCTGGAACCTCCTGAAGATCAAGAAAACCAAAGTATTGTTTATCATCATGTAGTTCTGTTCACAGTAACTTCTTTTAATGTCAGGCATTATGTGAAATCATTCAAGGTAGTCGAATTCTGTTTAAATAAATTGGAGTTTTTTGCCCGTCTTACTCAGCTAGATTTGCTACATGTAGTCATAGGCATGATAAGTATCATTGTGACAGAGCACCAATAATTCTTAAAATATGACCCAGTCTGAGAAGTTGAGGTTTTGCACTATGCCTTCTGGCATGTGTTTGAGGCTTTGTAGGGAGCCTGGTGTGGCCTTTTGGTATCCTCTTGCAAAAACAATTTTTGATTGATAATATAAATATTGAGGATGGATTAAGCTCCCTGGGCCTCATTTTGCTTTCACATTTGATATAACTCCTGCTGGCACACAGAGGCTTATCAGCCATCTTATGGAAGATTTTTAAACAAAATAAAGGAAGGTGTATTTTTTTCTTTTAATTAAAATACTGTGCTATCTCTCTTTAAATGGTTATATAGTGACAGTAGAATAAATGCATTGTTTTAAGTAAAGTCTATGCATAACTTTTAAAAATGGACAATACAAACATTTTCACCTGATCAGCTTTTTGTTAATGCAAAGATTAAAATTAGCTTTGTGAAAGTGCTTCCATTTAATTTCTATTTAGAAGACAACTAGAAAGTGTTGAGGATGGAATACTATGTTTCTTCTTCTAATGCCCAGCCCTTCCTTGCTGTAGCCACATACATGTACTGTCTTGCTAAAGTCACTGTAGGGTTGCTTCTGTGAGAACAAAGTGCTTAAGCCTATTCTTCTTATATGGGACTGAGAGAATTTTAGTGCGTTAAGAGATCCAAATGAAGGCTTCCATTTTTTTTTTTACTGTTACTTTATGAGCGTGACACTTTGTTAATGCAACCTGGACGTAGCGTTGACTGCAGCAGAACTCCCTCCATCAGACCAAGGCAGAATTCAGCTACATTTGAATGAAAAACGGACCATTTATCTCAATGCCCTTTCTTCAGACTCTGAAATCACTTCTGCATTGTATTACTGAAGAATAAATAAATATTTTTCTTTGTGTTTTTAGAGATTGGTTGGAGAGCTGAATTTCTCCCCATGGATCACCCTTTGTCAGAGTATGAATTTGATGTTATTATTGGTGCAGATGGCCGCAGGAACACATTAGAAGGTAGGCAAATTTGTGCTTTTAGGCTTACTAATGGTCTTTAGGATATCTTGGAAGGCCTGAAAGTTGGAGAACAAAAAGCAGCTGGTTACCTTTCAATCCACTGAAGTCTGTGTGGAAACTATTTTTTTTTTATGTGGCATCTTCTGCTTTTGTTGTTAAGTTGTAGCTCAAAATAAAGACATTTGATGTCATTACTGATTTTAGCACTGTGTATCTGCATTGCCCACAAAATGCATCGTTATGCCATTGGGCTTGCTTCAAGATAAGTAATTATATGATGATTTAACTTTAAGGAGGCCGACAAGATACATATTCAGGAATTGCATAGTCTTTGCTGTTGTGCTGTAAATTTGCACTACGTGTTTGATCTAATGACCAAAACCTGACTATCAGGTATTTAATGAAGGCATCACAGGTATTGCTTATTTTTTTTTCATAGTGGTGACTTAACTTCAGAAGCAGTTACTTTGGAAACCATACCAAAGATAAGAAATAACTCTAAGGCGGAGGGGGGGAACCATTTCATGAATTTGCGCCACTGCTTGGAATTCAGACCCCCTGAGCTGGCTTTCTCAGTGAGACACTAGCTAAGCTGCTTCTGTCTCACATGAACAAACCTGTTACTTCATTATACATTCCCCTTGTAGCTTTAATGATATCCATGTTAGTTTCAGTTCAGTAAGTCCACTATTTCCTGTTTTCATTAGCTTCAGAGTTTGCCTGCTTATTCTTATATCTGCCAACCACAATGTGCTTAGAGTTAATTCCTCATAATGCTCTATTACAAATTTCCTAGCACCGTTATCCAGCTATCCCCCATAAAAGACTGTTTAAGTAGTCAGTTATCAGCAGAACGAAATTATTCTTACCTCAGCTGCAGACCCTATTGAGATGTTGATGGTTATCGTGGTACCAGGTTCTATGGGAATATTTGGTGCGCTGTAGACTGTTTACATACAGAAGCTGCTGTTGTCATATTAAATTTGTCCTGATGAAACAATGAGAGCACATCATGAAGCACAGAGACAAAAATTCATAGCTGGTTTATTTCTTCTTAGAAAATACATGTATTATCTGAGAATTCATCTGCAATTGGCTAGAAATGCTCTAAAGACCCTTTATCCTACTTCACACTTCACCCACAGATAAGGGAGTACACAGAGGGAAAATCTTATATGTGTGACAGTAAGATAGTGGCTTAGTGGGTTTTTTTGTGACAAGAGCAGGCTAGGATGGAGTGAGAGCAAGTAACTGTGCAGTCAGTCTCACCTTGGAAATCTAACAGTTAAGCCACTGAATATTTTTCAACCCTTATATTAATAATGTCTTTGAAAAACCTCATTAGCTGGTATCATGTGTACCTAAGCACTGTTATAGAGGTTTCTATTTTTCAGATCTTTCTTTGCTGCTTTTGACTGCTCATCTCATGTTTTTTCATAAGCTGTTTACCACCTATATAAGAAAAATCTTCTTTGCTGTTTAGCATCTTAAAAATGTTTCCCTCCACTAAATTTGATCTGGTCTGTTTCTGGTGTGTTTTTCTTTAGTCATCATTTGTCCTTAAATTCTTCACATGTTCGACTTCTTCCTATAGTTCCCCTCCAGACTTGGTTGTTTTTGTTTTTTTTTCCACTGAGACTTTACCTCAAATGCAGTTCAGCTTCAGTTTTGCAGCTGGGAGTGGGGAGAAAAGACTCTTTACAACTAAGGGAATTTTGTGGGAATGATGGAATCTGCTGCTGGCGTGTTGTTTGATGGAGTGTAGGACTTAGACACAGGGAGGAGACCAAGCTGTCTTGAGCTGACCCTTCCTGAAAGTCCAGTGTGAAGCTTCCAGTGTTTTCAATTCTTTTCTTTGCTTCCCAGGTTTCAGGAGGAAGGAGTTTCGTGGAAAGTTGGCTATAGCTATCACTGCCAATTTTATAAACAGAAATACAACTGCAGAAGCCAAGGTAGAAGAAATTAGTGGCGTTGCTTTCATCTTCAATCAGAAGTTCTTCCAGGACCTTAAAGAGGAAACGGGTGGGTGCATCCTTATTTTTTCCACAACCAAATATAAGTTGCATCACAGGAACTCTTTATCTGGCAGGCCACCCTTTTATTCCTATTAACATCAATTTAAATATATTGTATAAAAAACCCACAAGTGATAAAATGCTGTTGATGTCAGAATCTGGAGGTGTCCATTTATGGTACAGTGGGATTTTTTTTTAGCTTGGGCGTTGGCACATTGTAGCTTGTTTTAAATTTTTCTCAACTGTAAAAATGACTGCTATGTTGAACAAATTTAGAAGAGCGTTTTCAGTGCCCAGACATTTCCCTTAAGACATGATTTGTTTTGTTTGTATCAGTTCACATACTGAACAGCTTAAACTCTGTGAAAAAGGCTCTGCCTTTCCCTTTCTGGGAGGAGTTTATTCTTGCTTTTTGATGTGTAGATCTGACAAACTGAAAAGAATTAGACAGGAATCTGCTATAAATACTTAGAGTATAAACTGTGAAATACATCTGTATGAAAAGGGGTTTCAGAATAGTTGCATTCACTGTCAGTACAAGCAATTCCGTTTTTGATTTACAGCTGAATTTTTTTTTGTTAAATTATTATTATTATAGAAACCAAAACTTGTGGCTAGACCCAATGCCAGAGCCCTAGTAACCTAAAAAGCACTTAGTTCCCTTGGCTCCCCTTTTATACCTTGCAAGATTAAAGCCATAGTCAACTAGTTACTCCTTAAAAGGACACTAAATAACTTTAAGTAATGCTGAGACAAACTTGTGGGGTAAGGCCTGTTTCCTCTCCTGTTTTGTTTTGTTTTAGAGCATCTCTTCCACTAATGCCTCATCCCAGCTGGGGAAGCGAATGTAGCCCAAGAAGGAAATACATCTGTGGGGATCAGTCACATGTTGTTAGTAGATGACACAGTGCACTGTACTTCTTAACAAACGTATTATCTCTTTTCAGGAATTGACCTGGAGAATATTGTTTACTACAAAGATAGCACTCACTATTTTGTCATGACAGCAAAAAAGCAGAGCCTTCTGGACAAAGGAGTCATTATTAGTGTATGTAAAAATGCTGGAACCCTATTCTATTTACTTGGCATAGAATAAGTGTGAACATCTGCATAAATGTTGTTGCATGTTATAGAGGGTGTTTATAGACTTACTAGATCACTTCATGAAAGCTCAGATCATAGAGATCTTGCTCTGATTTGTTTGTTTGTTTGTTTTATCCTCCATTCAGCACAAAGTTTCTTTAGAGAACTGGAAACAATACTTCCTAAATTTGCCCCTTCTGAAACTGGCTGAAAAGGGCTCTTGACTCATCTTGGAAATACCTGGTGTCGTCATCACACCAGAAAATAAAAACCTCGTTTATTTAAAGGAGAACTTAGCAAAGCTATGTCCAGTTTTATGAGGCAAATAACAAGTGTTAAAACCTACCCTAGGCTAAATTGCACAATTCTCTAAAGTGAAATATGATGGAAGGAGGCTATAAACATGATGGCCTGAACTTTCAGAGATACTTGGGACTTTGAGGCCTTTTCTTTCTTTCTTTTTTTTTTTTTTTTTTTTTTTTTTTTCTCCTTCTGTAAGATGTGAGGGTTTGTTTTCCTTTATTTCTAGAAAGTGTTTTGGCACCATTTAAATTTGTCTTTCTGGAAACCCAAGAGAGGTCAATTTTTCTTGCAAAGTAAGATGGTGCCAAAACAGTCTGAGTGTAATTTCCCAAAGGAAGCACTTGTGGGGAGCTGTCAGAAATCTTGGCTTTCCGGTGGGACCACTAAGCCCAGCACCATGATTTCTGCCCTTTTTGGAGGACACGGGCTACCTGGGTAGAGCAGCTGGGCAGCAGCAGCCCCCAGCAGTGCCAGGGAGGAAAGTGGGGTGGCCCTGGTGCTGGGGGGCTGGTGTTTGTGGGTGAGGTCAGTTCCAGGAGATCTGTGGGGAGTTTGGAGAAGAGGAGCAGGAGCTGTGGCCCATCAGAGCTGTTCCCCGGACCTACATAGGTCAGATACACAACAGTCTGTCTAAAACAACTGGGCTAATAAAGGTTCTGCGGCATCATCCCTGCGATTAGGGGTCTCATCCACGATTAAGCTGTAAATAGAAACTGCCTTATTAATAATCACTGGCTTTAAGTAGGATGACCTGTAAAGGCAGGGTCCTTCACGACACCGGCCAAAAAAAAGCCCAGCACAAATCAGAACAGCAGAAAAGCTGCTGTGGTCCCAGTTTGAATGTGTTTTCGTTGAGATGCAAAGTCAAACCTTCCGGCTGACACCCCCGTGTTATGTCATCAGTACATTGTTTATTTTTTTTCCTGCTCTCGTGTGGTTTCAGATGTGGGGGGCACACATGCAAAAAAGCATTGCAGTGGTGATGATAACATCTTTTGAAGGGAAGGAAGTAATGTTATGAAAAAAATAACATATAACTGAGGAACTGGGAGGCACTATAATGTTCTATTGCAAATAAAGCTGCTTATTCAGCGTTAGCATAGAGAGTCCCTCTTTGAGGGAGTATAGTGCTCGTGTATAAAATTTTTGGAGATGACAGATCTCAGTCCTTTATGCTGTGAGATGTGTGGTTGCCACTTGGATGCTATGAGACTGTCAACGGGATAGCTGGAGTATCTAATCCTATGTGCTTCTTTCTTTGCAGGACTATATTGATACTGAGTTGCTCCTCTGTGGGGAGAATGTGAACCAGAGCAATTTGCTGTCCTACGCCAGAGAAGCTGCTGACTTTGCAACCAATTACCAGCTGCCTTCCTTGGATTTTGCAATTAATCACTATGGACAACCAGATGTAGCCATGTTTGATTTTACATCCATGTATGCGTCTGAAAATGCTGCACTAGTGCGAGAGAGACACAGACATCAGCTTCTGGTGGCCCTTGTTGGAGACAGCTTGCTTGAGGTATATCTTGGCATGTCTTCCAAGTAGTATTTTTTAATTTTATCTTTATTTTCTTCTTCAATCCATCCATTCAGTCTACATTCCAATACAAACTGCTTTTTCTTACATGCCCCGAAACAATGATACCTTCTTAAGAATAGATTGGTGGGTTTTTTTCCTTTTCCTTTTTTCTTTTTTTTTTTATGCCATAGTTTATGTCATAACTAATGCTTGGCTGGCAATCTCTGGCTCAGATCCTGTTTTGCTTTATGCAAGTTGTTTTTCTGTCTGAAAGCTGAGAGCTGTGTGTCCTCAGCTTGGGTGCATGGCATCATTTTCCCAACTTCCATCACAGAGAAAAATGATCCAATTTTTTATTGAGGTCTCTTTGCCTTAATATGTTCTCTTCCTGAAGTGAAAAGTGTATGTTGCAACTAGTTTTTTTTTAACTCACACTGACAGCCTGAAGTGTTTGGAAAGATGAGTCCAAAGCAAAATTAGGAAACAAGAAGAAAGGCATCTTTTTTTCCTTAACTAATTCTTGAGTGTTGAGTCTCTTTTTTTTTTTTTTCAGCCTTTACCTTTTGAGGTTAAGAAATTAGTTTTTAAATATAGAAGTTAAAAAAGGAAAAGGGAAAACACTCTTTTTCATTCCCTGAGTCTTGGAGGAGAGAAAATCTAAAAATACAAGAGTTGGCTATGTGGTGTTTTAACTGTTTCCGGGCCACTTTTCTAAGACAGTATGAAACACTAGACTCCAAATTTCACATTGCAGGTTACTTTTGTAATAACAACTTCAGTAGTACAAGAAACTCAAATGTAAATGCTTCTTAACAGCCCTTCTGGCCGATGGGTACTGGCTGTGCAAGAGGCTTCTTAGCTGCTTTTGATACTGCGTGGATGGTTCGGAGCTGGGCTCAAGGAAAACCCCCCTTGGAAATCCTTGCTGAACGGTGAGTGCTCCTTTTGTCTTCATCATTCCCAGTGTTTTAAAGAGTTACAGCATTGGTAGAAGGTAGTGGAATTCACAACGCCAACAGGAGAAATATTCTTCTTCACTGCAGTGGCATTGGGCTGGAATTATCCATTCCTTCAGGTTTCGGAACAATTTACAGTAACAGTAGGCTGTTGTTCTGTAAGCTTCTGCACATTAATACAGAGGTCCAGCAGTATGCATGCCAGGGGTTTAAATTACTAATTTAAGTCAGTAATAACTAGAATTAAGTGATATCCTTAAGGAAATTGAAGATACCTTGTGTCAAAAGACTATCCCTCCAACCATCTCAGCACCTGTTGTTTTAATTAAAAACCAAATAATTTCCTGAAACAAGTCTAAATAAATACTTTGACAGCTTTCATAGTTGATATCTGTGATTTTAACTCTGCATTTTAGCTTAGTAGCCCTGATGCCTTCTTTATTTAGAATGATAAATGTGTGGTAAAGGAGAATTGCTGTAATCCTGCATCATAAGCATGTCTACGTAATGTCTTTTTGACCAGAGCAAAAATCTGTTAAGTACACCAGCAATCCTGGTGTCACCCTTGCGGGCTGGAGTTGCTGCCTTTGTTCCTGGTGGCAACTGCTCTGCTCCACTACAGCTGCCCAGGCTGTTTTGGGGCAGATACGTAATAGAAATAGTCATTGGTGTGGTAATGCAAGTAGAAGCGTTACCGAGTAAAGTGCTTTGAGAAGTTTTAAGATAGAAGCCTGTGGGATGACTCAAACACGGCACAGTCCCAAGTGGAAAATTGAACGGCATATTAAGAAAGGCTGCGGTGGTTATAGGAATTGCAGAATGATGGGATTTAGTGCTGTTATGTGGTAAAGAAGTTACTCCTTGGGTGGAGGTTAAAGCAAAACCAGATGACTGAATGATGTAACCTCTTTTTTCTTCTTTTCCTTGCTCGCTTCCTGCCTCAGGAAAATATCGGCATAAGTTCTAAGAGTCTGTCATTTTGTTGTGCTTTTTCTGTCTGGCATCCTTCTCCTGCTGAGCAGGAATAAGAAATGGGATGGATGCGTTTAGTGCAAAACACTTGTCCTGGCAGAATCACAATAAGGTGCAGGTAGCTGGGGGAAAAAGTCAACCAACCACAACAAAACCAACCAGCCAAACAAAAAAAAACAACAACAAAAATCCAAACAAAACATCAAACCTCTTTATAAAATAAATACTTATTTTAATATCTCTTGCATCTTTTTTTTTCCTCTATAAGAGAGAGCATTTATCGTCTCTTGCCTCAGACTACCCCTGAAAATATCAACAAGAACTTTGACCAGTATACCATTGACCCAGGAACAAGATACCCGAACTTGAACTCAAGCTGTGTTCGACCTCACCAGGTCAGTACTTAAAAGGCTTGCTTGTGAAATCACAGCTGATTTTTTTGTCCAGGAGAAATAGGGCTACAAGTAGTACATAAACAAAATGTTCAGGAGACTCATTAATTTAGATCCCTCTGATAAAGTTAGCCTAGAAAGATAAGCTTTTTTCCTTTCCAAGCAATTCTACTATGATGCCAATCACTTTTACTTACAGGTGAGACAATTATATGTTACCAATGAGCTACAACAATGTTCTCTTGAAAGAGTAAGCTCCATTAGAAGATCAGTGAATCTCTCAAGACATGGTATGTGACATCTCATGTTTGCTGTGACTTAATATATGGAACCTTCTGAGCATACAAGAGCTGATTGAAATGTTTGCTCTCCATTGTAACCGCAGAGTCAGATACTCGACCTAACAAGCTTTTGACCTGGTGTCAGAAGCAGACCGAAGGGTACCGTAACGTAAATGTCACAGACCTGACTACCTCCTGGAAAAGCGGCCTTGCCTTGTGTGCGATTATCCATCGCTTCAGACCTGACCTCATGTAAGTGACCTCTGTACGTTTTGCTGAGTATAGGATGTATTAAGAATGTACCACAGTATAGTGGAAGAGCAACCAGGACAACACTGGTAGTCTACAGTGTCCTTCTGTTGCTGGTTTTTGCAAGAAGGTGCACACTAGTGCCAGATTTGGGGGATAGAGAGGGTGGGGCTGTTTTTCTTTGTTTTTTTTCTTTGTTTTGTTTTGTGTTTTCCGTATGCCCTTGTATGCTATTTAAAATGAAATATATATGCTTTCAAAGACCTAGGAAGGCTTTGAACTTTATGACTTATGATCATGTTTGTGGGAGTCACGTGTCTATTTAAAACAAAAATTGCAGTGCTTGTAGAATACGAGAGTTGCATTCCCAGGTCCCTAGGGTATGTTTAAAACCACAGCCATAATGGCACTGTCACGAGTTACAGAAATACCTGGACGAGCCTTAAATGAGCCATCCTCAGTGTGTCGTGGTGGTTGCTGTGACAGCCACACAAGGAAATGTTGGGCGGTGGAGGTGCCTCAGGAGATGGTGGTTTTGCACAATCCTTTGTGCAGAAGAGCGCAGTGCCCTTGCACGTGGGCTGTGCAACAAGGGCTGGCCCTCGAAAATTACTTTAGGCATTGAATGTAAGCCAGCGTTCCCTTCTTGACAGTGTTTCTGGGTTCCTAACCCTACAAGACCTGACTTATGTATGGATATTTTTGTAAGATTCCTCAGTTGCATACAAGAAGGTCAGTGTGCAACAGGTGTCAGCAAATGGCGATTGTTTGTGCTGGGGTGACTCTTCTGTCCTCTCACCAGTCTCCCAAATGCAGCAGCTGCAATCTCTTGCCTTCCTACACAGCCGTGGGAATCACAATAAATTATTGTCAGCCTCCTTTTATTGTGGATATATGAAAGAAATTATTGAGCTCTTTTATGGGGTGTAGTAAGTTGGAAAAAATAGGAGTGATACCCAGGGTGCCTGTTTGTACAGCTTTGCCAGAGGAAGAACTAACATTGTAAGAAAAAGCTATTTTTTTTTTTCTTGGGTTAGTTTAAAGAAAAGAGAATTATGGATGGTTTTGTGGACATAAGAGGGGGAGAGAGGGTGTAGAAAGCAAAGTAATCTTTGCTGTCTGTGGAAAGCATTTCTCAAGGACTGCTCTCTCTAGAAAGCTGATAGATTTGTCTTCCTGAGCTAACAGACCTCCTGCTGTTTAATTAACATTGTGTTCGGATCTTGTTGGCTTTTTGTATTAAATGGGACTGCTGAGGGACTTGGCCAGATGGAAAGCGGGAAGGCTGGAGAGGTGGCTGCCTGCGGGCAGGGCTGGGCCGGACAGGCCACCTGCAGCCCCCTGGCTCCAGAATTAGGGGGTGTGGGGGTGGGGGCAAGAGAGAGAAATTCTTTGGGGGGTTCAGAAACTCACATTCCTTGTGAGGAGAAAAAAACTACCCTGTTTAGAGCTTTGTAATTTATGTACATGTTTATTTTAATCATGAATTTTGGAAGCTGTTCAAGGGATCAGAGTCTTAGAATAGGTCCCATAGAAAATGGATTAGAGAATGGATAATGCAGTTCCAGATGTGTGATGTGCTTATTTAGTGCGCTGCTAAATCCAGTTATGACATGGACAGGACGTCCTCATTCAAGCTGTGTGTTTAACACCTTAGAAAGGTAGTGCCTGTGCATGTGTGCGTGCACACTTTTAACATGTTTGTTTCATAGAATGATAGCATAAATTTACTCCTTCTGGCTTTGATGATTGATAGAACTAATAGAAACTAAGAAGTCAGTTGCTAGCAGGTGAGATCTGTAGTAGCACAGCTGTATTTGGAGAGGAAGAAGGTTTCTTAGCACTTCTGAGGAGGACTTACATTTCTTCATAAATAAGGGGAATCCTTTTTCATGGGACTACGTCAAAATCCAGTCCAGTGAAATAGCTTTTAAATGACATTTCTGGCAAGGCCAGGATTTGTAATAGCAGGATTTATATGGGACTTTTACCCTTGGTGTTGTCTAGACTGTAGCTTTGAGGCGGTGAAGTGCCCATGCCCTCATTCATGGTGCTGTTCTGCACCTCTCTGGGCAGGGGAGCGCTGCGTGTTTCACGGGGGGGAGCACTGAGCAAACTGCCGCTGATTCCAATGTGTTGTCCCTGCAGCGATTTTGATTCTCTGAACGAAGAGGACGTTGTCAAAAACAACCAACTGGCGTTTGATGTTGCTGAGCAGGAGTTTGGGATCCCCCCTGTGACCACAGGGAAGGAGGTGGACTCGGCCGGGGAGCCGGACAAGCTCAGCATGGTCATGTACCTCTCCAAGTTTTACGAGCTGTTCAGGGGCACACCTCTGCAGGCAGTAGGTAAGCCCAGCCCAGGCTTCTCCTAATTCTTGCGAGTTTTTGGGGAGCGGAAGCACTTAATGCTGGCTGCCTATGAGCACTGCTCGGGCCAGGAGGCTTTTCCCAGCGGAGCCATTCTGGCACACAAGCGCGCCTGCTTCTGTCTGCAATAGTTACCTCGTGCTTAAAAAAGGAAAGGGGGAAAAACTTGATTGAAGACCAAGCTTTTGTGGGTCCTCGGTGGTTTCAGAGAATGGGAGCAGCTGGATAACTGCTGCTTGACATCATGAAGTTCATGTATCAGGTCGTTAGAGTGATTATCCGGTAAGGATGACTGCACATGGCGTGTCCATTCCTGGGTGTTTCTCTTCCATTTTTAGAAAGTCATCCTACACTGTATCTCTTCTATTTGCCTGGGTTTCTTACATATAACTGTTACCAGCACTCAACTGGCAATTTCTGGCTTGGTCAAAGTATTTAAACAACAAATCTGAACAAATATCCTAAGCATTCATTTTTTTTTTTTTTTTTTTTTTTTTTTAACAGATGCTGGGGACAAGCAAAATGGAGAAAATAATGATCTTTGCTCAGCAAAATCATCAAACTTCATCTTTAATAATTACATTAATTTAACTTTACCAAGAAAACGAGTACCAAAGGTAAGTTGTGAAGGAAGACTTGCCCTGTAAATCTTTCTCTTTTCAAAAAATGAAAATAAACTCTCAATCTCAGAAATAAGGTTTATATATATCCTACTATTAAAACACCAGTAAAAAGGAGATTTTTTTTAGTATACTAAAAAAAATAAGATTTCATAGTAAACATAGCTAACACACACATACATAATCATTATGGTGTTTGCAATGATAAAACTGAAGCATTGTCAGTATCAAATTGCTGAAGCATTAGTTATAGTCCCAGTTAGGTGTTCTCTGTAAATGCAAAATTTCAAATTACAGTGAGAATTTGGGTGTAGTTGGGAAGAATTCATATGCACTGTCCATGTTAATCTTCTTCAGTGTAGGTGAAAGTGAGAAGAGAAGATGTTTTATTTGACGTGTTTACAAGTTGCAGTTTTCAACTTGAAATATTTGAGATCCTGTCCCATTACCTGTATTGTCTTTTATGTTTTATTTTTGGATTTTTTTCTAAAGGTGTTTTTAGGAGGTTTTGTGCAATGCTAGATGCTAAGTTTTTATTTTTGTCTCGGGACTTGGGGGTTCGGTTTTATTGAGATAGGAACATCTGGAATTTTTCTGGACTATTTCTGCCTTTAGGAAAAATAGTACCGTAGGTCTGTATTCCCGGAGCTCTGTATACAGCTATAATATTACATATCAGTTCAAATAACCGCTGGTGTGCTAAAATGCTTGTTGATTGGGTGGGAGTGCTATTTTTTAACTAAAACAGTGATTTGAACTCTTTTTGATGCTGTCAAGATTCTGGAGGGAAGCTTTCAAACCCATATAGATGTATAAAGCCTGCAATGGTGACAAACAGTGGGCAGGTTGACTAACATGACCCAAAAAATAATGATCTCTTAGTCATACGCATTTACTTTTCTCTCTTTGTCACTTATAAATGAAAACTTATTGACATGCCCCATTAAAGTCCCAGTATAAAACGCATCCCTGCCTACACATGCTGCAGTTAAAGACTCCAGGGTCTGGAAGGGGTAATTGAGTTAATACCATTTGATATAGGATTGTGCGCAGTGAGAGCATTGTCTATGTGTTTCTGCATGGATTATAACTTCAAAAGTTTAATATAATTTAATTTAAAAGTTACTCTGATTAAATTATCCAGTAATAGACTGTTTTACCTTCTACCTATTCATTAACTTGGTCCTCTTCTGAGAGGAGACCTTGAGGAGGGGTTTTGCTTTCACAGCCAAGCCTACCTGCATTTGAACTTCAATTTAAATGGGGAGTGTCTGCACCACCTGGCTCAGAGGCAGCAGAGTCTCAGCTACAACTGTTGTAGATTAACCAGCACAAGTTAGACAGCAGCATGTCCTCCTCCACCAATAGGAATTTAACTTGGATATCTTCTGAAATATAGCTTAATGTGAAACTGTTCCAGGTTTTGAGGTTCCTGGGATATCCAGAAACTGTGTATCAACTATGATGATTATCAAGTTCTTTTTTTTTTGTTCTTTTTTTTTTTTTTAAACAGACCACTTTAATGCTTAACTGTATTGCTTCATTTACACCTATGCAGAGACTAACTTTTGCCTGCAAAAGTACAGATTTCCTACTTCTTTAGGAATTCAGTGTCCTTTACAGAAGTTCAAATGTACATGTATGTACTATATTTCTCAGTATTTTAATATATTGCTTCTCAGTTTGGGTAGAAATGTGACTTTTTTTTTTTTTAACCTGAAAAATTACTTCAGAATTTGCAAATATGTCCTAGATTTACTTAAATCCTGAGTATTTTCCATCCACGAACACATTTTCAGAACCTATGGACAGTCAGTTGCCCAGTAGCCTCATATATCCTTGTTAGGAATAACTTTTCCCTGCTATACACATGTACACAAAGCCCAGTGGAACATTTCCCAGCTAACCAACCAGTGAGAAACCAAACAGGCAAAATCAACATTGCTTTTTTCGTGTGGGTGCCTTCTTTAGAAGAAAAACCTTTTTCTTGACCACAATGTTGTTGTTTTTCCATGAGTTATTTGCAGAAGTAAAGAGGCTTTTAGTAGTGGGGAGAGCTTTCCATTACCAAGCCGTTACAGCCTCTGACTAACCTCCCATCAAGAAATAAGCCTCTGTCATAACAGGAGGTAGAGTTCTTGGCACTACATGAAAGCACGAGGTGATTTGCTTGCTGGGCCCCTTTGGTTTCACCCTATAGGGGCTCATTTGAAAGGAGAGGTGGAAGCGATATTTTCCAAATCAGCCTGGGGAAGTGGGTCTGTTGAGACTTTATTTTGCACGAGGCTCTGCAGCTTTGTCATGGGTGGGACATGAAACTTCACGAGAAACACAGTACTTGGGTTAGGACAGAGACTTGGGAGTGCTGTAACCATTTGAAACTACTAATAGCTGGGAAGTGAAGCTCCTTGGAAAGCAGCTGCCCGAGTTAAGAGTTTGGCTGTGGCTTCAGTTTTGTGGTTCTTTCCCCCATAAAGAGCTGAGCATTGTAGCCAAGTGTGACTATAGGAAAGCACGGAAGCAAAAACTGCTTGGGGTGACGGAGTGTCGCTTACTGAGCTTCCCATACCACCTGGTTTGTCCTGGAGTTTGGCTGGCAGAGGGATCCTGGTCCATGACAGCAGGATACAGGGCCTGGCGGTGGCTGTTCTGGCAGCCAGTGTTTTCCATTTTCCTCCCAGTATCAGCCAGGCTGGAGAGGAACTGGGATTTCCTGTGCTCCAGACTAATAAATGCATGGAGGTGTTTACACAATAAAGGGCACAATCCTTTTTTTCTTGGAGTTTTGCTAGGCAGTTAAATTGCTTTGTCTTTCTCTTCTTTGTGAATATGTAAATGAAAATCCTTTATATAAGATTTTTGAAAGACAACATCTTCTTTGTTCCCTTCACTTAAGTACATTCTGCGTTTATGTGGTACAGTTTATTATGCAGAATACATTGTGCTGTTATGTTGTTCACTCTTCTTTGGTAGACTAATGATTATAGGTAGTGTAAAGCTAGGTTACTGCGAGCTGGTGCTTGAAAGACGATGTACCAAAGCATGCAAAGCAATCAAAATATTGTCATCTGATTCTTTTGGTATTTGCCCAGAAGTTGTTTGGGATTCTGTTCACTGCCTAATGATTTATTACAAACAGTGTATATGTAAAAAGGAAGCTTGTATTCTTTGATCTTTCTCTCTTTATTCCTTTTTTCTTTTTTTTAATTTTTTTTTGTTTTTTTTTTAAGTTGGCTGAGCAATTAATAAGTTACGGCATGGGTAAATGCAAATAAGTAGTGTGTAGTTTATGGTTCATAAAATACAATCTAACATGAAATTCATCAGACAAAAAAAAAAAAACAACAAACCTCTTCATTATACCAGTTCTTCAAGACTGAATCTATTATAATAAGAACTGATACAAATTTTAAAGCATTGACTATTTTGCAAGTTTGTGCAGACTGACTATGAAGTATTATTTATTATTTGTGTGATCTCTAGTTCAGTAAAATACTCAAACATGTGCGTAGCTTGAGGACGAAACGGCCAAGTTGGTTGCTGGAGTACTGTAATGTAAAGCCATAGTCAGGGAGGTGAACCTTACAACGGGGGCAGACCTTTGAGGCACACAATAATTACTCCAAAAAAGGAGATATGTCTGCACCTTGAATGCATGATCTGCATGCAGGCATCCAGGTCAAGAGATGTGGAGGCTATATTGAAAGAGTGAGGGGTTTAGATTCTGCTGTTTATATGGAAACCAGTGTAGTCTCAATTAACATTCATGGAATAAGTGATGCCTTTTTCTTCAAGGATGTGCTAGTGCTTTGTGAATTATAAACTCTTTAGTACTGAAGGAGGAAAAGGTAAACATCAGTGTTGTAGGGGCTGTGTTCACCCAAGCGTACGAGTGTGTATTTTTGCCCATCAGAGTCGTGGGAGGAACTGCTTGGGTAAATCTGGTAACTGCTGCAGTAATCCATAGAACTTGTTTTGACTTTACCATTTCAGGTTGAAGGGAAAACGGAAGAAAACGAGACCAACAAAAGACGTCGAAAAGGTCTTTTTGGTGTCTTTGAGGAGGTTGGTGTTCAGTGGTGTCCACACGCATCCAGCTCCTTGATGAGCACCAGAGGAAGCAGCTGGATTCGGGGGACCAGGGCTTGGCCACTTGTGCTTGGCAGGAACAAAAAGCCTCTGCCCGTAGAACCTGGCATTTATTGTGGTGTGCACTGAAGAAGAGCTACATTTATTTCAGTCATTTGATATGGAGGACAGCTTTACCTAAATTGCATTGGTTTTCTTTCTGACCCAAGAACGTTTAAACTATTGGGCATTTGGGGGCTCTTTTTTTTTTTTTTTTCTTCCCCAATTTGGTTATTTAAATAAATTTTTGTTTGAAGAATTTGCATTGCAGCTTGATTCCTAGACCCTCTCTGATTAGTTACATCTGTGACTCTGCTTTATCTTCACCAGCACTGACTCATGTTCCTTTTTTATTGTGCTCTGGGACCAAAGAAAATATTTTTTGGTCACTTTTGCACACTTAACGGTGTCATTTTTTAATTTCCTGTAGATTATATTTCCTTTCAGCCTTTGCTAATAAGGATTTTATCTATTTCTCTCTCTTCATGAGTGTCATAAGTGAACTCAAGAAAAACATAATTTGTTGTTTCCTTGCAGGCTTCAGGCTTTTCAAGCCAAGGGACAAATGCTGGGAAAGAACAGAATGATAGCAAGGAAGGAACGAACCAGAATAAAGTTAAATCAATGGCAACTCAACTGTTGGCAAAGTTTGAAGAGAATGCTCCAAATACAATTTTACGGAGGCAGGTAGGTCATGGATGAACGTAAAAGTAACCTCTGAAATTAAACTGTAGTCCCTCTTTGTGAATGTGGTGCAGATTTCCAAGGGAAAAAATGGATCTTTTATGTGTTTGCAGTGTTGTCTTTTGTATACTTTATGCAAATTAAAGGGATTCCTCTCAATATTTAGTGAACAAATGTGACTATTATAGATTGACCAATGCATATTAATGTAATGTATTAATATCTGTTACATTAATAAAGTGTTGTGGAATTACGATGTCTAGAAATCTCTTGCAAGCCAGACTAGAATTTTTGGATTGTTGGAAGACTAAGCTGGCTGCATGTGGTATTGCAGAAGGACTTTTTTTCCTGTATCCTATGAGTAAAGTACATCACACATGCACTGGAATCTTTCTTTGTGGAAAATTTAGAACGCATAAGAAGGGAACCTAATCTTTTGCAAGACGTGTCCAGCTGCCATTTCCATTCCTAAAGTAGGCAAAATGGAACATGTTTGTGCATGCCGCAGAGTTTTCATGGTGGTTTGTCAGTGTGATTAGTGGCATTTTAAAAATAATCCTGTGCTGTCACGCTAGGGATAAGATCAAAATCACACTTGAGCCAGCGAGAAGGTTTGAGTCAGCGGAGTTTGGATCTGTCACCTAAAAGATCTGAAGGAAGGATGAGCAAAGTGTTGAGGTTCCGTCAGGGGTGGTGGCTTTCTTACTTATTTGTGCTTGTATCCATTTGTTTATTTGCATATTGAAGTCCTCCAGAAGTGTAGGCTTTATAGATGTTGAGCAGCTCAGCCCGTGAACCGCTGTTGTTTGCACTCTACCTGGCTCCTTGTCAATGCCCTGAGCTTTCCACGTGTGACAGAGGTTTGTGTGGCTGTGTTGAAGGAAGCCTCAAAGTGTTGCCTTTTGATCATAACCTCTCCTGAAGAATACTGAATGTGCTGATTTTTAGGTATAACTTTGGTAGAAGCAGTTAATAAAATGGGTAGGTGACAAAAATCTGCAAAACGTGTTGTTGATCTCTGTAATGTGTCTTTAAAAGCAGCTTTTCTTTCTGCCTCAAAAGATCTTTGAATCCTATTTACTGTCTTCCTTTTTTTTCCACTCTGTCTTCATAATTTTTAAAATGCTTTACAAGGAGCTAACAGATAGACCAGCCCTGCTGTCTTCTGACCCTCCTGTTAATCCTCGCTTTGCTAAACCTAAGGATCCAAGTCTTCTTCCACCTCAACCAAAAAGGCAGGTAGGAGCTCATATGGGTAACACCTGACAAGCACACCATTCCTCTTACTGCTGAGAACTTAGTGTTATTGTGTAACTACAGAATGTATAAAATATCTTGATGTTATCTGCAGAGCTATCAGATATATTTACCTGAAAAGTGTGAAAGCCACATTAAAATTTAAGGCTATTTTATACCTGGTTGAGCAGATGAGAAAATTATTTGAAATAATTAGTAACTGTGTAGAAAAAAATCCCTAAAAATATAAGTGTTGGTTTCTGTGTTATCATATCCAGATTCCAAATTGTATAAATATCATTATATAGCTATATTTAACATGATAGAAAACTACGGCAGCACCTGAAAATTTATCTGTGCATGTACTCAATGTTTTGACCTGATTCCACCCTGAGAAAACCAGAAAAAATGTCTTAAGATAAAAGCTGGGGCATTGAAAAGCTGATATTGATGCCCAAGTTTTTTATTCCTTTAAGCAGAACTTATAAGAACTTATAAGAATTTCTGCTGGAAGCTCTTTTCCAGCATCATATACATGGGGCAAAAATTTTTAATACGTTTTCTAATTTTTCTCTTAGTACTTCCAATGAAAGCATTCTCATATTGAATAATAATGATATTCACTTTACATTAGAGTTTTAAATGGCAGTAAATATCCTGTAGTAGCATTTTGAGAGTAGTCTGCAGTGAAATGAGATCTGCATTGCACGTGGAAATCTGCAGATCAGCTTGATGAAATATGCAGATTCGTAAATGGGTTGAGAATTGCTGTTTTAAAGGCAGGTGTGCTATCCCGAAACATCAGGAGCATACTACAAGTTGATTTGCATTAGGTTTCAAAATTTTCATTCTGATAAATTTGGAAAGTTTGCTTATTTATTTAAATTGGACAGATAAGGTGAAGTAGAAAACTGTCACAAAAAGACCCCCTGGAAGATCATTTTTAAGACTAAATTTGATGAAGCTGAACTGTTTCAAATGTTTCGCTTGCTTCAAAAGTTATTTTACATGAAGGTTTAAATTCAGAGACCTAAAGAATAGGTCTCTGAAGAGAATGCTTTAAATCTGAAATACGTTATATCTTGGCTCAAGTCAGACTAGATCTATATTTATGCCAAGAACTGCTGTTGATATTCTTACAATTTGATTGTAAGTTTAGTTTCAGGCAGATGTAATGCTAACAAAACCCAAAAAACCCTCCAACACCTTTGATAAAAACCCTAAAAGGAGAAGTAGTGTCATGTTCTTGTGCACTGATGCTGTCTGGGGTTGTTCATAGAAACTGAGACAAACCTAGAGAAGGATGTCAAGACCTGTGTAAACTATGTAGGACTAATTTACTTCAGTGCATGGACACAAGCATCAGAGGTGCAGCAGATAGTGTACAAGGAGTGATGTGGGAACATTTTATTTCTAGTGATGTGCATGCCTGTGCTGCGCTTTCGGAAGCATCTTTAAAAGCTGCATATGCTGCATGGTAATGCAGAGAGCAGATTTGTTTTCACTTGCAGTGTTTCCCAGTTTCAGGTGGTAGCTAGGAGTGAACACGAGGTCAGGGAACCCAAACAGTCTTTAAATGGTTCTGATCGTATGGCCAGGAGAACAAAGACTATACAAAAAACAGATACCCAACCCAGTCTGTCAGAAACCTCTGAAAATCTCGCATCTGCCTGTTCTGCTGCATTTGTACTTTCTGGAGTGCTTGAGCGTCTTCAGCACCTGGAGGAAAAAATGAAACAGGTGACAAGCAATTTCTTTTCCTTTCTGTCTCTTAACTGTGTATGTTAATCTGTATTTTCCCTGGCTATGCTGCCTTTTTTTCTGTTGACTTTAGGTTATATTAAGACAATAAAAAGTCTTTCTGCGAACGTGCTGTTTTCTGATGATATATGTGGCATTAACTGGAATCTTTCTCTCTTATTCTTTCTTTTCTTGGCTTTCCTTCTCTTGCCCTTAATGCAGAAGAGAGCTCAGAATATAGCAAATAGGGAATTTCATAAAAAGAACATTAAAGAGAAAGCAGCACATCTTGCCTCGATGTTTGGATACATGGAGTTTCCAAAGGTGAATATTAGCTTTCGCACCTGAAGAAGTGCAAAGATGATATATAAGAATTCATGAGGGGAAAAAATTTGCAGTGTTGGTTTTTATTTAACGTTCTTTTCATCCTGAGTGGATCTGAAAAATAATTTGGATCCTGAGACTGGTAAAAAGCTTTGTTTAAATATTATTGCATAATTTAATTTAGGTAAAACACAACCTCAGTCATAAAGCTAGTCAGAGTACTTTAGCACAAGAGATATTTCTTAAAATAAACCATGTCTTGTGCTTAAGTATACGCTGGTAGCTCACAGTTTCTAATGAATTGGTGAGCAGTAGCTCTTAGTGCAGTCTGGCGTTCCTTATGTTTTCTTATGCTTTCTTCTAGCACTATCTTACTTTACTGTCCACTGTAAATATTTTTGATAAGAAATCTGAGTACAATAATATCTTTTGACATGGTGATTTCCATGGCTCCTCACTGTGCAGAAACAGAGAACAGACCAGAACTGTGGCTATTATATTTCTTCTTTTTTTTTTTTTTTTTTTTTTTTTTTTTTAATGCATGACTGTGAATTTATTCTCTTAACCTGTGCTAATGTCACTGCCTCTTGGATAATTCTCCTGTTTCTGCTTTACACAGAATAAGCTACCTACTAAAGGCTTAGCCCATTCTCAGCCCCCAGCTCCCTCTTGCCCTCCACCTCATGATGCAGCTGCTGCCTCTTCTCCATCATCTGTCGGTTCAGCTTCCCCTGCTATTCCTTCTAGACAGGTACTCTATTAACAGATTTTTTCCTATAAAGCCCAAACTTGCACTAAAGCTGATGCTGCTTGAGAAATGGCTTGGATGGAAAGTGCTGCCAGCAGATGTTGTACGGGTTGTATTTCACGTTTGACTCAAACTTTACTTTGTTCACTGTTGTTGATTCTGCATGTTTGTAAGAGGAAAGTCATAGTTTAAAATAGTTCTGGTATAAATCTAAAGAGCAGAGCAAATCATTCACAAAAATTTTTTCTTCAATTATGAAAATTTTGCCTTGCTGCTTATTTGGAGCTTTGTGTAGTTGGATAATAGCACAGACATGCCTAGCAGAGAGAGAGAGAGCTTCACGTTGTGTAGCTGACTGGGTGTTATGGGATTGGTTACCTGATCCTGGATGACATTTGTGTTTCAGTCTGGACTGCAGGGAAGAACTTGCACAATAATGGTTATTTTAATTAGAGAACACCTCTTAGAATGGCGTGAACACTTGCTGAAATAGACAGATTTTATTGTTGTTTTGTTTATTGTTTCTATTTTAAACTTGCTTCTGCACATTGATTGTCAGAATACAGTTCTTTGTAACAGCAGACTCTACAGAGAGGAAACATGCATACTCTGAATGAAGCAGTTAGGTAACACTTGGAGATATTCAGCTCTTACAACTTAAGCTGATGTTCCAGTGGCTGTGCTTTTGTCTGTGGAAGGTTAGATGACATTAGCTTCTAACCCCTCTTGTTTTTAGAAGGATTTCAATTGAAGGAAACTGGTATTTTTCAGCATTTCAGGGCAGGTGAAAGCCCAGGTTCTCTTTCTTTCACACACAGATTATGTAGCAGCCGTCTGAGAATATCGCTGTATTGAACAGCGTTGGTGTGGAAATAAAGGTGGAAACTTCAGGTTTCGTATTGAAGGTGACTGCTGTGACCCAATACAGGTGCTGCTGGAGCCGGCAGCTCTGCTGTCTGACACACAAAACAAGTGCTACTCAGCAAAATTGGGTACCGTCAGCATTTGTTACGAGGAGGAGCAAAGCATTCTGCCTGCTTTTGTTGTATTTAAATAACAGTAGTTTTATGAAATACTCATGAGTATTGCCCAACCTCAGGTAAGCCCTGGCTGAAGGTGATTTCCCATCTGGTAGGTGTTCAGCAGGACCATTTCATGGAATTGGTCTAGATCTTCTTAGGTTATGTTGCACCATATTGTTGATGCAGGTTGGAATTGGGCTCACGGCCTCAGCTGAGCAGGTAGATACTGAGCTGACTTGCAGTTTGCAAAGGCACATTCCTTAATTGAGACAGAGCTGTGTTGAAAAGACTCCTTACTCTCATTCCCCAGGAAAATATAGGTGACACAGCTCTTCAAGGACACTGCAAGCCCAGCAAGTGCCTTACTGGGGTAATCCCCTAATTCCCTTCAGCTTCAAATTAATTCCTTTGCCTGGATTTACCTCTTACTTTTTATGACCCAGGAGCTACAGCATGTGATGGGTTTTAAGCTAAGTAATGGTTTTCATAATATCAGGACTTGTTACTTATTTGATCTGGAGAACCATTGTGATGGTGCAAAGGAAAAAAAAAACCACACGAAAATGACAACAACAGAAAAACCACCACCAATGTGAACAACCCTTTAGAATAAGAGAACTAGGCTCTTAATCATATGGAAACCCTGTGAGTAATAATTTTACTGGGATTTTAAAATTCCTTCTTACAGAAGATTGGGTCTGAGCAGTCATTTTTGGATGTTTTAACTCAACCGCATTTTGTTTAAAGTGCGCTCACAGCCTTGTATTACTTTGCCATTGTATTTAAAAGGTGCAGTGATAGATTGTTGTGACTTGATTTCACTGAGGCTGAGTTTAATGGAAAGTGCTTTCTCTAGAGGTAATGGCAGAATGCAGCATAGCTGAAGCAAGAAAATCTGGTTCTGTCACCAGCACAGTAAATATATATTCATGTCACTTGGTAAATATTTGGCTGGTTAGATAGGAGTACATGTATTCTTTGGCATATTTGAGAATTTTTAAATAGCAGGTCTGATAATCAACAGGAAAACTTTTTCTTTCCTCCCATTCGAGGTAGCTGAGGTAATAGCTGATCCAAACAGAATGCCCATGTTCAAAAAACCCACTTGAGCTTCCTTTCCAGGGTTGCCAGTGGGTACAAGTGACACTGTTGGTGCCACCCTTGCTACAGGGCTAGCAAAGAGGGAGTGGAGAGGTTGGACAGGGTGAGTTAGCTGTAGTGTCTGGTGAGGTGGTTGCAGAGCAGGGGAGGGTGCCCGTCCTCCGTGCCCGCTGTCAGCACACTGAGGGGTGATGGATGGTCACCATGGACATGGAGATTCGGGTCAGGCTTGGGAATGGGGACAGGGGACCCTTGCATGGTAAGGAGCAGGGTGCTGGGTGAGGCCTGCAGTTTGCACCACTGGTGCCTTTTGGAGCATGTTGTGCCAGTGTGCACTTGCTTTACACAAGTAAAGCGAATCCAGCCCTCAGGACGGGGGATGGACTCCATGGCCTTTTGGACCTGTGTTCATTACCATTATTTGCACTTTTGTTCTCCATCCTATTTGTGTGCTGCGGGGTCAATTCAGTCCTGTTGCTTTAGCTTGACCTCCCTTTGGTAACTTAACTGCTGTTCCTCTTCTAGTTACACAGGCCATGTTTTGGCTTAATTTTTGTTATTTCTCAGGCAAAATTTTCCCAAGAAGCAGATTTCCTACTGCTGTGTTTACTGTGAGAGTATTAAATATTCAGGGAATACCTGCCGCTGCCTTAATTTCGTGATAAGGAATCTGTCCATACCCTTCCATGGTTAAATTGTTGCCCCATGTTTTGTCTTTTAAGAGTGCACACTTTTCAGAACACGAAGATTTTATCTTACTCTATAAAACACTGGCTAAATGTGTAGCACTCTATAAATAAAATTTTATATTTCAGGTGCACAG
The DNA here is from genome assembly GCF_036013475.1 of Columba livia. Classification (NCBI taxonomy): domain Eukaryota; kingdom Metazoa; phylum Chordata; class Aves; order Columbiformes; family Columbidae; genus Columba; species Columba livia. Next base: position 59,006,766 of record NC_088606.1, read on the forward strand.
TGTACAATAAGTACTGTGCATGATAATTTAACAATATGTTTGGACATCTCTGCTGGGAACATGTAGTGGTAGTTGCCTGTGTTTGTGTTATCTTGAGGGTGGGGTTATAGGGCTCAGAATTTGTATTTCTGGTCTCTGTTCCAAGAGATATCACTAGGTATGTCTAGACTTCAGTATGAAAAAAGGCTTCAGGATTGGTAAACCAACAGAAGGAGCTCCCTCATGCTGCTCTCACTGTTTTTGCTTCTCCCAGCAGAAGAACGGAAGATAATGCAAGCCTTTTGAGATTTGTAAGACTTCATGAGATATGACCTATAAATACCAGCAGCCTTCCATCCTTTAAATAGTTAGTACTGTCATTTTAATTTCAAGTGACCACTGAGATTGCTATCAGACATGACGATCCTTTACATCTGTTAGATTTTCATCAGAACAGTATGTGGCATATTTATTGAAAGTGGTGGCTGAGGATTCTTACTGTCTTATTACAGAAACGTGTTATTAAGCCTCAGTCCTGAAAGGAGCACTTGAAAGGAAGGCTATGGTAGCATATTGTTTCTTTTAAAGACATACAGTCATTACAACTTATTAAGAATTAACTTCTATATGACACTATATGCAAGTTGCCAGTAATAATCACAACTACCTTCTAGCTTTAATCAGCTGTCAACATTTGCATAGGTAGAATTATGAATTAACAAATATATTACAGGCTGGGCTTTGGCTATTCCTGTTTCTGTTTCAAGTTGGATTGACCTTCAGAAAACTATGTTCATCTGAGCTTTGCATGAGTGAATCCACACAATATGTCATAAGTGCTCTGAAGATGTTGCAATCAGTGAGCTTGGCTGCCTGCAGAGTTTGGACCAGCTACTTCCCTTCAATGACGTGACTCTAATTGCCAGCACTAAGCAGAGCTTGGGTGTTTCCTACCCAGAGTAGCTTATTACTCAAATGTTGTTTATCTATGAGGTAAAATATATGTGGCAGGTGGCACCAAAAATAAATAAATCACTCTCAAAGCAAAATAAGACCAGGAAAATCATTAAGGATGTGAAATAACAAAGGGGAAAGCATTGTGTGTTTGTGGAGCCATAGAGCGAGTTTTCTTTGTTTTATGAAAATGAGGCTTACTTGCTGTTTGGCTGTGGTGTTATAAATAATAGCACAGGGAAGTATAGAAGTATAGAAGACAGCTTTCTCTACCCACATCAGTAGCCACCCTGATCAACCTGCTGAAAAGCTTTGGCATCATGTCATTGACAGGTCAATAGTCTTAGTAAATCACAAACTCTTGGGGATTTTTAAGTGTTTTCTTGGTTATTTCCTGAAATTCACAATGTTAAGGTAACTCTTTAAGATTCCTTTCCAACAAAGGATTTAAAGCTACTGGTATAAACCTGCCTGAATTGTGAGCAGTAGCCTGTTACATACATATTGATAGTGGCCCCAGCACTACGAAATTGCATGTGTTTGTGGGACCTCATGTATGGTAGTAGCCTCAAGGGTAGTAAGTCCATGAGCAAAATATAAAACCTGTTATGTCTATACTGAGTTTCTAGGGTACCTGAGCTGCATCAGGCAGGCAGAGATCTGTGTGCTGTTGAACAAGCTAAGCTGTGTAAGAGCTCACAGGTTCTCTAAAGAAATGTGCATAAATCTGGGGTCAGACCCTCTTCTGCAAATGAGTTTATTACACTTAAATTATTAAATATACGAAGATGCTATTGAAGATTTTGATCCCCCAAGCAGGGTGAGGTGTAAAGAAGACACAGGGTTGCTCAGTGGTTTTGCTGTTGTTGTACAAGGGCAGGAGTCACAAGCTTTGCAGGGAAGCACTGCTCCTTGTGCACCCTGTCCCTATCATTATCTGTGGGTTTCTGATGGTAGCAGGTGCTCATGGGGCTGCTCCGGTGGATTCTCATGAATGAACAGCATTTCAGTAGAACAGACTGTTTCAGGTGGAAGGGACCTACAGCGATCATCTAGTCCAACTATCTGACCACTTCAGGGCTGACCAAAAGTTAAAGTGTGTTGTTAAGGGCATTGTCCAAATGCTTCTTAAACACTGACAGGCTTGGGGCATAAACCACCTCTCTAGGAAGCCTGTTCCAGTGTCTGACCACCCTCTCAGTAAATAAATGCTTCCTAATATCCAGCATAAACCTTCCCTGGTGCAGCTTTGAACCATTCCCACGTGTCCTATCACTGGATCCCAGGGAGAAGAGACCAGCACCTCCCTCTCCACATCCCCTCCTCAGGAAGCTGTAGAGAGCCATGAGGTCGCCCCTCAGCCTCTTTTTTTCCTTCAAACCAGGCAACCCCAAAGTCCTCAGCCACTCCTCCCAGGACAATCCTTCCAGCCCTTCCACCAGCTTTGCTGCCCTCCTCTGGATGCTTTCAAGGACCTTCACATCCTTCTTAAATTGTGGGGCCCAGCACTGTGCACAGCACTCAAGGTGAGGTTGCACCAGTGCTGAATCCAGCGGGACAATCACCTCTTTTGACTGGCTGATGCCCCCAGGATGGGGTTTGCCCCCCGGCTGCCAGGACACACACCGCTGGCTCCTGTTGGGCTGCTGTGGACCAGCATCCCCAGATCCCATCCTGCAGGGCTGCTCTCCAGCCACTCCTCTCCCAGTTTATATTTGTGCCTGGTGTTACTCTGACCTAGGTGCAGAATCCAGCATTTCAGCTTCTTAAATGTCACCCATTAATCATTGCCCAGTGCTCCAGTCTAAGTAGATCTCTCTGCCAGGCATTTTAAAAGTGCAGTACTGAGGCTGTAACAAATCGATCCACTCTTGACTACCCACATACCCAATTCAGTAAGGACAGCCAGTAGAGAACTTGCCCCAGTGGCACGTCCTTATTAAGCAGTTTCTCCAAAATGAGCTCGAATCAGTCTTCAGGTCCGCTTGTTTCCTGCCCTCCCTGCTGGGCACTAGCAATGGTGTTTGTGTTGGTGGTTGATTAGGAGGCCAGAAGAGTCAGCAATCTTTTGGTCACTAGGTTAAATTGAAATCCCATTTGCTTTTACATAGAATGTGAGATCACATTCATTACAAGAACATTTCCATGTAATAACATTTTTTTAAGTGTGCATAAACATGCAATTTTCTTGTTTTGACTGCTTTACTGTTGACACAGATTGCTCCAATGGGTGGAGAACAGAAATCAACCATCCTGATGAATTGCAAGGTGTAGTTCAGGCTCAAGGATACTTTTCCTGAAATTCAACTACTTGCACTTTAAGCATAGCATTATTGTTTAACTGATTGCTCCAGCTTTTAACTAGTTCAAGGTAAACTTTCTGCTTCAACTGACTTTGAATGCTTTCTTTTTACCTAGGAATTAATGAGTAATAAGTTTTATGCAGCCTAAAAGTTGCTCAACATATTCAGAGGTGCAGAATTTGGGAAGGAAAATTTTGTCTTTGGCGATCTTAAGTGATATAAAGGAACGTAGTTTTCCTGTAGTAGCAAGTAATCTCACTTCTAGTATCAGTTTATAATTTAATGTACCACTTAGGACAGCATTGTAGTACGTAATTAAGAGTTTACTTTGCTGTTGTTACCCCACAAGTTGTGCAGATATTGAATAATATTTTAAAGTCTTTTCATATTAAGCAAAACAAAGCAGTACAGGAATTTGTCCCTTGAATGGCCTTTGTTGTCTTAACATACATATTTTGTATCTGCCTATATATTAAGTTAATTATGGGATAACTCTCAAAAGATAAGGGGAGCTGTAATGGGCTGGACATGTTCCCAAGTTCCTGAACTTCAGGTTTTTTTATTAGCAAGAATATTTTTATCCATCATGATTCTTGAAAACACACTCACAATGCTTTATAGTTGCTTTTAAGCTTGATAGAATATATTTTAATATTATTTTACAGTGTCATTAACGCCATTGCTTTTATATTTTTTCTCCTTTCCTCATGGTAACTTTCTGATCCTTTAAATCCTTTCCATTAGCAAGACTTGATGTGGTGGCACTAGAAAAATCATTTCACTGAGAAGTGTGTGACTTAAAATTTGGGCTCTGTAGGAGGCAAATGTAGCGTAATAGATCATGGATCCACTAAGAATATATAAAAAAAATAATGTCCTAGCTTCAGGAGATGCGTGGCTATACCAGGATGGCCCTTGCTGACTTTGCTACCAGAGGGGCTCTGGGATCTTATGTTGACTATAAAACTAAAATTAAAATTACTACAGGAAATTTGGTTCAGGGTAAAAAATACTACTGTAAATCTACCAAGTCTTCACAGACTTTTGTCCAGGAACAAAGACCTGCAGTACCTGCCTGCCTGCCACTCACACACATCACACACCCCTTCCTTCTTTTCCAGTCCCCAGGCATGTGTTTTGGCACAAAATTCTGGACCATGCAGTCAGTGGTCTGTCTGTGTGTGGTTGGAGCCACAGCCTGAGGAACCACAGTCTCCTTGATAAATTTGGTGAAGCAGATTAAAGGAGACGTCTTCCTTTCACGAGCGTAGTTCTCCAGTTTTCCCTGGCGTTGAGTTACTGGAGAGAGGGAGAATGGTGACTCTGTGAGCATCAATGAAACATTTCCATGTGGGACCTTTAGTACGTTTTCATAGAATGTTTCCTGAAATGCTGCAGTTGGTGGTCCATTCATGGGAAGGTTAGACCCCACCTCCTGTTCTGAAATACAAAACAAAGTCCTGAGAGGTCAAAGTGAACAATAGGATTTTTTAATCTATCGGAATGGTCCAACCCTGATAACCAGGCAGGAGGTCCCAGCTCAGCCTCCTCATGGACATGGTAGGTGGCCTTGTGCTGTGGCAGCAGCATTTGCTCCCAGCAGATGTTTTACCATCGTCTGCAGGGAGAAGCATGTGGGCTGCATGGAAGCCTTCTATGGCCACCAGCTGGACCACACTGATCATGCATGAACATGCTTGTGCTCTGCTAGACTTTGCCTCTGCTCTTTATTCTAGCCTCTCTTTCTCATTGTTTGCATGTTTTCAAATCATTCTTGTCCTTTTCTCATTAAATTCTTCTTCAAGAGTAACTAAAGCTCTTCCTTTTACTCTTCATCTTCTCCCCTTTTCTGGTTAGATGACTGTAGGAAAGGTCTCACATGCCATTGGAGCTGTGGCTGAAGTTCTTGTCAATCTGTATGTGAATGATCACAGACCCAAGCCACAGCTTTCCCCCCTTGAACTGGTAAGAATGAACCCACAAAGAAACAATAACTTGATTTAAAAGAGTGGTGTTTCCAGAGTGTTGTAGCAACTTAACACCCTGGTTGTGGAGCACGTTAAGCATTATGAAAAGTTTTAGTCTAACACTTACTAAGGAATCAAGTGCATATTGGCAAAATATGCTGATGTGTGAATATGCTGGAAATATTGCTCACCGTGTCTTCTATTTAAATTTTTATTACTTGCCTGTACGAATTTAAACTTCAGGAGGCTTTTATTAAATGTAATTACTGGTACAGTTAGTAATAGAAGATAATTATTAATCAGGGTGGCTTCTAAAGAAAGTTTTGTGCAATACATGTTTATACAGTTATTTTTAGCTCACAAATGCTGAGTTGCTGTGCCTCATTTTGAAGAAGAGCTGGTTTTAAACTCTGACACTGTTCTGTGTTGAATTCAGAAGCGGTCTCTGGACAGAGCTACAGGTTCTTGCCCCTTTTCTCAGTCTCCATCTCCCGCCTCCACTGCTCAGAGCTGTCAGGTATTGGGAAGCGAAGTAAGGTCTTGTGTTGTAGTGGTGACACTTACCTATTAGCCAACACTAAACTCCCATTGCTTCCGATTCATTGCAACTTTCTGACCTGTTCTATTAACATATTTTTAAAAATGCGTTTGTGTGTTCTTCCATTTGCATGGTTGTTCATTTGGAAAGTTTCATGTAGTTCATATGCTGAAATGATCCGTCACAGAAAAATGGATCACTAACAGCAGATTTGGAATGGGATTCTCAACTTATAAACACAAGAGTGTGACTCGTGACAATGACAATTGTGACTTGCACTTAACGTTAAAAAATTGTTCCGAGGCCGCCCTTTGCTGGCAGATTAAAGATGAGTTGCATGGACTGTGTGCTCCTGTCTGAATGTGCCTGGACTCTGCCAAGCCCAGGCTTCCTCTGTCCCCTGTGTGGTACTATTGCAGTGGGGGGAAAGGGAGGGAGATGGTGGCGGCTGTGGTGGAGACAGGGTGCTCATCTGTACCGACCTACGGCTTAGCACAATACAACAATGCAAAGTAATATCCTTATACCTGCCTCTAATAAGAAAAGGGCAGCTTAGTGACATCTAATACATTTATAATGTAGTTTTCTGTATCGTTTGCATGTGTATCTAGAGAGGATGAGATTTGTGGCAATTAAAGAATGTTAATTGCCAGCCCAAATTCAACAAAAACTTTCAAAATAGTTTCAAGTTGTTAATATAGATCATATTTTACAGTTCAATGAGTTAAAAATATTCTGACTGTCTGTGGTAGGAATTAAATTGATTTTTTTTTAAAACAAGCTAAGCCTCAGCTTGGGCTGGTCTCAGTAGGAACGTGGCTGAGAGGGGAAGCACATCTGCAGCGATGTAGGTGGTAGTTCAGACACCAGGACTGAGGACTGTCAGGTTTTCTCCCTGGAATTTGAAGCCCGTGTCTGCATTTTCCTCTGGAGTGTGCACGAACTGAGTGTCCGTTTCCTTGTCTGCAAACGTGTGCCCGCTGCTGGAGGCCGGCAGCTCGGCCTTTGCCCTCTGCCCAGGAGCACCGACGCCCACAGCCCTGAGACGCAGGTGCCCGGGCCAGCGCGGTGACCGAGCGTGTGGGGCTGATGCTGCTCTTGTACCTGAGCAAACCCAAAATGTTGGTGAGCTCCCATGGGGAAGCTGGATGCAATCCAGCTGAAAATTCACCCTTCCAAGTCCTTCTGATGTCTGATAAATGAATTACTGTCTAAACCTACAGAATTGCAGAAAATGAGTAATAAAAAAGCTGACTGATGCTTATTTTAATTGTGTGTGGAGGGGGCTATGTAAAATTTCAAGCAGCTAAAGCAGCTGCCCATTTAATAAGGATTTATATCTGGATGTAGTGCTGCAGTTTTATGTGCGTTTCTATTTTTTATCTTTTAACAGGGATCTCTGCGAAAAGAATTTCCTCAGTCTATTGGGGGGAGTGACATTTGTTATTTCTGCAATAAACGGGTATATGTTATGGAGCGGCTGAGTGCAGAAGGCCACTTCTTTCATAGGGAGTGCTTCAAGTGTGAAATATGTTCTACAACACTCCGTTTAGGAATTTATGCCTTTGATGTTGAAGAAGGTAATATAGGAGCTATTTAAGAATATTTTAGAATGTCCAAGTATCAATGCTTTTAATGGAACTAAGGAGAAAGGCCTGGCTGAGTAGGTCAGGAGGAGGTCTGCCAATTCTGTTGCTTACGTCCACACTGATATTTGAGTCCTTGTACTTGCAGTTCTAGTCTTTCAAAAGAATCAAGTTATGACAGACCTGAGCTTTAAATAAAAAAATCCTCAGTAGAAAATAAGTAAATAAAATGTAGCTTATCCAATTACAGGTCAGAGCTGGGGGGGGACAGAAGGGGGAGGGTGATTTTTCTCCAACAATACAGAGTTATTCTTATCTCTTACTTATAGTCAGCCATTAAACAATGTGATCTATAAAGATAAACCATAATAGTGGCAGATTTACATCGATGGGGGAAATATAGGTTATTTCTTTCAAGACATGATGACTCGGGAGTTGAAAGCTGTAGTGCTGGCCAAGCAGCGGTGTAATTTATTCCAGTCTGCTGTAGAACGGGAGGTTCAGATCTTGGGCGCTCAATCCCACCTACAGCCTGGGGTTAAGGGATGGGCAATTATTAAACTGAATTGAAATTCTCTTGCCACTTCCAGATTATTTGAGTAGATTCAAGTATTAACGTGACCTCCTATTAAGGAATTAAGGGTTCAAGGCCAAAGGTGGTTCTTTTGTGGTCCAGAGAATCTTCTGCAAAGATTTTTTGAATTGATTATTTGACTTCTTGCTGCTTGATGTCTTGTGTTGGTTTGTGACTTGTTACTTATAGAATCTTGTTTGTCTGCTATTTATTAACCTTAAACCTGTGTAGCAAATAAATGACCTCACCTTATTTAACAAATGCGTAAATCTGTGGACTACAAAAGAAATCCATACAGACTCAGTGGCAAGTTTCCCATTCTTTTTGCTGTGCAACCATTAATTACCCCGATTTCATCCTTTTATAGATGCAACGGTGGGGCTTCAGTCCATAAACGTATAGATAAAATAATTTATTCTTTCTCTTGTAGGTAAATTTTACTGTAAACCTCATTTTAAGCACTGCAAAATCAGTAGTAAGCACAGAAAGAGAAGAGCAACATTACAGCTCCAAGGAAAGGTACGTATTGGCTATATTACTAATGCAGGAAATGTTGAGGCAGATTTATCTGGAACAAGGTGCAGTACTCGTTTATGTATGTGTGTGAGATATATTTGCTACCTGATGTTCAGAAGCAGTAAAATCAATACTAAAATATAACCTTCTGGTTCTGTCAATGTGGCATATTTATATCCTGGTTCTCAATGGAAATTAAGTAAAGTTGGCCTGAAGAGCAATTGGAAATGAAAAAAAAAATATATATAAAAACTTGAAAACAGTAATAGAAACTGGACTTTCAAATTTTAGAAGCAGATTTAACATTTCTTTTAATGCTTTCTATAAGGAGACAGCAGAAGCGTGGAAGAAAGAGGAACCCAAACCCACAGAGACCACCACAGAAAGCACTTTGTCTACTGCAGGCAGTCCAGAGGACAGGTCCCCAGGTATCCTGACTTCCTTCTTTAGGGGCGCGCTAAGCTGGCCCCTGCGGGTGACAAGGGATCTGCTTGACATTCCCAGACGCCTGTCTAACTGGATGCATGGTTTTCTGCACGCTACCAATCTTCATTTCAGGGACAATGCATATAACTATACCTACTTGTACGAACTCTTGAGCCTTGGTGTGCCATTCCTCTGTGCTCTTCTAGAGGTACTTGCTCATATGTACCGGGAAGCAGAGCTATCACTTGAAAATGGGCTTGAATGGGTGAAAAAATTCTATAGGGTTTAGATTCTTCTGCGTGTCTTGCTCAGTTGTGCCTTTCAGATTTTCAAAATGAACAGCCTCGCTATTTTCTTTCTTGAGGTTTTTTGTTTGCTTTTTTTTTTTCCTTTTCACGCAATTTAATGTGTGACAAATGAATGATGGATTCCTCGAGATACAAACGAGGTGCAATGAAAAGTTTCAATATAAAATGTACTGTATGTTAGAGCATGAAGGGCAGTGTCCAGACACATTTCCAGAACACGGACACAGATGAAGGATATTTTGTAGATTCCCTTTTTTTTTTTACCCTGTGGTCAGACCATTGGGGGTTCATACATCTTAAAACCATTCTTCTCCCTACCACTGCCTCTCCCCATCCCCAATTTTTTTTTGACAAAGAAAGAATGTATGTTCTTTCAGATGTTTGGGGAATATTTGTGACAAACGACTGGGTTTTGAAACCTGAATATGGCGCATACTTATTTTTTTTCTTGCTTTCATCTTTGCTCTGGGTTATGAGGTTTATAACTTGCATGAATATGTGTAAAAAAAAAAAAGAAAAAAATAATAATAATTGTACTTAATTCACATTGCTCCTAGTCATGCCTTTTACATTTCTTACATGTGATAGATACCCTTTGTTGATAATGGGTATAATCTGTACTACTAATTTATTTGAAGTTTTGAAATAAATTTGAAGAGCAAATCGTAGCTGAGTGAAGGCTTGTTTGAAACTGTAAGTCAAAGAACTGGTGATGTAATTAGACCCGACTTACTTATTCCTCAAGTGGAGGCTTCCCCACGAGGTGGCTGGCTTGAGGAATATCAATTCATGGAGCACTGGTCTGTAACTGAAATCCCTGCTGTTGTGCCTCTGGGTGGGCACCACTCCTCTTGTCTTCTGCAATTTTTTAAAAATACAAGTTTAGAACAAATAACAAAATCCTACAAATGTGTACTAAGGAGATTACTTCTTAGTTGGGTATTTTGTTTATTTCACTGTGTAAAGCCTATAGCGGAAAGGTGAATTTCTATTATCGGGAGCAGCTGTTAAGGTAAATTCTTTTCAGATGTCTCTCAACAAGGTCTACCTTAATCAGAAGGTGTTGGCACAGGTTAAATAAACTATTTAACAGCAAGGAGGCACCAGGATCCCAAATTCTGATTTACCTTCAGCCTAGTTAGCCAGTGAGGTAAGCACGTTCCCCACCTCTCAAATACTTAAATGTTTAAATTTAGAAGTCGACCAGGAAATCGGTAAATACGTAAACATGGTAATACGTATAGCCTGAAATTAAAAGCATCTGTAGCATTTATTTCTAGCCAAAAGAATATGGCTTAAATAATAGGAGTAACGTTGCGTTTAGTTAGTACCAAAGTTGAGGATCACCTTCCAGTGGTCTTAAGTGACTGTACTGCTTATGGGCTGCCAGTCTTTTATTTTGTTTGTAACATAATGTGGGAAAAGATGATTTGAATTGTTGGGGTTTTTTTTCCTTGGTTACTAAAAGGAAATATGTCTTCTGTTTAAAATAAATTGCAAACTGAATTTTTCTTCTAGATAGTTTGACTTTCTTGAAACAACAAAGATAAACCTTTTCACATTTTAGATTGCTTACGTATTTTGGGAAAAAAATAATGTTAAGTATATGCACAGAACTTGAAAAAGTGCTTGAAGAAAATTGTTAGGCGTAAGGTGGTGTGTGTTTCAAATAAATGGCCGTTAATGCTCAAACATATATTCAGGAAAACTTTGGTAGAATATTGACTGGACACAGTGGCGATTACAGTAACATGGCGGGAATCTGTATGTATGTAAAGAAATGTATCTGTACCTCTTATATAGCATTTAAAAAAAACCTACTTTGAAACGCTTCATACTTTTTTAACAATTTGCTAATGATGGTGATTGTTTTGCCCCTAAAAAGGAAAAAAAATGCAGTGTAATTTACTGTGTTATTCCTGCAACATAGCAAAGTGCTAAAGTTTTAAAATTCGGCTTGCCATCAGTTTTTATTTCAGTTTGTCGACAGCACAGTCTTTTAGAACATTTTTTTACGTGAAATTTTCTCCCACTGTTTTTTACGGGAAATTTCTTGCTTTTCAGGAAAGTGGGCATAATGGTGAACTGCCAGGAAATGGGGATATAGTAACAAAATTGGAAATCTCTGATGTGCAATGAATTTAAAGCAAATTAATCTTACCGGTAGCAAGTTTAAAGTTAAAAAATAAAAATATGGTCTTGGCTTTATATAGGTTTATATAATGAGGAATAATATTCCCACATTCCCACAACAGTATTCAGGGACTTGCATAATGAGAACATTTTCCTGGGGAATCTTAATTACACGGCGTATTCCACTGGGAGTCTGCAGGTGGTTCTGCAACCTTGGGAATGTTTTTTTTATTGGTGTCAATCTAATTGGTAGATTTTGTTAAATCTTTTCATGTTCTGCTAGTAAGATTCGTACCTATTTGCCCTCATTCCTGATTTAATGACAAAAAGGCAATTTCATTTTGGCCAATTCTTCTTTGTGCCTACATAATCTTTCCGATGCTTTCCTGCATAACCAAGTTAAGTTCTGTGTTTTTCTTTTTCCTGCTGTCTTTTCTGTCAATGTCCCTCGTTGCTTTTAGTCCAATTCATCATTCCGGTCCTGCACCCGCTCACTGGCTGAAGCCTTTCTGCTCTCAGGTGATTGTTTTCTGCTTGCCGGTTCCAAAATTGTGTGACTAACACTGTTGTTTGACAGCATTTCATTGCGCCTTTATTTTAAAGACTTTTGGAGCAAACTGTGTGTGTCTGGTATGTTAATGGATGCAAGCTTTGGCATGATCATTTAACCTATTGCTGAGTTCACAGTTCTAGAAAAGGTATCGTCTGCTCTCCGTAGAGAATGTTTTTCTCTCTGTCTGTGCATGTGCAGTTCTTTGTGCCTTTAAGGTAAATTAGGCAAGTAAATTGTTTTTGAAAGAACTAGTTAAAACCTTATTTCTTTCAAAGTATTGAAGGAAAGGTTTAAAATAAGGTCAGGACGAGATTAACCAGCTGATTCTCCTGGTTAAGGTGAGCACCTATTTCCATGGAGCTCAAACACGCAGTGGGCAAGCAGCGTTTGAGCACTGCAGTGCTTTCTAAGCACTCTGCTTTCATATTGGAAAAGTACAATATAAAGGATTCTGTTGAAAAAGTAGCCAAAGTGATGCAAATTCCAGTCTTTCACCCAAAGTAATGTAGCAGGCAGGCCTAACAGCAATACATGTGCATGCTGGTTTTGGTCTGAAATACCAAAATGCCAAGTTTATATAACCTGAGTGTTTTGGTTTGGATTGTTTTGTTAACTAATTAACTAGACCCCGTTTGCCACTTCGAATGGGTTTGTCTTGCTGCATGAGACATTGCTGCTACCTTCCATGACAAATTCGTGCAATTATTTTGTAAGGGTTTTTTTTTTTACATAAGTTCCAGGATATATTATCACATGTGGATAATCTAGAAGGGGAGATGAATCCAAACCAAGGGCTCAGGCTGGCAAGCAAGTGCACTAAGGTTTCTGTTGCCCCAGCCTTCCCTGCTGAGCATCCCTTCGGGAATTGATTTAAGCAGCAATTTTCATTAGCAGCCAAGCTTCATCTGCCACTTGCCCCATTTCGCACACCTCAGTCAGGGGTGCAGAAGGGCTGCGAGGTGTGAGCCCAACTCTCCTTTTCTTGTTTATGTGACTAAAGCAATTGGATTTGTTTGTGTGGGTATCCTAAAATGTCTTACTGGATTTGAAAGTCCCCGTGCCGTGCCCACACAGAAACCTCTCTGTATTTTAAGTGTCACTTCCTGCACAAATGGTCAGGACGTGACTTCCTCTGTATTTCAGGGCTACGGTGTTCTGTTACAAAGCTCAGCATGCTTTGAGATGAAGGTTGTGACATAAAGGTCTGCCATTTCAAACTGTTTCCCATTGCTGTGTCTTGTACCCTCTGTTGCAGAGTCTTCCTAGCTCTTCCTGGCCAGTGAGGATTCTGTCCTTCTCCTAAATCTTCTGTCTTCATTTTACTTTATAATATTAACAGAATATTTTTACTAAATAGTTTTTAATGCTGTATTTAAATTTTCACATGGAAATTCTGTATTTTGCACACAGTGAAAATTGTTTTAGCTTTATTTATGATATCTGCTGTAAACAAAAATAAATGTAGTTCTTTATAAGTCTCCTTGTTTCATCTCTTCCTTTTAACAATATTTCCTGAGGACAAAGGCTTAATAGTGACTTCACACTCGTCTTGCAAATTCCTCTTCTGGTGGATGCTGTTGTGTTATCTCTGACCCCAAGGCCAGAGAGTTTCACTGTGGTGGTATAATCGCATGTGTGTCCCTTTTGAAAGGGATAAACACCGGGGTCATTGACAAGTTATCCCATCCGCTGCGAATCAGGAGATGCCTGGTGTTGGGATTTATCCTTCCTGGGAACAATAAGTTGGTGTTGGTGAGCATGGGGTTTGCTTGTATCACACACACAAATGGCACTTGTCCTCTTCTCTTTGACTTCTGTTACCTTTCCTTAGGTTTTTATTTTACATATTAAGGAATGTCATAAAGGTCATGCTGAGTCAATGTGTTTGGGATCTCACGTTGTGTACGGGAAAAGCAGGGAGTAACTATGGGTAAAGCTTTACCTTTGCTGCTGGCTCTGGAGTGCTCTTTGCAAACTCCCTGGACCCCTGGAAGCTGCAACTAATGGTGACCTATTATCTGTTAACAGTGGCCTTATTTCATTTTTTTTATTTATTTTCCCTTCCTTTGCCCTGTCTTGGCTTTTTTTAATGTTTGGTTTTGTTTTTAAAGCTGGTGGTGTGGTTCTTTGTAAACAGCAGGTTCTCCAAAAGAGCTTTCCTAAGTCTTCCTGCCCTTCATCTTCTTACTTTAACTTGCTCTGCAGTTCTTAAGCTATAATCTCTTCCTTTGTATTTCAAGAAAAAAAAAAAAAAAACAAATCCCAGAAAGAATAGTCCCAATAACTTAATGGAAAAATTTTGTGATATATATTTTTTTAAAGTTAATTCAAACTGAGCCTCACTAGGTTTGAACAACAGAAATTAATTATTTTGAAGTGTTGCTAAAGAACAACAAAGACAAACAAATGTTAATTCCCAATGACCTATTCCATCTTCCTTGCCAAAGAAAAAGCCACTATGCACAGTAGAAAGTTTGCTGGCCAAGGGGAAGATGATTTGCGTGAAGAAAACAGAGGGCAACAAATACCATTTAAGACAATACTTGGCACTTCCTTAATTGCGATGGACAAAGCAATTCAGGCAAAACTTAATTTACTCTTTGCACAATTTACAGTTTTGGAGCAGGCTCATTTCTGCCATCTTTAATTGATCATCTGAAGCAGCAGCAGTGGCATAGCAACATCAGAAGAGGTTTTTGTGTCCGTAGAAGGTGATGATTTGTCTGGCATTGAAGCTTTGAGAGGCATCAGATGTTCGTGCTGTTTTCATCATGTTTCACTTATTCCTGCTAAAGTAACAGTACTATAGCTTGGAATTGGGGTTAACAGTCTAGATTTGTTGTGTTTCTCCTGGTGATGCAGAAGGCTCCAAAATTCAAATCATTAGCAAATCCTGTCGCTAGAGGGATATACATACAAGTAAACATGCCATGCCCTGGAATACTAGTGGCCGAGACAGGACACGGACTACAGAAAAGAAATAAAATGGTCAAAATGGGCAACGTGAGGGGAGCAAGATTTTTAGTTCCCTCCCAGTCAAAACCATTACACAATAAAGTTAAATATTCCTTGTTTTGCTCCTAGTAATGCTGCTGGAGGAGGAGCCCAGTGGGTTGAGTTCTGTGTGAATTTATCTTGCAAGATACTTGATGTTATAGATGCCATTATAATGCTGGGAGTGCGGAGGTGACGTTTGCTGTGTCTGGCAGGCTCGGAAGCTGCTCTGTCGTTCCTCCTGTTTATACTGGTTCCAGTGGGCTCTGGAAATAGCCCCCACCAGGGCTATTTGGTTTGGAAATACATACACAGATGGGGGTTTTTTTAAAAGCCAGGCTAATCTCTCATTCTCCAAGCAAGGCAGCATTAGCTACCTAGATATCTGCTCATGAAAAGCAAACATGTCCGGTTCTGTAAAGGTGACCTTCGTTCATTTTAATTATGCTAATGCTTTATAATGAAAAAGATCTTGTCATTTTTAAACATACTTGATTTGAAAAGAGGAGTACAAAAAAACCTCCCTAAAATTGCTCAGATTCAAATGTTGGCCTTCCATTAGCTCTACCAAGAGTGATTTCTATTCCTTTCAGTTTCTTCTAGGTTGCTACAGCTATAAAATGCCAGTGAAAGTTGCTTCTGTATGTATTCCAACCTCAAGCAAGGGCTATAGTTGGTGTTTTCCCACAACATTACGGCAATTAGTTACTATAATTGGCTTTAATTCACTTCTGGCTCACTCACATTCCAATCAAAACCAAGAGTTCTGAAATACACTGAATTCTGCATTAATATTTATATTTTTGAAGGCATGACATGTTTTCAGATGAATTCATTAATTTTTTTGCATGAAAGATCATGTTACTGAAGATCTGAAGACGTTGTGTATTAATGCTTGAGCCAATTCTACAGATTAGTCATGTAAATATCTCCCCAAGTCTCTTTACTTTCCTTCATGTACTATGTTAAAAAGAAGGTAGCTTTGATCTCATCTCATCAGGTGGTGGCCTCCAGATTTGTTTGAAATGGATGGAATTTCTGATACTTTCTTTTTTTTTTAGAAATGTGAAATTACAAAGAAATTTGCATGTTGCTATAGTTGTGAATTTGCTCTTTCAGGATTTACTCTGCAGGTATTCATTCACATCTTTGTTTTAGGTTTTTTGGTGCTTTGAGTCTATGTGCAGACACTGATCACTCTAGAGACTGAAACTGCTGTTGCCGCACTCCTAATTCACAGTTACTACATGCATTAATATACCAGACTACCACAGATTGCTCTGATAAAGTGTATATTTACTCTAAAACTATCATGTGTTATCATAGCAGTTTTTGTTTGAGAAACCATTTTCCATGAAGGTACACACTCAGCATACCTACTAGGTTTTTAGTGAGTTGCTTTTTCCTTCATTAGTTTCTGCATAGTTTGTATTAGAGCATTAGCGTGCGCTGTTCTGGGTGCGTTCACGACTTGTGTGCTTTGGTCTCTGTCTTGCTTTGCCAACTTCAAATTCCTCGGTTATATTTTGTGCCTGAATTCAGAAGTGCCTCTTTATCAAGTAGCAATAGATACTTTGAAGAAGTGTTTCGCTGCTGAAGAAGTTGTGTAGGGGCCAGCATGGGCCCACCGGGGGGCGGGAGAAGATGGGCTCCTCGTATGGGGACAGGAGGATGGGTGGTGGAGGAGCCCGTCACTGGGCTATGGCTGGAGAAGGGGCAGCAGAAGAGCATTTGCAGGTGCTGGAGGTTGGAAACCAGGCAGGTGATCTGGCCCCACTGCCACAGGGAGCCACCCCATGGAAATGGGTGAGCCTGTGACCTTTATTCTTTGCCGTTTGGTAGCCATCATAAGGTGGAAATGACTTCTGTAGATGTATGAAACAAACATGAAGAAAAAGGAGGAGAAATGTGTCAAGAACTGAAATCCATGGACTGTCAGACATCCTATCTTTTACAGGAGTTGTTTTTCAAGGACAGAAATCTGCCTGGCGGTTCCTGAGGTGTGATGAAAACTCCAAGTTTGGGTAGGACATCAGTTTGGGAATGCTGGTTAGAAGCCATGTAGCCTCTGAAAGCAAATCTGTGAAATACCTTCATGGGATATCTTCCATTTCAAACTGAAACACAGGCGATCCTCCCATGCAGCCTTACGTGTTTTGAAGTTCAGGGCACAGCTGAAGCTGTAGCAGGTCTGAGCTCAGATTTCACTCCCGTGTGGTCTGGTAATCAGTGTCTTAGAGCAAAACCAAGGTCCAACCAAGCTGGAGGTGTCATAGTTCCCCCATCCCCTCTCACAGTTCTCCCCTGGCAAGTGCCTTCTGCTCTGTATCTCATCCTGGTGCTGGCTGGATTCGTTCCAGCTGTGCATCCACAGCACTGGTATAAAGACGCCTTCCTTCTGCCCCACAGCTTTCTTATAGCACAGCCATATTGTAAGCAGAACTCATAAATCTTTTTTTTTTTTTTATTATTATTATACACTAAGAAATCAGAGAGGCAGTAAAGTGTGCTGGGTGTGCTACAAATCAATTTGTGGTCTGCCGACTGAATTTCTTAATGTTGGGTTTTGGTGCCAACTGGTGTTTGCTTTCACCATCAGAGCTGCCTACGTTTATGAGTAACTCCATTTTTAAAATTGTTCACTCCTGCTGTTGCCTTAGTCAGCAGCTCCATACAAGGCCAGGCAGAGTCCACTCATCCTGGGAATGATTTATGGGGTGACACAGTTTAATGGCAGGCGAAGAGCCTCAGGATTGCCAGGGTGCAAGTTAGGCTGGGGTCGTTATGGGGGCACTGTGTTGTGTTGGGCCGGTTGCAGAGTGAGGAAGGTGAACCCTGTGCCAACCCTGGGTGCCCGAGCACCCACTGAGAAGAGCAGCACCCAGAATTTCAGTGGTGGTTTCCACCTGAAGACCTGAAAGCCCTTTGCCAGTGCTGAATGGCTGGGGCAGCGGTGGGTAAGTACTGCTCCTGCTTCACAGCCATCAGGGAGTGTCACAAAAACGTGATGATGTGTCAGAGGTGCCAAAATATCACGTCCCAAGTGCAGGTTACAACACCTAATTCCAGTAGGTTTCCTTCTTCCTCCTCCCTGACGAACAGGGCCCCCATGCATGTCTGCGATGTGGGCAGGACTGTAAGAAGTCAATCGTTTCTTACCTTCTTTTCCCTGATCCACAGGGGGTGTGGAGCTGCCTGCCCTCGGGGCAGGGCAGTTGTGGCAGGGTCCCCTTTTGCTGCCAGGGGTGGGCATGAACCATTGCTTAGCCTCTCCAAGGGCCCAGCTGGGGAGTCTCCACCCAGTCAGCCATCAGACCTTGTTTGGCGTGGGGTGACCCCCGAGCTGGGTGGATCAGGGTGCTCTTCGGGATGTTTTGTGGACCAGCCTCCCAGCAGCAGCTTTCTTCCCGGCCACCAGTACTCTGGATGTGTTGTGGTCCAAAGCAGAAAGCTTGATTTCATTTTAGAATCTGTTGTTTCCTGGCTTTGTTTCTGTTTTTCATCTGCCTTTGAGAATGTTCTCTGGGTTTGTATTAGTTAAAGTTTTCATACTTTGGTTAGCTGGGCAAGGCTCAGTCCCTCCTTCTGCTTGTGCAGGGCTCCCGTTTGGTCTGACTCGCCTTAGCTGAGAAATACTGTGGGAGCTCTCACTGTACCTTGCTTAAAACTGAATTTCCCTCTCATGACTTAAAACTGGTTAAAAAGGAGGAGGGAGGATAAACGTGAATGCTTCTGGCTGCTTATGCCATGGCAGCGTTGATCTGATGGGGAGGCTGAGCAGCTGCCTTGGTTGGGGATTTTTCAGTGGAGCATCTTTGACCATTTTTGTCCAAGACGGGCAGCAGCACACACAGAGCAGCCGCTCCCGAGCAAAGCTGATAAAACGCAGCTGCCCTGAGCCAGCTGGTGTCCGAGGCGCTTGGCCCAGCGTTCCCAGTGGGGAGGGGGACGTTTTTTGGCAGAGTTCAGGCTTTGTGCTATTGTGGGCAGCATGAGCTCTGCGCAGGGTGGGGGGGAAGCAGCCTATCCGGCCCAACTGCCCCCAATGGAGACTTGGCTCTGCCTAAATTTGGCTGGTTCCTGAGCACTTGTCATCTCCTTGTCAGGTCACAGTAGTGTGATTTGCCTGACGCTGGTTTGGCAGATGACTCAGGAGCAGCAGCCTGTACAGAAAGTCAGGCTGCTTTGTCAAATGGGACTCGCCAGGATGAGTAACGCCTCCTGCTCACGTCTGTTTGTTGGCTCTGGTGTTGTCACTGGGGGCACTGAGATGCTGGAGTGATCAGTGCCTTATAAACGGTAATCATAGAAGGTGCCGAGAGCAGTCTGTGAAGCCCCGTGGGTGGATGCTAAGCCCCTTTTGGATAGGGCTGCTCCTTTGCCACGTGTGTGGTAACACGCTGCTCCCGGGCAGGTTTCTGTGGGGGACTCATGCCAGGGACTGTCAAAGGACCATGGTGGTTTTTCATCAGCTAAGCAAAACCCATTGCAATTGCACCACCAAGCGTGGCGTAACATGGGAATAGGTTTCAGTGCTTCTGTGCGCCCTGCTGAATTGGCACAGTGTCCATGACACACCGGTGTGTAACTCAGCACCTTTCCCTCGTTAAATGGGGCTGGTGTGTTGGCAAAGCCTCTGGGACTCGGAGAAGGGATGTGATGATGTATTTATCTATTTTGGAGTAACAGAGGGATCTCGCCTGGTGCTAGGCTACATTTAGCGGTTTGTTAGTCATGGAGGGACAGTAAACAGCTCCGAGATTTGAGCTTGCAAAAATCTGAGCCTGAGCTTTTTGGCAGAGCAGTCTAGAAGGGCTGGCATGGCCTGGCCATGCCGGGCAGTGCGCAGTGGCGCCGAGACCGTGAGACAGCGTCGGTCCTGGATTTGGGTCTGCACAGCTCAGTGCCCCATGCAGCCCCTCCCTCGGTCCCTGCGGGGACAGGCAGTGACACCTGGCTATGCTGGAGGGGTTTGCTCTCTTCCAGCGTGAGGTGATGGGCCTGTGCAGCTGTGCTGCTCTGGTTTAGCTTGAGCAAAGCCAGCAAATGTGGCTGGTAGCTGTGGGGGAGACCTGCCCTGTATTTCTGTGGGTATGAAGTGCCTTAAAATCACTTCAGGAGAAAATGACTAGCAAAAATAATTGCAAGCTTTAAGGATATTCACATAGCTCATGTCTATAATATGCAGCATATTACAGACAAGAAAGACCTCTCCACTGCTGCGCTTGGCTGTCAGCTTTGCCCTGTACCTGAGGGAGGAAGGCAAAGGTAGTCACTGAAGCACTTGAGATCCCCGCATCCCTGATCCCTCATGCTGAGAGATTTCTCCATCCTTGTTTCGGGATGAGTTGTGGGGCTGTCCCTGCTGCAGAGCTGTGTCTCAGCGCTGCACACACGGCCTCTCCGTCATGCTCCCTCTTGGCCATTCCTGCCAGGCACAGAGCCTTTGCAGGAGAGTGGTGCTGCTTGAAGGTGTTGTTAGATGCTGAAATGCATCCAGACCAGTTAGGATGCTGTCACAAAAAGTAAAAACCAAAAACAGACAAACAAAACGGGGTGGAGAGGCAAAAACACTTCTTGGGTTCTGGTGGATCATCCCTGGGTATTATTCTGTAAGTGTGTGAATTTTACGAGCCTGTCACTGAGAATCCCAGCTGCAATAATTTCAGTGAGCAGAAGAACCATGCTGAGTGTGTCTGCTTTTTGCTAGCGTGAAGCTGTCTTGAGCCTGTTTTCTGCAGTGCTCAGCCAGGGAGAGTGTCTCCAGAGATGTAAAGGGAAAGGTCCCTCCAGAACTCCTGCGGGAGGGCTGCTGCTGGACCTGTATAAACAGGGACCTCCAAAAACCATCATTATATCCCTAATTAGAGGCTGCTACTTTGCTGAGCCATAAACAAACTCCAGTTTGTTTCTCAGATTTGATAATCAGCTCAAAACAGGCCCCTGCCAAAGTACCGGATCCTGCTCAGCAGACGTGTTGAGGTGGGCACATCTTCGTACAGCCCGTCCTTCCCTAAAGCGGGGTGAAGGATTTTGAGGGGCTGGGGCTCTGGGTGCAGGCTGGCGGTCTGCTGCATGACCTTGCTGTGTCATCCCAAAGGCTTGGGTTGCTGCTTTGCCTTCTCTGTTCCTTAGTACAAACTTCCCTGAGTGGTCCAATCTGTGGTGTCTGGTGGGTGAATTCCTTCAAGTCTGCCCGGAAGCTACTAACTGGCTGAATATGGTTGTACCATCCGAATGGTCTCACTAACTTACCTTTAGTAAGTTAATGATCCTGATGTTTGGATTATTGGTGTTGTGGGCAAAAAGTGAAGGTTTGTGCTCTTTGACCCTACCTGTGCAGCTGCAAAAAGGTCCAGCTCCAAGTTTTGTAAACCCTGCTGGCATTAAAGAGACCTTGTGATGCCTTTGTCCCCCCCTGGCTGCATCTCTGACTCATTTGAGACTTGGTGCAAAAAATTGCTGTCTCTCAAATGCAAGGGTGAGCTGGCACAACATCGAATTGAGAAAACTTGGCATGACACTTACTGGAGAATAAAAGTGTGTTTTACTGGAAAGATGTGCACATATCTCTGGGGTGTGCAGGGGCTGTTTGGCCAAGCCCGTATGTTGGAGTGAGTTTTTGAACAGCCCTGAGCTCCAGGTGAGCGCTGACCCAGATGCGAGCCCTGCAAATAGAGCTTTAGGGATACTTCTCAGTTACCAAATGGTTTAGCTAAATCCTTTCCCTGTAGGGAAAACAGTTGTTTCTCTCCCAGTGCAAGGAGGATGGGGTGGGCTTTGTAATACAGACAAAAGAGAAATTGTTTATCTGAATTTTTTGTTGTTAGTGGGAGGGCCAGATGAATACACGATTGTTCTATTCAGATCACTTACTGCCTTACTGCTGTTTAAATAACTGAAGGCAGCTAAGCTCCACTGCTTGTGTAAAAAAGCCCAAACCCCCAAAAACCTGAAGCCCTGTTGTTTGCTCTCAGTGCAAATCAATCAAGGACCCTGATCAGGAGAGCTCGGACTGAGGGGGGACGCTGGCACTGGAGAGATGGGCACTAGAGCTGGTGTGTGGAAGTGGTGCTGCCTGGGACACCAGCACACAGAGATCAGCCATCCCTGCCCTGGGGTTGTTCTCAGAACAGAGCTGTGGCTACTGACATGAGTGCACTAGTATTTCGAGCATTACTCAGCATTATAAAGATATATATTAAAGGGCTTTAGATCTATGCATTGTTTTTCCTAGCTTTAACTCTGCCTAAGGACAACTTCCCAAAGCCCCGAGTTGCCCTTTGTGTCAGCGACTGTGGCCAAGCAGGGAAGGGAGGAAGCATTAGTATTGTTGTTGTGAAAAGGGACAGCAGAGGATAGAGAGGTTAAAACAGAAGTTTTCCCGATTTCAGTAGGATTTGGGTTTCTGGATGCTTTGGAGAAATTCCTCTAGACTAACTGCTTATTTTGTTCAGGAAAGTAATATAACCGAGGAACCAGCCCCAAATCACCTGAGCGGAAACTTGGGTATTTCTTGAAGTGGGAAGAGGTAAAAACAAACAACCAACCCCACCACCACAAAGCACAATAAACACCCCTTTTGTCCTGCTGGGCTGCAGTCTGATACTAAAGTGAATGAAGTCACCGTAGATTTTGGCAGTGAGAGCAGCCCCGCGCCCGGTGCTGAGGCGCAGCCGCTGACCATCGTGCTTCACCCCAGCCTGGCTCCGCTCTCCATTTTGGGACCTAAGATTTTGTCATGTGTTTTTTAGGAGCAGGAAGTGTGAGGCTGCTTTTGTGGTACCACAAAGCTGTTCTCGTTGCTTTGATGAGCAGAGCCCCTCCAAGCCCTCACCTCTGACCAGCTCCATTTGCTGTGGAGCCAGCAAGACATCCCTGGCCCCAGAAACTGCCCAGCTCAATACCAGAGCCAGCTGGTAGCTGGGTGAGGGCTGTCGAGGTTTGGAGCTGGGAGTGGAGGGAAGGGAGCACCCAGGAGCCTGTGGGCTGGCAGGGCTGGTAGGGACATCACTGGGGAGAGGCAGCCAGGAGGTAAGGGACAAATTATTCAAGGCACAGTGTGCTTGGCAGGGGAGAGGAGAATTGGGAGATTAAGGAAAAAGGCAATGGTGTGGCCAAAACAAAGTACTGGAGCAGTGTGATGGATGAGGAAGGATCATCATCTGTGGATGACAACCGAGCAAGGAGGATGTTAACAACAACTTAAGGAATGGAAAACTTGAATTCTCTTAATCCCACCAGATGTTCAGAAAGCAAGTTACAGTTGTGTGAAGTGTAGTCTATAAAACAGTGTAAACACTGGGTTGCGCAGGCTGTGGAAGACCTGCTGCTTGTGTCTGAGCAGAGCCGGGACGGCTGTGCTGCCTGCTCGCTTCCCCACACCCCTGCCAGGAAAGCACCAAAGGACATAGAGGATTTGGAAATGAGCACGTTGCTCATGCTGACCAGCTTAGGAAACTTCAGCACCTAAAAAACGCAAGTCAGTTGCTGTTAGGATGTTTCCACTTTATCTGGCCAGCAGCGCTCTGCGAGATACTTGCGGCATGTGCTGCCTGTCCTTGCACTCGTACTTGCATGACAGATCTGCTCTGCTGACTGCGACCTAAGATTAACGCCTTCCCATGCGTGGCTTCCCCTCTTCTCCCCTGGGTAAATTATTTAAACATTTTGGCAAAGGATTAGTGGGGACTCCAATCCGAGCTGTGCTACAGAGCAGCCGTACTCACTGCTGGAGGTCTTTGGCATGCTGAGAGAGAGATTCTAGGAAATCTGAAGTGAGCTTGATGGAAATGAAGCAACATCTTATGTGAATGCTATTTTGAGTGACAGTTTCCTGATGACTGGATTCTCCTCTGATAAGGGAGGTCAGTGGCACGGCACCAGTTTGCATCGGCAGGAAACGGGGCTGTGCCCTTTTCTGTCCGCAGACCGGATGCCTCTCTAGCTTTTACATTGTGTGTGTTTATCTTATGTAGTTCAATTCCTTTGACTCAGTCTCTTAGCTTCTAGTAGAAAATCTCCTGTCCTGGGGAGGAAACCTGATGTGGAGCGAGAGCACTGGCTGGCCATGGAGCTGCCTGCAGCAACACAGGCTGCCTGGGTAATCCCAGATGGGTGGCTTGGTCTACACGCATGCCCCTTCCCCTTTGGGAATAGCAATAAGTCAATGTTTGTGTCTTCTAGTGAAGAAGTGGGATGACATGGTAAGTACAGCCAGGCACAGACTTATGAAAGGACTGAAGCAGTAGTAAAATTAGACATCTTGGAGCTTATGTGGGAACTGCCACCTTGGATTTAGGAGCTGAATGTCCACCTCAATCCTTCTTGAGCTTCCAGGGGGCTGGAGGGTGCTGATGCATGTGCTCAGAAGTGCTGAATGACTCAGGCTTATCCCCTGCCTGAGCACAGCTCAGGCTCCAGTGAGGCTCTGTCTGCCTCTCCCACAAGGACTGTTTTATCAGCCAGCTCAATATGTGACCAGAACTAATTGCAGTGGTCACCAGAGGTGCCAGTCCAAGGTGCTTAGCTCTCGACCTGCAGTGGGATGGGCACTGAGGCTTTAGAACCTGGTTTCCACCCTGGTGTCTGATTTCCAAAAAATCGGTGTCCTCGCACTCAGCATCGCTGTGCTGATGTCTCCCTGAGGCCCTGGCTGCCGGTGCTGTGAGGGTGGGTGGCCCTCCAGGGTGCACGGAGAGCTGCGAGGCTCCCAGCTGGAATGGAGAGGTATGAGGGCTGCTTCTTAATCAGGCTTGCATCTGTTCAGGAGCATAAACGTATGCGTCGCCTTTGTGTAAGTAATCAGCCTTTGGGCTGCTTCAGGAGAAATTAGTTCAGACAAATTTTCTTTCTGAGCAGAATAAGAGGTTTAAAGAAGTCCCAGCTTTCTTTTTAAATCCAATGTTTATATCACACAGCTTTCATATTTCTCCTTTCTGATACTGCTTTAACATTAACAGCAGTGGCAGCCAGTGGTGGGGTCCTGCAGCTGGTGGCCGACTGGATTTGTTTGCGTTGCTGTGCAGGGGCAGGTAACACTTGCCAGGCAGACCCTGAGCCTGCAGAGCCTCCAGGCTTCTGTTTGACTTGGCCACACGCTTTCTCCGTGGTGTTTACGTGACTCCAGCAGCAGCTCATCCCTGCTCTCTGTACTCAGCCCATACCCCTCTTGTGCTCAGGGATTGGAATCTCTCTTTTGTGGGAGCCCGAAGTGCTTCACCAGGCTGCGTTTCACCACAGCGCCTGCGTGTGGGGTCGGGGTTTCAGTCCAGCACCACGGGAAGGGCTGCTTTTTAGGAGGGACCGGTCAAACTGCATATCATCATCACAGCCTACAAAAAAACGCTGACACTTGGGCAGCTGGGACATCTTTGTCTTTTGTTTTTCCAATCCTGTTACCCAAGGCACAGCCCTGTGATGAGAAACAGCAGTACTCACTTTAATCTTTTCTAATGTCCTGTGAAATCTATAACCTGCCATTTGAGGTAATGTGGATGGAAACACCAAGGCGACCCAGTTTCTTTCTGCTTTTTTTTGGAGTGCAACATAGCGTATTTAAATTTATATTCCACAATAGAAATATTATGTAAATACATTAGTAGGAAGTGGTTTTGCTTCCTAACCATAGAGTGGTTTGGGTTGGAAGGGACCTTTAAGTGATCCTTTAGGGACACCTAGTTCAACCCCCCTGCCATGTGCAGGGATGCCTTTCAGTAAATCACAGTGGATGCTAAAGGCAGGATACCGATCTTAAACCTGATTAGTATCACTATGAATACAAACTTATCTTGCTCAGAAGGGCCTTGGCTGTCTAACAGATTCCTGTGAGATCCAACTTTTAGGTGCAGAATTCAAGGAGTGATAATGTGATACCAAAAAAAGAAAAGTAAAAATAAGCAAGCACAGAAATGTAACACTTCAGAGAGAGGTGACAATGCCATCCATCACTGACATCCTGAGGTCCTTCACCAGCTCTGACTATTATGTCTGTAATGATTTAAAACCTGGATGGAACAGGCTATTGCAGAGGGACTCGACTTGAAATCTGTTCGCGTTCAGGAACCACACAGGGAATTGTTTTAGGTTGTCTGTCTGTCTGTGGGTTTCGATGCTCTCCAGCTGTGTGTCTGTTAGTCATAAACATGTTTTCTCCTCTTTCCTGTTAGTGTGGCTGGGGAAGCATTAATGCGCTGGATGGGGAGGCAATACGTACTGACAGTGCAAACAAATGGCAAAACTGACTTTCTTCAACAGCCGCTTGCAGTGTCCTTGGGCAGTGCTTGTTGCCAGCGTGGGTATTTGGTTTTGCTTGCTCTGATTTTCATATAAAACACAGCATCATTTAAAGAGAAAGTTGAGTTGAAGGACTCGGGTTTTACAAATGGGCTCACAAGACTGCTTTCCACTTCGTTTTGGGAGAGTAGAAATGGTACCTCGTGGTCCAGCCCAGCTCTGGGGGTGGGGGCTGATCCCAGGAGGATTTCGTGCCCTGTGTGAGGAAGGACAGCCGTGCCCTGGTATGGGCAGCTGTTCCCTGCTGACCCATGGACTCCCACGCTGCTGCCTGGACGCTGGGGCTTTGTGTGTGCTGCCCACGAGAGGTTTTGGGGTGAGCGGCCTGGTTGGGGCAAAGTAGAAGTCAGGCTTAGAAACGGGAGAGGGGTGAATTTCTGTCTCCCAAAGGAAACAGAATCTCTTCAGTCAATAAACTTGTGGTTGCTGTGGTGCCAGTGAGCTGGACGTAGAGCCTGAGCATGTGTTTTCACATGGGAGCATCTTGCTCTGGAGGGGCAGTGAGCTGCTCCTCCTTCCTGCTTGGCGTCTCGGACATAGAAGTAGAATTAAAAACAAGCAAACAAACAAAAAAATACACACAAAACTGTAGTGAGCAGTGAAATTCTGAGCAAAAAACCCACATGGGCTTTTATAAGGGGTGAAAAAGGCCACCGCAGCCTTTTGGAAAGCAGAATGCTCTGTGCCGCTTGGGAAAATCATAATCAGTAAAATTACTAGGAAAATGACCATACAGCCATGGTGCTCTGTGAGCACAAGTAAGAGAGCTTCACCAGGCCAGTGCAAGAGTTGTACCGGTAGAGCAGTCATCCCTGTCACCAGCAGCTGGGCTTTCCTTGGTGATGCTTATTTTCAAACATAGAGGGGGTGAGCACAAATGATAACTGGGAGAGGCGCAAAAGCTCAGAACACCAGTTTTCTTTTTCTGGGGGAGGCTGGGAACTACCCAAATCAGGCAAGATAAAGGTGTAACTCTGCTGTTACAGCTTGTTTTGAGAACCTTGTTTTGCAGCTCCACAGAAAAATGGTAATAGGGAAGGGAACAGTGATCGACAGACCAAGTGATCTGAGGTGGGATTAAAGCTCGGTGCAGTGTGGGATGTGTACCCATGACATCTGTGATATCAAGAGCAGCAACACCCAGAGGTCGGTGCTTCCTGGGTGTGAGTGAACAGTCATGGGCGACATCCCAGGGAGAGCCCTGGGGTCTGCAGACAGGGAATTGCTGCTCCGGCAGGTCCCATGGGCCAGCGCTTGGGCTCTGTGGTGTATATAATCTATAATCCCCCAGGATCTGCCTGTAGCACTCTTGCTCCAGGCAGGTTTGTTTTCCATGTTAGCACTGGATGTCCAAGTTAAAAGCCCTTGCTAAGTGGAGGACAGGATGAGTGCACTCCTGCAATATATGAAGAAGCTGCATGCTAAAGAAGAGTTTAATTGATGCTTACTAGATAGTTTGCTCTAACAGATGAAAAAACAAGCCATGTTCCAGGTCTGTTTTTTTTTTTTCTGCTTATACAGGTGTAAATTAGAAGCAACGGTGTTGAATTAATTGTGGTGAAAGCACCACACATGGGAGGTGAATCAAGCAAAGCCACTCTCCCAGAGCTTGGCATTTCTCCCTTTTGCACCAAGCCCCAGGTGATGCAGATGATATGTTTGTATTTGCTTGTGCAGGAGGTTGTGGATAGGTGAGGTTGCTCAGAAATCAAGGATTTCACAGGGAGAGATGATCTCCTGTCTTTGGCTCTGTCTGTATCACCTGGGAAACTTGGCTTTATTCTTCCTGCCTGAATGTGAATTCAGGGATGGTGCTGTTTAACTGCTGTGATGTCGCTTCTCTTCCCAAATCAGTGTCTGCATTTGCTGCACACACTCAAAAACAACCTGAGGAGCCTGTGTTTATTTTGCTCACTCCCACTGTCCTAAACTAACCTAAAATTGTGATAAAACGCTGAAGTTTTAGCCACCCAAGCAAGGCTGGTCCATCTGCCTCCTGCCACGTGCACATGTATAGCCTGAAAAGAGACCATAAATCCCTGCTTGTGTAGCTAGCATGTGATTTTGTTACCACTGGCACCAGGCACCCAGCCCAATGCCCATTTTACCAAGTGGTGTGAGAACCTGCAGGTGTAAAAACTGAGGCTGCCCCTGGAGTTTTCAACTCCTTGCATCCAAGCTGACAAACCCTGGGCTGTACTGTGGGCTGAAGGGACGCTCTTTGCCATACCGGGGTGTTGCTGCATGCAGCTCGCCCATGGGAACAGGATGGGGCCCCACGTGGAAACTGCCGGTGGTGGCCAAGGATCACCCAAATGAGATGAGGTCCCCCCAGCAGACCTCCTTCTCTCCTAACGCCCTGCTATCACCTTTGTGCTTTCCCAGACCGCTGCCTGCCCGTGGCTGATGAGCCCATCTCCCCGAAGAAGGCCAAGAGCATCCCCAAGCGCCACGACCTGGAGAGCTGGCTCTCACCCCCTTCCCCTGAGTGGGCCACTGTGAGGGTCATCCCTGAGGAGGAGATGACCGAGCACAATCTTCTCGCGATCCGTGTCATGGTCACCAGTGATACAAGCAGGTACTTCAAAATAGAAATAAGCCTATAGAAAACCCACAAGAACAGCTTGGTTTTCTCTGGAACACTAAGGAAGAATATAACAAAATATAGTGATACAACTGGGGGGTGGAGGAAGGGGAAGACAAACAGCTCAGAATAACAATTGTTCTTTACCACAGCCATAAATCCCCCCAGACACATGACTCACTTTGCAGGAAATCTTCAAACATTCACATCCCACACAGAGGCCTGAATCAGAGAGAAAAACATTGCCCTGATCAGCCCAGGTTCAGCTCTTTGTGCACCAAAAAAATGTCTGTTTGGGGATTAGGGCAGTGGGCGTGTTGTGGCAAAAGGTGCGTCCTGTGACGTGGTCGCCTGCCACCTTGGGCATCACCACGCAGCTCTGCACCCCAGGCCTCCCCCAGGGCGTTTGAGGGCCTGCCCATCCCTAAGAAATCTGAAATTTGATGATCCTTGGGGAGCTGTCAGAGGAAGCCCGATTTCTGTGAACAAATTAGACTATATTGGCTTTCTGGGCAGAATTCTGTGGGAGTTCATCCTGTCTAAATATTAGATTGGTATCTCCTGAGTAAAGCAGTTTTCCTTACTGAGAGATAAGAAAGAAGACGGAGAGAAAAAAAAAAAAGGCAAGCCTAAAGCCAACTGTTGTGAACAGAGTGTTAGTGTGTGAATGAGGAAGCTTGTTCAAATACTTAACATCCTTTACACACCTATTTGTGGTGTTGCATATATCTTCTGGTGCTGAGCAATGCTGTTAGAAATGCAACTTTCTGCTGTTCCCTGCTGTGGGTTTAAATGACGTTTGTGCTCTGCTGTGTGGGTCTGGGTGTTCCTCTGAGCAAGGATGACACTCTCTGGGGTTCCTCTTTCGTGGGGGATGGAGAGCTTGGGGAAGGGTTTCCTACCTGTGGGGCAGAGCCCCCCGCAGAGCGTGTGCTTGTATCCCTCGCTAATACCCTCCGGCTCGAAGCGATGAGAGTCAACTAATCCCTCTGATCTGAGGGATCAGCTCCCTTTCCCGTGGCTGGACGGCAAGGCCCCTGGTTCCTCGCCAGCGGGACATGGCACGGGGTGTGACGCCATGTCTGTCACTGCTGTGGCCGATGCCATCGGCTCCGAGGTCAGGTCAGCCTCCTGCTGCTGCAGCAGCTCAGGAGCCCTTTGCCTAGTGTGGCTTGGCAGGTCAGACCCTGCCAAAAAAGGAAGGAATGAGAGAAATAGCAAGTCACTTGGTGGAAAGGGGAGAATGACCAGCTCGGTGACACAGTTTTGCAGTTCAGGCTTCAGGTACCTCTGAAGAATGACCACCTATCAAGCTGAAATCAGAGGACAAGCCTGGTACTATAGCATTTACATCCTTGCTAGCCAAGGAAAAGAAACATTTTGCTCTTTAAAGCAGAAATATATCAATCAATGTTAATGGCAGCTCTTTTTATGTGGCACTCTGCCTGATCTCAGTGTGATATCTCCCCATCCACACAGGAACTCAGCTATCAAAAGCTTCGTATATTAGTATTTATATATATATATATATGTGTGTATGCTTGACACAACTTGAAAGACACCTAAAAAGTATGTGTTAGTGGTGACATTTAAGGTCACTCTGATTCATCCTGCCCGAGAGAACAGCACGCCCAGAGCTGTGCTCCCATCCTCGCTGCCTGGCCAGCCCGGCCTCTCGGCTGTGCTGAGTTCCTCTGGGCAAAGTGGGGCTGCAGGGCTGGCGGGCGCTTCCTGTATGGCATTTAGGCTGGCTTTATGCTGTATGCAGCCTTTCCTTTAGCTCTTCTTCCTCCTGCCTCCCAGGCTGTGCCTTGGGCTGGGGTAATAAATCTTTACATTCTACAACCCAGTTCAGTATAAACACCAAATAGCTTTCTCCTGCCATGCCAACAGGGCTACTCATGGTGTAAGTTCCTCTATTTTTAAGGTAGAGCTATTAATCATTATAATAAATCTATGAATTAAGTTAGCAGAGTTGTTTGCATTAAAAATAGGCTGAGTGGGGTGGTGGCACGCTTATGTATGGTGATCAGAAGGCCTGTTGCCTACAGTCTGGCCTTTAGAGATGAAAGAAATCCTATGATCATTTAAAAAAGGACTAATAATCACCTCAAACAGACATTGTCCTGCCTAGAGGCAAGGTCGCAACGTGTGCCATTCACATGTGTTTGTGTCGCATATTTTTAATTACATTTAAGGAAGGAGATGCCAGGATCTGCCCCTGTGATTGGATCAGGTGCCTTGTTGCGTTTGCTGTTCCATGGGCTGTCAAGGGCTCGGCCTGCAAGTTCCCTATGGCATACCTCTTATTTCCAAAACTCTGTGGTGACCAGGTAAAAAGTGTAGAGCTGTGACCTCACGCCTTGCTTCTAGGCTGACCATGGCATTGAAAATGCCGCTGTTTCCCTTTCTTCATCTCAGTACAGATTTGCAGGCAGAAGGACCTGTCCTTGCTAACTGAGCTGTGGTGTTTCACCCCAAGTCCCTCTCGGTGGCAGTTTGATTCCATAGAGGTCACGGCTGGGAATCCAGGCAGCAGAAATCTGATGGGAAAAGGGATATCTCAGCTGCGTAGCACCTACTGCAAATTACAGTCCTGTAATAACAACAAAGAAAGCAAAATGAGGATGTCAGCTCTGTCTGTAAAACATCTGTTTTTCTGTGGCCCATGCCGCTGTCAGGGCTGACGCTGGTGCTTGTTGCACTGGATAGTAATGAATACCTCCATGCTGTGCATCTTCTGACATGTCCTGCTTCTTGCACTTATTTCCTGTAGCTCTGATCTGGAGTCTGATTTTAATGGTGACTCGAACTCGGAGGTGAGCGAAGGACAGACTTCATTGCTGGAGCCCCCCACCTGCCTGAGGCCCATCCGGAGGTGGACATCACTTGCCAGGAGCCCTGTGGTGCCAGAGGAAAGCCCCAAAACATCCAAAGTTGCTGATGGTAAGCAGTGTCCCAAGCTGGGGATGCTCCAGCAACCTCTCCTGAGGGATAAAGCTGGGGTTAGGGGAAGAGGTTTTGAAGAGAAGGCTGTTCTCTGCTGTGTGATCAGGTTGCGCCCATTAATGGTGTCTTTTTTTGGGAGGATTTCTGAGGTTTGGGTGCCGTAGCTGAAACAGCATTTCTGTGATGCAGGGTACCCTGGAGTAGTCATGCCTTAGCTTGCAGGGGTGGAATGAATGTTTTCCCAACAGTAAAAAAATGTGGACATTATTAGCAGCCCATGCAATATCTGTGGCATTGTATAAGCAAGGCTGATTTGGGGAAGCATGAGAGAGCTCAGCTTCATTCAGTTTGTATTTCTATCAGTAGCTGCTTAAAATTTTTGTATCCAGTGAAAGCGTGAGGAAAGGATATAGCCAGCAGGGAGGTGGGTAGAGATTTAGGAACAGTCGGCCTCCAAATGGAACCTCCTCTGGAGCTAGAGGAGGTCAGAACTGAAAAATGTGCTAAAAACAGCCAAAGAGGGGCCTTTGTGGAAAATGAGGGGTACCATGTTCCAGGACTGCATGGTGATGTGTTTTGAAGCCATGGCAGATCTTCCACTTTTGAAAGCATCTCCCGTCCTTTGCTGGGCTCACTCTCCTGGGTTTCTCCCCTTGGAAGAGCTTCGCGAGGGATGCACAACTGCATGCACCGCAGGGGCTGGCAGCAGAGCTGCAGCACCTTGAAGCAGCTCCTCCCTGACACCGCAGAGAAGAAAACCTGTCTTTAGGGCTCCTGAAGGAGAATGCTGCATGTTCTCACTTCTCACAAGAAATTTGTGTTATTTTCTCTGAAATCCTAACAAGGAAAGCCAAAAGCAGCTGTTTTAGAAGGTGCGTGTGTAAGCCAGCCCCTGGGCTGCAGAGTGTTACTATGGGGCTCAGGCAAGGTGAGCAGGACCTTTCCATTCATGGAGTGGAAACCACTGCTATTAGCTTGGGCTGGAGAGGAAGCATGCAGATACTGCTGGCTGAGACTGCTGGCGGCTTAGCCTGACCTTGGGACAAGTGGGATGTTTCTGCCTGGCTGGCAAAATATAGCAGACAAAGGGAGCGGTCAGTAAGCAGATGAAGTAATGCATTATATGAAGGCAAGAGGGAAACCCAGTGTGTCAAGTGCTGTATCCCTATGGGCTTGTGTGCCGGCATCGTTCATGGCAGCTGTGCTCCACAGGCCATGGAGACGGGGTACCAACACTGACCCATCTCCTGGGTGCTGCTATGGGCACAGACCTGCGCTGATGTTGCCCCTGGCTTTTGGGCCAGGGTGGTTGTGCTGCTGCAACGTGCAGATGGAGCAAGGGAGCAGCTGTCTGGACAGGGTGTGCAGATGCACCCATGGAACCTGAGGGTTCTCCCAGCAAGTTTTTCGCCTTCAGCTTTATGTGCGGCAGTCATTTGTATTCAAGTTCTCAGGTCTTCCTGTATACTGACAGCTCATGGCTGTACCCCAAGAAACTTGATGGGCCTTGGGGTTTGATAATTGCATTTGGTTTTATCACTCTTGTCTATGTTAAAACCAGCTTGTATTTCAGGCGTTGGCTGTGCCTGGACAGGGGATGGATTTCCAAAGCCTGGTAGAAATGGGTAGAGCTCCTGGATTTTAGTCTGGTGTTTGAACTTAATTGCATATTTAAAATACATGGTTATGCTAAACATTGTGATGTTATGGGCATTATTGGCATATTTTTACATAAGAGGTCTATGTGGTGCTAAAGTATTGAGGTCCTTTGATTTGTCCTTGCCCAGACCACCTCAGCCTGGGTTATGCGTAACTCTGCAGGGACTGTTGTGAGGAAGTCACTTGTTCTTCCTTCATGCAAGGTACCTTCTGTCAGACCGTGCTTTAGTGACAGAAGAGCTGAAAAATAGTTTTGCCAAAAAGAAAAGGCCACCAGCATTCATTTCTTCCCATCCCCCACCACCCCCACATCCATATATGCATTCTTAATCTGAGTATAAAAGAGGGGATTTCATACTGTAATTTAAATTGATTCTTGAATAACAAACCCCTTGTTTAGGGCAAGAAAAGGACAGCAACAAGCCCCAAAGGGTGCCCAGCAGCATGTGACCCTGTGCAGTCACTGAAGGATTTTGTCCCTTTTTCCACCCCAATTTCATGCTGTCCCCACCCCCCGCTGCTAATGTCACCTCCTCACCACGCCAGCCGGGTTAACCAGATCGTCATGAGCAGCCTGTTAGCTCTGCATCCTCACCCGGCTTCATCGCAGCATCCCGAAGCTTTTACCCCTTCAGTCTGTCCCCTCGCCCGTCTGTCTGTCTGTCTGCTCGTGCCGACTTCACTGAGAAAAGAACCGGTATTGTTTTGGGGGTAAATGGGAAGGATTATGGTAACACATGAGCTCCTTTCCCTTTATCGCCTCCCGGCCTCGGCACAGCCGGGTGCGCGCTGCCCCCTGCCGGCCACCGCGGGGATGGGACTGGGATAGGGGGGAGCCTGGTCAAAAACCAACCCTCCACCCCCCCTGCATGTGGGTTGCTCTTGGTTTTCGTGGTGGTTTTGGTGTTGTGGTGTGTGTGTTTGTTTGTTCCCCCCTGTTCTCTGTGGTTTGCTACGTTTTCTGACCATGTGTCTTTTCTCTTTCTGCTCAGCCCTACAGAGAGCCAACAGTTTTCACTCCACAGCATTAAATAAGTACCAGAATTGGAGGAAAAAGCTCCAAACGAGTGAGTAAAGCCTGAGAAGCAATTTTATCTTCTATTTGTGCTGTCTCCTGTTTTCCTCTCTCTTAAATGTTAATTTCTCCTTTAAAACTTTGGTAGATGAGAAAAATCGAGATCTAAAATGCACCAAATATTTATTTTCCATTTTCTTGTCCTCAGAAGATCAAATTCCCTCTGTGTGACTGTCCCCTATGTTATTACACCCACCAGCAAGTGGCATCCACTTCAATTCTCTAGCTGAGAAAATGCAACCCTATCCCAGAGCCACGTATTACATCTCTAGCCATGTGTGCACCAATTGCTTTTGATCAGGTGCAAGGATGGGTCTAACATTTTGAGTATCACTTATTAGAAATGCTCCTGGAGGTGCCTATTTACACCCATCTACAGGTGCCCTATCACCTTTTTTTGGTTGTTTTGGGGTTTTTTTGGTGTTTGGTTGGGTTGGGTTTTTTTTGGTGGTGGTGGTTTTTTTGTTTGTTTTTGGTTGTTTTTTGTTTGGTTGTTCTGATTTGGTTTTTTGTTTGTTTTTGTTGGAAAAAACCAAGGTGTTTCTGAGTTACTAACAGCCCCACTAAGGACTTGCAGGTACATGCTGGGATTGATCATACCCGTAGGGCAACTGGGTGAGCCCACCAGCAGCCCAGACCATCTCAAAACATGGTTAGAAATGCAGTTGTATCTGTCAGACTGGGGTATTGACAACCTTCAGAAAAAAAATGAATGTACAGCAGCCAAAAGAAGTGATTTGTGCCTGTGACTGAGTGCCACAATTTCTGGTCATGGAGACGCGGGTTTTGGGGAATGGTGGTGACAGGTACTCTTCAACCCTGCCCTCAGCTGTCCTCTGCAACAGAGGGGATTTCTGTTGCTGTTCAGGGTCCCAGTTGCCTTCAGAGAAGTTAAGGGCTCTGCTCCTG
Source organism: Columba livia (assembly GCF_036013475.1). NCBI lineage: Eukaryota > Metazoa > Chordata > Aves > Columbiformes > Columbidae > Columba > Columba livia. Next base: position 59,042,068 of record NC_088606.1, read on the forward strand.
AAGCAAGTAGGATCCCTTCGTCCATTATGGGACCAGCATTCAAGCAGAGGCATCTTGTTTGGTTTGAATATGCAAGCAAGCTTCAAGATTATTTGCAAGTACTCACTCTGGGAAGAATTTTTATATCTCAAACGAGGAGACAAGCTGCATCTCTCCTTCCCAGCACTGACCTCACCTCCAAGATAGATGCCTTCAGATGCTCATGAGCGCTGTCGCCACTGACCCTGTGGTCCCTTGGAGGTGTCCCATGCCACACTTCTGGGATAACTCAGTAAATCTCAGTAGAGGATGCACAGGGTCCTTTCCCAGTCCTGAGAGGATGCTCCCACCAAGCTCGACTGCCCTCTGGAGCAGCCACACGGGACGTCCCACGCGGGGACACGCTGTCCCATGCCTGGGATGGGGAAGGCAGAGCAGGGTGCCCTCAAAAATTCCCAGTGTCAACCTCGGGGTTGTCTCTGAGCACTATACAGAATTTAAGTACTGGCTTATAATAAGGTGTTGGCTTCACCAAAGACTTGGATTTAAAATCTTGCCTTAACTGATCTCAGTTTTTAAAATGCCAAACAAATGTGATTATTCCAGGTTTGAGGGGGGGAGGGAAAGAAAGACTGTGAGAGAGGAAAAAAAGACTTAATTTCGATTCATTTTCAGCTTGTTCTCAGCAACCGCATTACTTAATCATTTGCCGATTAATTTTCCCATCATTCCATTAAAATCTTCCATGTGTCTCCGAATGGCTCTAGAGGGAGCTAAAGGCCTTTGAGAAGGAAATGATACGCTGAATAAATTCGTCCGAAGCTCAAGCATACAGTTAAAAACGAGGTGTAAAGCACACTCAGCATATACTGGGAACAGAATAAAGGCTTTTTTTACTCTCTGGAGGAACACTGTAAGTCTTAGTTTCTATATTTAATCCACTTAATATTTGGTTACAAGAATTCATGTGATCATCACTCACATGAAAGCAAAATCTGTCTCCTTCTCAGACTTATTTCCCAAAACACATATGTTTCATAAACAGCACAGAGTACGCGTCCAAGGAAAGGAAATCGGTGTCATGGTTATGTTGACTGAAAGGCTCAGAGCAGGATATTACCTTTCAAAATCTTTAATCCCTGTTGCATGGCCACAGGGAACGCCACACCCTTAATTTATCTTAGTCAATTCAAGTAGCTTTTGGGCCAAACAGATTGTGCTAGTGCCCTAGGGAACTTTTTTTTAAAAAAAAAAAAAAACCTGTTTTGCATGTCAAGCTGCAAATTTGGGTTCAGCATCTTGGTTGGAACATATCCATTATCTCTGAGAATGGCAGCAAGTTATGGCTTTGTGTGAAGCAATGCCCTGTCCTTGTGAGCTAATGCACACCCAGGAGAGCTGCAGTGGGAGCAGTTCTCCCCATGGGCATGAGCCAATGTCCCGGAGCCCTGGGCTGTGGATTTTAAGCCCTCCTGAGTGTTATAGCTGCCACTCCTGCAGCAGTTGCGTTTCCCCTCGGTGTGCTGAGCTGTGATGTTTGCCTGTGTCAGGAGGCGAATGGATTTAGTGGATCAGGCGGAACCTCCCTGGCTCACTTATACAGGTAACAGTGGGTTCTCATTCTGGATTCTTATCTTTTCCCATGGTCAATTCGCTATACAGAATATAAAGGTCAACATGCATGGGTGGGAAAGGATCAGCACTTGTAGTGGGGATGGAGAATCAGGGTAGGGTGGACATAGGTTGTGAAAATGAAGATAGAGTAGCCCAGTTTTGATGCTACTTTCTTAGAGGACCATCACTGGACTTTCTGAATGTATCTGAAATTATTTGAAGGCTGTTTTTTCTCTTTCTTTTCCCCTCCGCTGAAAACTCAGTGCAAAAAGGTACAGAAAGCAAGACCAACAGCAGAGCAGAGTTATGGTATCCCTCTAACCAGCTGATAAAAGCTGGATTTGTCTCAGTTCAGCCCCTTTTGCTGGTCCCTATGGGAGTTCCTTAATGAACTCCAGTGCATCGTTTCCCTCTGTTCTTGACTAAAAGTAACAAATTGCATAGAGATTGGGAATGCACAGGTGAGACACTGAGAGAAAGGGAAAGTTGGTCTGTCCCCTGGCTTGCCTTTTCCGAAGTCCACATGCAGGAACTAATAATTGAGTTTGGGAGTTAATAATTCAGCTATAAATATACTTGTCATGTAAAAGCTTGACATGGTAATATCTTGGCTCTGGGATTCTTTTCTTCTGTCCAAAGATTATTTATTATGTAAAATTCCCACAGGCACAAATATTAGAGAGCTCTCCTGACTCCTTTCAGGTGCGAGTTACCTCCCCACTGTTGTTTCCAGCAGGTCTAAGCCTGTCTGTGCTAGTTTTGGTTCAAGGCCTCTAGCAGTTATTTACCTTGTCTGCTCCTCAGAGAGCCCCCAGCACACCGCCCGTGGACCTGACAGGGTTATTTTTGTCCCTGCTGCCTGCAGGTGGTTGTATTTCTCATTTCTTTCCCGCTCCGACAGACAGCCTGCTCAGAAGTCATCCATTTTCTTCATTTCTCGGAACTAGCCAAAGCTTCAAAAGTCGCTGGTTGTTTTGACTGTTTCTGCTTTTAAGGCCTGAAAGCCTTCTAAAGAGGGCTGATTTTCCAGAAAGTTTCCTGGAACTCAAAAGCCGCTTCACTACGTCCAGCCAAAAAGTAGAAGCAGTTCAGGTCCACCGATGAAAATGTCAACATGTGTTTGGCACAGTGTGCACACACATGTGAGTAAGGTCATAAATTTCATTACTGTATGTCAGCGTCTCAGGTACAACTGTGTCCAGCTGACTGCTTAACTTTCTACTCTTGTTCTTTAATTGCAAACTTTGTTTAAGACAAAAGCAATACAAATATGATGGTAAAATCCATGTCTGTGGCAGGTTTCCCTCTACTGTCAAGCAAGAAACCTGGGCTACGTGGGAAGGACAGCTCAGCCAGCTGCCAAAATGGTCCTGGGGAGGATCACTCCCAGACACAGGTATGAAGGAGAATTGTGCAGAGCAAACTGAGCGTAACTACTGTTAGGGCATGTCTGCTCACCCCAGGCTGTCTGAGCATCCCCTGCTCTTTCAAGTCATTTTGGTCCTCACAGTAACCACTAAGGTTGGAGTTATGCCTGTGCTACACACAGCGAAGAGACTTGGATGCTCTTATTGATGCAACCATTCCCAAATCATGCGGCTAAGTGGCATTTGCTTTCTGTGGGACTCAGACCTCAACTGCACTGAGAGTTAGGCACTAAACTGTTGCATCAGCCAACACGTAGGTACCACCACCCCACCCTTCCCTCACAGCACGGCGTTTAGCTGCTGTTGGGATTTTCTCTGTGCCACCAGGTTCTGCACAAAGGAGAGAAAAGCCCCCAGATCTCTGCCCCCGGTGTTCCCAAGCTGGCTGTTTGTCCACACATGTGGTTGTAGGGCTGGATGGAAGCATGTGGCGTGTTGGGCAAGGCCAGGTGCCAGCAGTGGTGGGATGAGTGTCATGCCCAAGTGACTTAAATGCCACTCGATTGCTGTGTATCACTGGGTGAAAGGCAAGTACCAGCACCAGCCTTGGAGAACAAATCTGGCAGCCAAGGACTCACATAGTGCTGGCCATAGGAAACCTGGCAGAGGGGGGTTTCAAACCATTACAGCCCTTAGATATAGGTGTGCTCCTGTCTAATGTTTGTCCCTTGCATCCAATAGGTAGAAGATCTATGTTCTTAATTTGCAGCAGGTCCTTGGCTCCACACCTCCCACAGCTCAGGAGCATCTTCAGCTTCCATCAGGACCTAGAATTTCCTTTGTATTTTCTGCCCTTTTCAAAACAAAAAAAAAAAAAAAAAAAGGCAAAGAGGGGTGGGCCTGTTGTAAATGCAGTGCTGCAGCTGGAGTCACGACCGACCATCCTGAGCAAAGGGCAGCACGTCCCTTGGACTCGGAGCTGGGTGGAGCGGGGACCAGCCCATATCCTCCATGTCCTAAACCCGTTGTCCTCATCCTTGGGTTGGACAGGATTAAAATTGCTTGACCTCGGGTCTGCTTTAGGAAAAAAATCAGGTGTTCCATGTCCACGGTGGTAGTTGAAATCCGGTGTAGGACAATAGGGCCAGGAAGGGCAGGTCCCATGGGAGCAGAGCTGCACAATGCTCCCTGGCCACGCTGTGCTCAAGGAGAGGTGACTCCACGCAGCTCCCAGTCTATAAACAGCACTTGGTGGCCTTTTTCTTACTCTAAAGAGAGAAGATTAAGAGAGTGTTCATTTGTTTATTGGTGTTTCTCATGGTTTTTTATGTGTCATCACGTCATCAAATGCAACAGTGAAACAGGGAACGATCATTATTACCTTCTGATGCTTCTGGGAAATGAGAAGTCAGATTAATGGCTTCACCCGTGTGAATGTGGGAGTCTGGCACATAAGTGGAAACAGGAATTGAATATTCTCACCATCCATTATCACGTAGCATTGAGGGTAAAATGCTTCCCTTTTAAGAAGAAAAAACAGAAAACCTCTGTTTTTGGTCTGCTGGCTAGATGATGTGGGCATTTATCCTTTCTACTATTGCCAGCAGATTTTGGTGGCTAGAATACTGAATTTAAATCTTCACCAAAGGAAAAAAAAAATGAGAGAAATAATTGAATTTTTTAAAACAATTATCTTGCATTTTACAATCTTTTCTGGGTCACTTAATTCCTACCTTCACTATGTAAGCATGCAATTTTATAAAAGTGGTTGGAGAGGATGGATTATGGTCCCTTGTGCTTGCTGGAAACCCTAAGGTGATGCAACTGGAATGCACATGGGAGAACAGAGCAGATCTGCTTTTGTTTGTTTTCCTGCAGATCGGACTGTTTGTTTCAAAGGAAAATATTAACGGCAATTCACAAAGATATGACAGATTCATAGCATGAATAGCATAATTTTTAACTAATAAAATTTCAAGTAGTATTAGATCCCCATTCCTAGAGAAATGTTAGCCCTTTAGAAAGAAAAGCTTTTCTTCTTATTGTATAATGATCTATGTGTGTATAATGATCTGTGTGTGTTTATGTGTATATAAAGTAAATATTATTAGTATTAGATTAAGAAAAGTAAATATTATTAGCATTACGTTAAGATTGAAATTGAATAAAATACTCTATGAAATAAAAGATACACTAAACTGTATTTTTCTACCCCCAAAATATTTTTTCTTGCCCTTAATAGTTATCATCTTACAAGAAACCACCAGAAGTTACAAGAGGACAGTTCAAACCTGACAGCCCAGTATTTCAAAGGAAAGAAAAATCCAGAGAGGTTTCTGGAGACATCCATCTGTATGTGCCCCATTGCCCTTTCCAGAGCAGCACCAGAGGTTCTACACGGACCCCTCCTGGGAATGGGACACTGGCTGCTGATTTTTCTGAGCCTAAAGATATAGATGGTGCCATTGGGACATACACAGCCCAGGGCTGGAAGGAAAGAAAACAGAAATATACCTCTGAACCAGAAGATTTTAACAGGAAGACAAAAGTGCTGCCATCTCTGGATTTGAAAGAGAAAGATGCCAAAAATACAAGGCACCCAGAAGAAAAGCTTGAGCAGGAATTGAAGGAAGCAAAAAAGAGGCTGATGCTTTGTACGCAACAGCATCCTGTGTTATATGATTCAAATGTGACGGACGTAGGTGGGACCAGTCCAGGGTATCGAAAGAAAGGAGCACTGAGGACTTCCGAGGAAAAGGATGCTGACTGGAGAAAAGATGTGTTTAAACTATCTAGTTGTCCTGTGCCTCTCTTATTCACAGATGATGCTCCACCAGCTTTGCCAGTTGACTCAAAGGATGCTTTGAGGAGTCCAGTTGTAGCTGCCAGGGAGCACACAGCTGGCCAGCCAAAATCACCACTGAGGCTCATAGCCAAGGCAATCAGGAGGTCCATTTTGGAGCCTCTAACCTCGTCTCCAGAAGGACCGAAGCACGACTCAGACAGCAAATCCAAAGGCTCTTCAGAACAGTCTTTCTTCAGCTTCCCCACTACTCCTGGCTCTTCCCTAAGCCAAAGGAATAGTAACAATAATAGAGCAAATAACACTCAGCCACAGGAGCCTGGAGTAGGGGAGTGGGCAGGAGAATATTTAGGAAATAGAAGCCCTCTCTCAAATCCATCTCGTTTTTCTGTCGGCTCTGAAGAGAAATCTCCAAGGAATTACAGTGAAGAGGTATCCTTCCCAGTCTACAGTTCTCACACCAGGTCTTTCAGGACAACAAGTATACATCAGAAATCATCTTGCACTAGGATGGAGGATGTCCCAGGTCTCCTGGAAAAGTTTAGCTTTAAAGAGACTCCTCCAGGAGCTCCCAAAGATGACAAATTTATCCATAATGAAAAGTACCTCCTTTCATCTCCAGAGCCCAAGAACATCTCCAAGAGCAATATGGACAACTCTGCACAGAAGGGTAGTCTTGGGTTGCTCTTTGATAGACTGAGAAGTAAAGTTCGTGACAGAGAAGGGAACTCCTTTGTGTCATCCCTTCCTTTCATGAGGGACCATTCTCCAGAAGACAGGCGACATTATCCTTCCACAGGTGAGGACCTGCGTGGAATTAATTATTTCTAGTAGTAGCACTTTAAGTTTATAGGACCTGTGTGTGATCATGCAAACACACATCTGCTGAATGCTATATTTCATTTATAGTTACTCTCTACATAGGAAGATTTAGTAAATGTGTGGTTTTGGTTAAGGTCTAGGAGTTGCTCGTGGTTTAAAGGAGCAGAGTGGATTTGCAAGCAGATCCCAGCACACTGGGCCCAGGTTTGCTCTGCTGCTGGCTGCTGTTCAAACCTGTTTCGGTCAGGAAAACATGCTCGCCGAGGCAGAAGGAGCGGCGGCGCAGAGCAGGATGCTGTGCACAGAGGCTGTGCTGTGGCATTGAGAGCCTTGTGGAAGGGGGAGTACAGCGAGCAAACAAGGATGAGCACCAAAAACTGCAGGGCAGTGTAGACTATGCTTAATAGCCTTTCCATGAGGAGCTCAGGCACTGAAGCAATACAGTTGCAATAGCAAGAAGCTTTGCTCTGCGTATGTGCTTTCTCGGCTGCTGTCTCTTCAGCTCTGTCTGCTGTTGTAGTGACTGAACTGTAGACATACTTTTGGGAGTTTTGCAGTGCCATTAATATCCCCTTGTTTTATTTGAGAGGGGATAGAACCTTATTGACCACTTCTGACCTATTTGTGAGTCTATTTGGGCAGTGATTAAAAGGCATCAATTTTCATGTTTGCTTGCAAGAACAAGGTTCGTGTTAAAATCGCAGATGAGTCTAAGAAATATTGATGTCAGACAAAGAGCAATTTGAGTAATCTGAGTGTAGGCTCAGAAGGAATTAAGTGCACAGTTTCAGGTACAAAATATGAGGTATAAGAAATGTACCTGTCTTTCTCTGTGGTCCGTCTTTCCACTAGCCCACTGCAGAAAGTCACAGTTGTTTAATTAAATAATCTACAGAATTTTATTGGCATACCTGTTTGTTTCTTACATTATTAAATTGCAACTCAGACTGTAACCCCAAAACTGCTGCTGTACTGCAGCATTAAAATAACGATCTATATGTAAAATGTGAAGTCACCGAAGTGTCCTCCGTGCGCTGCCAGCTCCTTTTTGTCTCCTTTCTGCTTCAGAGCTGCTGCATACTGTGATGAAGATATACAGTACATACGAGGCTTGATCTAGGGCTCATTGAAATGGATAGAATAACTCCCACTCTTGTTCCTGAACTTTTGAATCAGATTCTTGGAGCATCCTTTATCTAAGAACTTGCAAACCCAGGCATGCCCATGGAGCCAGGGGATGCTGGGGAATGGGCTGGAGCCACAGGGAGCTGCTGGTGCTCACGCTTGTCACACTATAGTCTCAAACGGGAGGCTTTTTCTGAGTCTGTACATACTCATCACACATCAACTAAGCCAAGCTGACTTGCTCTTAACTAGATGTATTACAATAATTAGTACATTGTGTTCCAACTAAAATGGGAAGAGTTCTTATTAGGTTTGAACAATACTATATTTTATTTTAAATATATTTTAAAACATGCTGGTTTAATATGAGTTGCACTCCTCTGCTGTGCAAGCCAAAAGCAGGATTAATAAATTATTATAATTATTTAACATAAGCATTGCAAAGTCTGTTCAGAAGAAAAAAATGTGCCTTTGATCTCGCCATTTGCTCAGTAATCTGCCATCTTCAACGTTTCAACATTACAGCTCCCTCAACTTTTTCAAACATTTATATTTGAGTAAATCAAACTGGTAAAGAGCCAAGTCCTGCCTGGCTCTCTAAAATGGCATTTCTGTCTCATATTGGTACTTATCTGAGGCCCAGGCTTGGCAAACTCCAGTCATGAACTGATGACGAGATTTAGCCCATATTACATGTCGTTATTTTTCTCTTTTGAAATTTACCATGAACCTCAGAAAATTTATTTTCTTTAAAGAAAAAAAACCTATTCCCAGCATCTTGCAGAACTCAATTTAGTGAGGCTCTTTCTCATACTCCTCTTGGCTCTTTGCAGTAGGGATTTTTTAATACTATTTGAGGCTAGACAAACTTGTTCTGTGCAAATATGGTTGGTCTCACATTATGCTGGTGTTTTCTCCCCCAGCGGGCTTGTGGAGCAAAGAATGAGCTGGGTGATGAAAGTCCATGGGCTTGGATTGCGACTGGGCAGCTCATTGAAGAGAAGTCCACTGAGGATTAAACACATGCTTAGAAACCACTTCCAATTTAGAAAGCTCCTGAACCGAAAAATGTTTGGAGGCTGGGCGAGTGTTGAGAGAAGGAATTGCATATGACTAACCAGTGCCTTTAGACATCCACTGCTGGAAACAGACTGGAAGTCTCACCCAACACATCTACTTTTACGTTACGTTGCTCATCTTTCCCTGTGCTTCATCTTAGTTAATTCATCTGCAAATATACGTCCAGATGTCTTCGCTATGCTGATGGTGGCTTCTGCATTTCACATTCAGGTGTCTGCCCAAACTAAAATTATATTCTCTCCTTCTGTCATCTCCTGCCAGGTGTTCAGCCACCAGCTGAAGCTCAGATGAGGAAGCAGAGATCTTAATTACTCGGTAACAGATTGCCTGTTGCTCAAACTTACTCCTGCTGTTACGCTTTCCATACAGGTGATTTCACCTTCTGATATGCAGGCCTGGTCTAAAGGCTTTCTGGCTGACACTTTCTTTCTGTTTCATAAGAGCTGCTCCTCAGAGTCACTTGGAAATTTTGGGCTGTGCAGAGATGCAGCTGCACAGACTTTCTGTGTGGGACTGAGATAATTCTAACTGAATAAATGGGGGTTCATGCACTGATTTCAGTTGAGCAATTGGTTTAACAAAACAAAACCAAACAAAAAAAAAACCTATCTAAGTTTGCCTGTGGAATATACAAATGTCCCCAGGTAGGCACACTGGAGTTTTTAAGTGCAATGCCAGCTTTTTGATTTATTGCACAAATATCTTTGAGGCTTTTGTCCTTTGATTCCTTCTTTCTGTTCCAACCTGCAGTTAAAAATACCCCCAAACTTGATCAATAAAATTGATCAATCAGATGATTAACTGTTCTCTCCTAAGCCAACTTGCCCTTTTGAAATTAAAAAAAATGCCAAAGCGCCATGTTAGCTATAGATATTAAAAATCATCAATACCACAGAAAAACAACAGTAAAAAGGGCAAGGCTAGGTGGTATGAGAGAGTTGTGGTCAGCAGTACTTGTAATGAAACACAGTCGTGGATCCAGAGTTTAGGTTACTTCTTACAGACAAAACTTCTGAAGACCAGCCCAAGAAGGCAGTTGGTTATGGCAGATGTTTGTGCCTCTGGGTTTGATTCGTCATAGCGATGGAGGGTGGGAGACATATTTCTGTCTCTGACAGAATAGGGATTGCATGAAAACAGCCCTAGGATTGTCCCTTAGATGAGATGGGAGCTGTTAGCTCAGTTTGTGACCGTGTGTCGTTAACATGGCTCGCTTCATTAAGCAGGACAACCAACTCAGCTGATGAGAGAGTTGGACATGTTATGAACTCACTTTGCTGGTTTTGTGCACTTTTAGATTGAAAAGAGATTGCTTGCAAAGATTTCAGATTCATACATGGTTCTCATTACTGCATCTTTGTACCGCTAAAAATTTGTGTGCTTGCAGTATCCTTGTCAACTAGGGCACTGTTATCTCAGTGATTTCATCTTTTAGAAGGGGAACTGAGGCACGGCAAGATTAAATTACATGCCTAAAACCACATGAGAAATCTGTGGAGAAGCAAAGATGTGAAATCAAATAGCCAAGCCTACTCTTGATTTCTACTGGCATTTTTTTTTTTATCTCCTACCTCATGCCAGTTCCCATCTGGTTTGATACACCAGTGTCCCAAGAGAAATGTGTAGCTTTGCCTCTCTCTTTTGTAAAATACTGAAGTACTTATAGTGGTCATGATTAACTCCAACGACCTTATAAAAATATGCGATCTTGAACACTTACAGAGGAAGCCAACAGATTAATGTAACATTATGTTATAAACCCAAGACTTTCTGTGCATTTAGACTACAGTCATTACCGCGACACAAAAGCACCCCAGAAGGGGAGGTGAGCTGTGCCATGCAGAGTGACGGCAGTGGTGGCGTTCCCTGTGAATCTCCAGGACAATCAGCAGGGCTCCCACATCTAACACAGTCACCTTCTTAACCTCTTCATATGACACCTCCCTCTTTGCTCAGAGCACCTCAAGTTTCCCAGGAAATGCAGTACCTTAGATCTACCTGTGAAGGGAGGGGTTCTCAAAAGCGCTGCGCTTTGGTCCAGTTGATCGCAATGAATACAGTGATGGTTTTGCTGGCGTTCAATGGCAGCACACTTAGGCCAAAGCAAAGTGTCTTTCAGGCCCACCCTGGGATTACCAAGCTGTAATGAGCTGGCCACAAGAAGGAATTTTAATTTTATGGATGTAGTTTTTCTTATCTCTTATGACATACACATATGAGGATAGCAAGTCCAAATATCAAAAATTGGAGGTTTCCTCCAACTTTGTACTTTGAAGCATATTTTGTGACACTGTCAGATTCAATAACAATTATTAATAATTAATACTCTGTTTCCTGTTATTTAATAGTTGTAAATCAGGTATGCTGGAGAGGTCTCTTGACCAAACTCCTAGTAGCTACTGTGAGGTAGAAATCAAGAATAGATTAATAAAGATTTCAGAAATATTAGTTCCTTTCTCTTTTATAATTAAGAACTAAAGCTATGGCTGACCATTCTTAGTGATATTAGCTGGGGAGGAAAAGCTGTAGTATAATGTGTTAATTTGGAAGTTAGGGACACACTAGAGTACTTAAAAAATAACTCCCATCTTGAAGGAATGAGAAAGCCCAAGTCTAGAAGAGTTGTGTTAATATTTGGAAAAAAGGTATGTTTTTGAAATCATTTCTGTAGCTATCAAGCTTTTAGGCTTGACATATTTGGAGTAGACAAATTATTATTATCTAACTTATTGCAGTTCTATGTTTCAGATTTAAATAACCTGTAAGTGTAAAAGTCCCTAAGTTGAACATTTTTATGTGTGAACTCCTTGTCCAAATCCTCACAACTGGCAGCTAAATTCTGCCTATCTCACCACTTTGGAGATACGAAAGATTAATGCTCAGTCATCCGTAGTAGAACATATAGATGCCGTAATACAGAAAAGTGCTGGGTGTATGTTGTTGTGGGTTTTTTTTTTTCAATAGTATAAACTTGTGGTATTTTTCTCTAGCTCTGCATAAAGCAAGTTCATCCAGTGATGTAATTTCTTACTGTGCTTGTTATAGTTGTCTTGAACTGTTGTATAGTTGAAATTTGGATCTGGGGTACATTTCAGAGCATATTTCTGCTCTCTCCCACAGGAAAACAGCCAAAGAAAAATAATTCAGCAGAGCACTGAGTGGCTGCCCTTTTAATGTTGAGAGAAATGCACTGTCCAACTGTTTCTATATATCTGAAATGTGGCAGGACCACACATCTGGGAGCCAAACCTCAGTATTCTCATCCCAATTTTGTCACTCTTTGCTCTGTGTTTCCAGGAACCTCCTTGCAGCAGCCTATGCTTCAATTATCCACATTATATTAGCAGAGAACATCAGTGCTGTGAAATGTATGTGCAATAAACATGGCAGAGACCATAACTGTCAATGCATACAGGTAGACCCATTGGATGCCTCATCACTGAGCTGTTTCACACGGTCACTCATCCCGTAGGTTTCTTGGGTGGAGATGATGAAGGATGTTGCTGGTTGCAGACTGTTGTCTCCCAGAGCTTTGGGTACCACATGTTGTGGAAGGCTGAGCTGTTTCAGAGCAATCTAAATGGCTTTTATCTGCAGAGCAAGGTGCAAATACCTGCATCTCCATAGCAGATAGATTATTTACATCCACAAAGCCTATTCCGTGCAGAGACACTGGCTTCCTAGCGCTCATGAGATAGCCCTCAGAAGTCCCTGGGGAAGTCACTGACCCTATCTCTGTCCCAGAAAGGCAAACAGCTCCTGAGTCACATCCCCAAGGAGGAGGCAGGTGCCCTTGTGTTACAGCAGGCTGCTTTTCCGCTAGATCTTGTAACGCTTATTAAATTATTGATATCGCTCAAGGAGGAGGACACGGGAAAGCAGTCACTTATTCCCACAGCTGAGAGAATAAAGGGAGCGTGTAATTGCTTGTGCTTCCAGCCCTGCTGGGCTGTAAGGTTTGCCGCTTGCATACTATGGAATTTGATTTCACCAGTGGCCTGATCGCAGGGTGGTCACTGCAGACTGTTGGTTGCACAGGGAAAAGCAAGGTAGGTGAGTTTAGTCCTCAAAAGAAATTGTGATTGTGATAACCCCCGATGCCTTTATCTGTCTTGTGTGTTAGGAAGGCTCTTAAGGCTGAGTGTCCATGCTGGGGACAGAGATGGGGTGGAGGTCTGGAGCAGGGAGGTCACTTGGGGGGCTGGAATCCCACCTGGCATTTCTACCAGGGGTATTCTGCCTCCTGCTGCCACCCAGCAAGCCGTCCTGCAAAAACTAGAGCAGGACCCACATCTGTTCAACTGCACCCTCTGAGCTTGGAGCTTCATTGACACAAGGACGGGGTGCTTCTAAAACTGAGATGGTTGACCCAAGTCAGAATTTCTGCCTCTAATTACTTGGATTTACTCTCATTGCTTTACCACCTGGGGCGAACATGTCTCATGGATCCTGATTTTAAATTAGGGCCTGAGACAGAAGTCTTGCTTCAGGACTGGGATCCAGGACAAGGCAGAGAAGAAACATTTACACGAGGGGAACGGGAAGTGATTTTAATCTGAATACAACTTGCATTCAGAAGGCCAACTGTTACCTCACAGATACAAAGAAAAACAGCACTGTTAGCTTTAAGTAATGTACATTTCCAAGATGTTGCCCAGCTGTTAATCATTAACCCTGTAGCAGGTTGAAGTGTAGAGACAGATGTTCCAAAAGCAGTTTTATTTTCTGAAATAAAGAGAATGAAGCTATGAATTAGACAAATTAAGAAGAAATTCAAATATTTACACCCAGATGAAACAAGATGCTGGAAAAACAGGCATGATAAAATTGCTGCAATTAAATGTAATTTAATTTAGAATTCTGAAAGCATGCTTCTTCCAAAGGCAGCCTTTGAGTTTTCCTTATGGAGTGCATTGTTGTGATGTATGGATTTTCCTGACTTATTATGGCATTTTAATCAACAGTTCAATGATGTGATAATATTCCTAAAGCAGAAAAATAACTGACGTTTGTTTAGACATAATTAATGAAATATTTATGTTGCATGAGGCTGTGTGATAAAGCCTTGTTCTCTTAGTCCATTTGCTTCTGATTACATTTGTGATTTTTTTATATGACCAGACATTCTGACGCCAACTATTTTACACTGAGCAGATGTCATGTAGTAAAAATGGGTGCCAGATGCTACAAACCACATAAGGGTAATTTGTTTAAGAGCTGGCTCAGACTTTTTGCATTCAATTACACTCTATAGTGAGCCTTACACAATCATTTGAGTAATATGGCTAACTTCAGATATACATTTTAATGAATGTTGAGTGCGTTCAGAACAGCATGCTACATGCAGGGTGTTCAAGGAATTAATTTATTTGTGTGTAATACCTGAAAAAAAAATATAAATAAAACAAAAATACTCAGACAGTGTTTTTGACACGGATCAAAAATTTAATTAATACCATCAGCCAAATTTCCACATTGCTCTCTGTGCTCCTGATTAGAACTCAGGGCAGGTGCAAAGTGTCTGTGTGAGTTAAAGAACAGTATTTTTTGCTTCACTGACTGTTTTGTTCCTGCATTTTAGGATGCACACACCTACCTGTCAGACAACAAGCTGAGTATTCTACTTCTTCCTCTGATGATGAATTTGAATCCAAGCCTTCAGTCATAGACAAGGTAACCTTGACTTGGAAACAACGATATTTCCTCGGTTGGACTGTGTTTATGATTCATCAAATGATTTTGATCTAAAACACACAGCAGTTTCTCAAAGTGGGGACTGGAATGTTTTATCCGTGGAGGTTACAAGTCATGGAGAGAAAACACATTAAAACTCTTTAAGACAGATGAACATAAAAATTTCATCTTTGGATCTTTAATTCCCCCAGGTTACACCAGCACTGACAGAAGAGGTCTTAATTTGACAAACAGACATGTTTCACTGAAACCACTTTGAAGCTGCATTCTTAAGTGGCTTTAATATGTATCCCAACAAGCAAACTATTGAAAAAATTAAACCAAACAGATGCAGATTTCCCTTAGGGTAATAACAACTTCATTTCAGAGGCGCTACGGGCAGGTTGTGTGGAAAACGCTGTGTTTATCCTAATCAGCACGACTGTGTGAGCCACGAAGTCGCACCCGACCCTACATGCCAAACGAGCTCGGCTGCACGTGGGGGTCTCTGAGCCCAAACTCGGCTCCTGCGGCTACTAGCAGGAGTGCTGGGGTTAAAGCACGAGTGAACTCTTGATACCCAGCTCTGATTTGAAGAAACAGAGCTTTTATTTCCTGCATAGCTCATCAGAAATTTGTTTACCTCTTTCCTGTGGAAGGAATATCAGTAAGTGGAATTAATAGTATGAGGTGACCTTTTGATTTGTTGCCTTCGAGGGGAGGAAAAATAAGAAAGGTAAGCAAAGCAGGACGCTGCCCAGTACGCTGAAAAAAGAGCCGAGCTGAAAGCAAAGTGGGGCTTTGAATGGAAACCCGATTGCGCAGCCCTGGAGGAACCAGAGCGCCAGGAGGCAGAAGCGCAGCAGCATGTGGCCAATGTCTGTGTCAGGATGTGCTGAGAGGTCAGAATTCATAATTCATCTTTCCTGTCACAGGAAAGACAACCTATAGTGAGATAATATTATGGTGAATTCAGTAAATTTTAAACAAAATGGAAAAAAGAAGGGAGACGTGGGAGAGAACTGGACAGGAGCAGCTCTGGCAGCTGCAGGACAGGCAGGAGCAGGCGGGGAGGCAGCGCTGCTGGGGCAGCTGCCAGAAACAGGGTGACCGAGCAGCTGTCACACCCGGGCGTTAGCAGTGACTCAGTTGTGATGGACATTTGCTGCTCACCTTGTCTCTCTCAGCTGCCTCCTAGCACCTCTTTCTGTGCCAGCTCTGGCTGCTATTTTGCCGGTATCACAGTTTTTCTTTGGGAAAACTCGGTGGGAAAAAGCTCAGCGGCTTCCTGACTTGTTAGTTTCATTTAATTATCTTGTCTACAATCCTCGTATATTCTGTCTCCTCCAAAATGGGAAAACTACAGCCTTGGAGCACTTCTAGAGAGCTGGGGTCAGGGGCAAGCCGGAGCAGGCGCGGGCGGTTCCGTCGCCAGCCCCGCAGCCCGCGCTGCCCCGCTCTCCCGGCAGCAGCGACGGGAGCCCCGGGGAAAGCCAAAAACCTCTGTAATGCAGTAGAGAAATGACACTGGGGAAGGTTTTGTAGGGCTTCAGGTAGGGCTCTGTGATGGCTGTTTCTTTTGGATGCATCCTTCTTACTGTGTTACAAGCGATCTAAAGTGAATTTTACTACTTAGTAGCTATAGCAGTAGAAATGGGTTGAGTTTCATTAAACTGGAGCTTCCTACTCCATGTGGCTGGTTTCCTTCCTGATCATGGTGATATCCACTGCAGCCATGTATAGTGGTATGATGTACATGGCCAGCTTCATGATCCAGCCATCTTTTATTGATAAAGTTCATACTCACAATAAGAGCTTGTAATGTTTCAAACATGTAGGCAAATGCATGGAAGTATTCCTACACGAACATTTTCATTCCAGCTAGGTTGCCTGAGGCACCCTGCAGTAGCTTACCTTGCTTTGGGCAGGGGAGTCAGGTTAGATGATCTCCAGAGATCTCTCCCAGCCTCAATGGTTCTGTAATTCTGGGAAGGCTTGTGGAAAACAGTAATGGCATACTTATGCTTTGATTGCCTCTTTTTATTTTTCCCCCTCTCTCTCTTTCATAGGCAAAAAGAACTCTCAGAAGGAGAAGAAAGCTTGAGAAGCACACAAAGCAATTGATTAAACAAGAGGAGCTGAAGAGGCTTCACAAAGCCCAGGTGAAAACGTAGTTTGCAGATGTCCCATTTGTCTCCCAAGAGCGACTAGCAAGGATGGGGGTACCCAGTGTGGGGTCTGCACCTCCCCTCACTCCTCATGCAGGTTTCTGCAGTGAAATCCACCCAAAACATCAGGAGCAGGAAGATGTGTGTGGCAGGGCCCTGCATCTCTATATGTGGCAAATCCACATGTGCCCCAGGAGATGATCTGAATTTTGTAATTGTGTATAAAGAACAAGATGGATAGTAGGTGGAAGGAACAGAAGAATACACTGAGCAAGAGGGAAAGAAATTGTAAGGGGAAATAGCATCAGCCCCTGAGAATGTAAAAGACTCAGATGTTAGCCCTGTGTACTACAGGAGGGTACGAAAATACATTAATGGGTTTTGTTCTCTCTCTAGTGAAATAGTGAAAGTGAACCATTTTCTTAATGATGCAAAGTCACTTCACTTTGTACAGGCCCTGCTCTTTGAAAAATGCTGGAAAAATCTCAGGCCTCTGCTAATGTTTTATTATTTCCAGTTACAGTTCAAAGATTTTGGGAATGCACTTCTGCATGACTTAATCTCAGACTGGGTTCTCTCATGTGGCAACTTTTTCAGGTGTATCTGTTTCACTCACGACACATACCTATCTATATGCATGTATATATTTATAAAACTTAATGGCTCGTGTGGCCATTAGCACTTTTTGTGTGTGTCTGTACTGTAGCACGGGGCAGAGAAACCCAAGCTAGATTTAATCTCATTAATTCAGGTTGTAATGGTAATCAAGATATTGCAGTGAGGAGAGCAGGCTTTTTGAAAGCAGAATTGTCCATAATCTTCTGTTGTATTACTATAGCAGGTGGACAATTTTGGATGGAGCTTCCACTTGCTATTTCTGGACCAAAATCACATTAAAAAAGAAAATCAAGAAGTTGTTTTTCAGATGTGAACCTGAAATCTCAATTTTTGCAGACATCACTGCTTTTGCAAAAAGCATTACTGGAAAGGAGATAAATTTTTTGTTTGAACCAGAGAGTGGATTTTAGAATATGCTAATATCTACCCATTACTATAGTATCTGTGACAGAATAAAACCCATGGGAAAAAAAGAACAGTATCTTATTTAATCCAAAGAGCAATTATGTTATAGTTTTGTCTGAGAATTGTAAATTTTCTCAAGGTAAAATTAGACACATGCATGCCTTCTCTTATTTTACTGCTTTGTGGAAAGAATCAAGTCCAAACTTTTGGAACCATCTTTCACATTTGTTAGGCTGTTCCTGGGGGCTTGGCTTGGTCTGTCCTAACACAGCCTGAAATGGGAACTGCTGAGCATCTCTTTTTGACAATTCAACCTTTTAAGGTGTTTCATGCCTATTATCCACATGGCACCTCTGAAAATTGTATTTCAAAGGGGAGGGACCAGTGAATGCAGAAGTCCTTCCTGAAGTACCACTGAATTATCACTTCTTAGCTATTAGACCCTTTCCTCCCTGTGTCAAAAGCTTGTGAAATATAAAAGCAAAACAAAAACCAAAATCCCATGGACAACAAAATAGCTAGCAAAGCTTTCTAGCTTTGCTTCAATATTTATATGGGCTTTATTCATGTAGCATCTTTGAATACGTACCTCTGAATGTGTAAAGGTATTGACTTCTCACGCTTTGAGACATAGAAATGTTGTGATCTCTGTTTGACAATGGGAGAGCTCAAGTTCAGAAAAACTGAGTTTTTTTAGCACCTATGATGTTTACCCACATAAAAGTGTGGACAGATACCCAGCGGAATTACTAATTTGCTTAGGCGCCTGGTGCCCTCAGTGAGTTTGCAAATCCCATGACTCCTCTGAGCCCTTCTCAAGCTGTTTCTCTAACCACTGAGACCATCTTTTGTCTCTGAATTTTTAAGCTATTGCTGTAGCTTTTATGTCATTACAATTTTGCAGGCTGTCCAGCGCCAACTAGAAGAATTGGAGGAAAGACAAAGAGCTCTGGAGATTTTTGGTGTTGAACTGGAGAGAGAACTAAGAGGAGAATCAGGTAAATGGATTAGTGTTTGTTTGGTGGTGTGTTTTTAACCTTTTTAAAAGCCAGAGGGTTTTTAATGATTGCCATAGAAAGAGTTGAGCGCAAAATCTGAAATGGAAGAGTAACTGAAAGAACAAACTGCTTACCTTTTTGGTCAAAATCTGTTAACTCAAGCACTTTTACACTGAATGCTGTAAGTTTCTGTTGGCTATCACAGATGTGGTATTATTTGCCTTGCTATCGAGCCTGAATCTACATTTCCCCCTCCCCATATTTTAAAAATCTCATCCTGAGCTTTACTTCATCTTCTGGAGGGAACCAGCATGGTTTCCAGGAGCTGTATCTCAGTTACCAAGTCAGCAGCACCCGTGCCTAGTAACAGAGTCCTTAATGACTTCTCCCAGAGTGTGAAATGCCATTAACATGATTAGAGCTGGTGGCCACAGCAGCACACAGCCCTGAACCCCTCGGCCTTTCCCCCGCTGGGTGGAAGATAACAAGGATGTTGTCCTGGCCACAGCTGGAGAACAGGTTGTCGCTGGCCTGAACCAACTAGTCCCAAGCACCCAGGACTGCGGTGTCTTCCTGCCAGCCCAGTCTGACCAGTGCTCCCCCGTGCTCGTGGGGGAAGCTGGGGAGAGCTTCTGCAGAGGGATGGGACACCGGGGGGCTCCTGCCAGGCTCAAAATGGGGATGAACGTGTGGATCACATGTGTAAGTGACTTCAGAGGGGGCTGCGGTTCTGTGCTGATAGGAGCTGACAGCCCGATTGCAAACCTGTCTTTATTTACCTCTGTTTCAGAAAGCTGAACCTCGTGCTTTCTGTGACAGGCAGTTGCACAACACAGAAAACCTGGATATGTTTTGGCATCTGATCTTGTTGTTGTCTTAGCTAGGCAGCCCAGCATTATCTCTACATGATGGCTTTTTGAATGCCATATTTCTTAGCAGTTATCTTCCCTATTCCAACACTGAATTAATCAGTTCAGCAAGAGAGCATTTGCTCAACCTTTGATATTTATTAGCTAATTTCCTATATTTCATAGTATCAACCTATTTCAAATGTTATTTAAAAGGCTAGAATACTTTTTCTTACACGAAAACATAACCTTTTATCAAATGGCCCCCATCCTACCACCTGTGAGAAAGTCTGATAAAAAGACTTGGAGGATTTGGAGTGTTACCTTTTTTCGTTACTGACAAGTTGTATAAGGGTGGCTGTTTTTTGGAAACATCAAAAATATAGGGGACAAGAGCTTCTAGCTCTTGGGATAGACACTGAATACCAGAATAAATGGCCTAGAGCCACCTCTTGTTTTTGCTGTTTTGACAATCACATTTCCTAAAGAGGGCTGCCTGCCAAGAGATTGATGCTTCTCATTCTCTTCCCATCCTTAGTAATTGGATTGCCCTCATTAAGGTGAAAGTACTATTTTTTTTATCCCTGTTGATTGTTTGTGTGTAGGTGGCCAGTTACAAATAGGGCAGATACTGAAATGTAGGATGTTGCTGTGTCTCAATAACTCTTCTGGTGCAAAAGCATGAAGCTGTAAGTTTCCCAAACAAAATTGGAGTGCTTTGTTGCTTGTAATAATGTATGTGTAATGATGCAGGAATCAGTGAGTTTAATATTCTGTTCAACCTTCTTAAAAATAATGAGCATTATTGTTTAATGAATGACCAGTGTTTATTAGGTTAAGTTGTATTTAAGCAGGTCTGCGCTTATGTAATTCAAGTGATTTAATAGGTATTATTAAGGTAATTAGAAAACGATCACAGTTCAGCAATAATATTGAGCAGCAAAGGTTGTGAATAACCAAATTTAGAGACAGGCCTGCAAACACTAGTCTTCAGTGACATTTACGCAACTCTCCTCTAATAATTCTGTAAGCCTGGGATGAATGGCCCCTTTGTTAGGGGGAGTTATTCATTAGCTCCTCAACTGAATTAGAAGAGAACATGTGTGGGTGTGAAATGACTGCCATGAAGACTGATGAGCAAAATGAGGCTTCGATGATCTTCTAATTGTAGTGACAACTATTCATGCACTTAAAAAAAAGACATAATATCAGTCCTATGAATAATTTTTCATGCCTGTTATTCCCTTTATCCTGGTTCAAAATACTAAATAATAAATCAGTGACGTACCATCACTTTGTTTTCCACTGACATTTGTGGAAGCTTATTGAGATCTTCTGCCTACAAGAAAATACAGAAATAAAAATCTCAAAACATGTTTTCCACTGAAATTAGCATAACTGATCAGCTGACTAAACAAATGATGACGAATGATGGTAAAGATGAAAATCTGTGTTGAGAGAACATTAACAAATCTCTCCATGTTTTGGAAGGTGAACAAATATCTGCACAAGTTGCAGCTAGTTTTTAATTTCATAAGGAATATATCCAAGGCTTCTCAGACCTTACAACAGAGTTAATAGAGATCTGTTGAAAATCTGTAGGAATAAGGAATATGAGGTTTAGCTGTTCCTGAAAAGGAGCAAACGGGCCAAACCCCCTTTCTGTGTGACTGCTGTATGGAGTACCAGCGTTAGCATCATTCTGGAAAACAAAAGGTTGAAGTTTTGAGAACAGTGTTCAGTAAATGCTCCTCTGCAGTCTGTCATTCCCCCAGCAGTGAAGAATATGGAAACAGCCACAATGCACTTAGAAGAATATCTGACTTTCAAATGGGATCTAGGTTAAAGGAGACTTAGGTAAACCAGGAGGAAATTTTTGCTTTAGCAATCCTGTAAGAAAAAAAAAAACAGGCTCATAAAACAAACTCACAAGCTGTTTTCCCTCTAACCTTTAAACAGATCTGTTGTGTTGCGTCATGCAAAATACTTCATTGGCTTGTTCTGCCCTTGGAAGGCATAAAGCACTCCATCACACCTGAATAACTATTAACATTATTATAATATTAGCAAACGTTTGAAAAGCTCAGGGAAAAAATTGTCCCTGGGGACTCTTGGGGGGCATTCTGTGGGATGAAAAGGAGAAAAAACAAGGGCTGCTTTAATTTCAGCTTGCACTGAGGTTTCTGCTAAAATGAGTTGCATTTCTGCAAAGTGCATTACTCTTTGCCTACCTCAATCAACCAAGGACACACAGTCTTTTGTTAGAGATATAGAGATTTTAGAGTGTAAAGAGGAAACATTAGAAAAAATACAATATTTTTGCCTTATCGAGAAAATGGCAAACAAGACATAATAACCCTCTGTGTGTGTTCAGGACATATGCATACCTGCAGTTGCAGTGTTTTTTCTGACAGTAAGATAAATCAAATTTTGATGATAACTTCTGATGGTGGTATATGAAGACCTAAGGTTCTGCATACAAATGCTACATCCCTGCATTGAATCTGTGAGAAGTTACCATTGACACGTCCCAGTGAGAACTGCTCCAGCAGTGAAGTTTTTTTATCATTGCTTGCTGACCTCAGGATCCCACAGGAACACATCCATTACTGCCAAGTTTTAATGGAATCAGGCAGATTTCTTTGCCCTCTCCTGCTGTTTTATCTTCCTGTTTCATGGTAACCCCCGATTGGGGTCAAATCCTGATGAGAAAACACAGAAATGCACCCAAACCAGTGTGACTCCTGTCCTCGGCCTGGGGGCCCATGTAATTCCTCTGACGCTGGCAGGAGGTGACCCAGGCTCTCTGGGTGACAGGGCCTAATGAAGGCACGCAAATGGGCACCGATCTCAAGTACCCAGCGATTTCCCTCCTGCTCAGGAAGATTGTTAAAGGGCCACATTGGCCGAGATCATTACTGCTCACAGGAGATGGTCTACGAACTGCTGTTCTTCAATAGAGTCATATCTACTTTGTCACTAAAATGAGGGACAACTGAAGCAATAGAGGCAAGATGGTAATTCCTGGGGCCGAGGACAAAGCGCGTTTCAAAATGACAACAGAAAAGCATCCAAAATGCTGCCAACCTGTGCAGGACTCTGCTATCTCTTCACTTGGTAACCTAGTTTAATGATACTCTTGTGACTCTCATCTCTGAAGCTTGAACCTGAGACCTTTGGGCTTAAATTTCAACACTCTCGGTTGTCTGAAATAAAGGTGAAGTCCTTTATAAAGGTGAATAAAGGTGAAGGAAGGTTGTCTGAAATAAAGGTGAAGTCCTTTATAAAGGTGAATAAAGGTGAAGGAGCAATCATGTAAGTCTCCATCCACAGAGAACAGCCACGCTGGTTCATGGGGATTTGATGCCTGGTCGTCTAGCAGCATGATGTAAGGACTGAGGAGAGGAGCAGTGCATTGCTCTACCTGCCAGGGGCACCTCCTTTTGCTTTGTCCCAGCTCTGCCTGTCCCATGGTGGGTGTGTAACCACCATGTGCTGAGGCAGGAGCATGGGCTGGCTGCTCATTTTGTGCTTCTGAAGGGGGTGTCACCTGAACTGTTGCCTCACCCTGGGGTAGTGTAAGATATTTGCCTCCTGCAAGCGGTCACTGTTTTGCAGCAACGGAGGGCAGATGGGCAGAGCAGATGTGTGGGACATGTGTTGGCAGCACCGCTGCTGCTGCTGTTCTGCTGAAGGGTGGTGAGCTGGCTTTGTTCTGTGAAGAAAATGAGTGGAACATGTGAAGTGATGAGTGTGTTGAAAATGACAGCAAGGAAAAGAAATACATATGTGTTCTGACTCGCCACTGAAAACACCCAGGGGTGGTTCTTTGCCAAGCATTTTAGGAGCAGCAAAGGCCCTCACCTGATGAAAGAGAAATTGACCCTCCTCTTCAACAAGGCAGAGTCAAGCTGAGAGCATTCTGGGAGAGAGACCATCTCGTGTTTCATGTCTGCATAGTGCCTACCACCCAGTAATAATAGATTTGTCATGTCCCACAGCCTTACCTGTCATTCAAAGCATATGTAGATTTAGAGGCCAGTTGGCAAATGAATGGAAATTTGTGGAGGATTTTATTGTGCGTCTGATGCCCACCGCAAGCAGGGGCTAAGTTGATGCTTGCCAGCGTGTACATCCTAAAGTCTGATTGTGTTAATGGGCTTGCCAATTATACATACAGTTCAGCTGCTGGAGTCCACTATCAACAGAGAAACTATGTTATCAAAGGCAGAACTAAGAGAAAGAAAAAGTGCCCATTAAACAAGTCTATATCTTCGCTCGAAAGAAAAATCTTAATTTCCAAAACAAAAATGGTTTTAGTCTAATGCATCTTCTCTGTAATAAACTACAACATTCAAACAAATGTAGACAAGAATGTCATACGGAGACATTACTGATGTGAGTTACATAAGCAAAAAAAAAAAATCTCCATTTGGACTCATCAAGGCTTAAAAATGATGACTACTTAATATGAACTTCAGTTGTAAGAGCATTGGAAGGAAAGGAGATACTGCATACTTAATTCTACTATTTTAAACAGATTCAAGCGCAAAGGATGAAACTCAGACGCTACATGAATGGTTTGAGCTGGTCCTGGAGAAGAATAAATTAATGCGTTATGAATCTCAGCTCCTCATTATGTAAGTAAGGCCAAGCATTAGTACCAAAGATAGGGAGGGGAGAAGTGAAAATTGTACTCTCGTTATACCTGAACATTTTGCTGCATGCTGCAGTTTTAGATTGTCTTGGAATAAATGCACCCAGAATAGCTACAATCTGTTTTGAACACAGATTTTCAGTTGAGCCCTCCTCATCCTTCCCTCTAAGTGTTTCAGTTATTTAAATCCTATACAGTACTCTAAACCAGTACAGCATATAGATGTTCTGCCTTTATGTAATGTGCGGTTATAGAACACTGGGGCACTTTCTCCTGTGGAAGAAAAATAGTCTGACAAGTTTATCTCAGGTTTTATTGGACATAGGAGAAATGATCTAGGAATTCACTACAGTGATGAAACAAGCAGATACACCAAGCAAATAAAAATTGTCTCAGATGCCACTGTCTGTGGTTAACGGAAACAATATCGGCTGCAGCTCCCTCACCTCACCTCCTTGGAAACACACTCAGCAGGCAGGCGGAGGTGACTCTGAGCTATTTTCTCCACTATTTCTGGGCAATATGGGAAGGTGATGAGAGCTGCAGCAGTCATTGCTCACCCCTGGATTTCACACCAGTGCAGGCTGCTCATTGCCATTTATCATTGCCATATCGCTCAGCCAGCCCCCTGCCCTGCGTGCCGACCTGCAGCCCAGCCGCCAGCTCTGCCTGCCCCCAATTTCTCCCCAGCTGTGCTCATGCTGTCAGGGGCCAAACCTCTTCTTTTCCCTTCAGATGTCCTTGGTCAGACCCTTTGTGTGCGGGAGTGCTCAGTCCACTCATTGTGGGTGCCACCAATGAAGTACAGCTGGTTCAAGCCTCAAGTGTTGTGATGTATGAGGGAGCTTAATCTGATCTGTAATGCAAAAGGTGGTAGTGGTGCTTCTGGCATTGCTGTGGCAACATAAGCACAGGCAAAGCTTTTAGCCTTGACTGCCCGTGAGGAGAAAAGCTTGGATAAACAGAACACAGAATCTCTTGGTTGAAATAATATTAACATATATATCTTTATTGAAAAAAAGCTTATTCTTTATTTTATTTTTTTTTAATTGTGCCTAGAGCCCAAGAGTTAGAATTGGAGGACCACCAAAGCAGGTTGGAACAAAAGCTGAGGGAGAAAATGGCCATTGATGGTAAGTCAAAGGGGAGAGTATGCTGCAGCCCACAGTGACAGACCACGACCTTATGAGTCCCTGCTTGCTCCAAAAAGGACCAGAGTGGCTGAGGCTCTTCCTCCCATGCTCTTCTGCAAGTGCAGCTCAGCCAGCAAAATGCAACTTGTGAGAGCTGATCATCTGGCTTCTAGTGAAAACAGCTAAGCTGACCTGTCTAGTCTTACACTGAGCTGGATCAGAAGCACTCACACATGTAATTCCACTAACAGTGCTGTGCAGGCAGCAACATCCAGCTAACATGAGATGATGGGCAGCAATGAAAAGTAATTTCTTCAACCACCTAAACACAGAGGAGGTTATCTGCTTCTATGTTAACTGTGGCATCAGTGATTACTGCAGTATTTTGGAACTGCCTTCAGGTACTTGGGATTACAATTTGGGCTTGTCCTTTCACTTGGTATTAGAAAAGAGAGCATGGGGAGGAGGAACGCAGGGAGAAGGGGGGTTATATAGCAATGAATACCCCAAATAACCTGTTGTGTTCTAAGCACAGGGATTTTAAGTGACAGCAGTTTTCATAACATTTTCTGGAAAATACTTTCCATTTGGTGCTACATTTCATGGTTGGCCTTTTTACCTTTTATAAACTAAATTTAAAACACAGCTTAAATGTTTTTATAAACAAGTAGTGCTCTTCCTGTCCCTTCCAGTCTAAGTTTTGCTAAAATTTCTACTTAAGACATTAGGAAACTTAATGGTCAACCTTAGATGGCCCAAATGAAGAAGAAATTTCCCCTGAGCTGTAACATGAAAAATATTAACTGCTACTGACTTAATTTGTTATTGACTGTAATATTAATTCAACCTTTACACCAACAGTTAAAATGCAAAGCATAACAACAGAGTGACCTGGATTTTAACCTCTTGTTCTGTGATCTTTTAGACAGCGTTAAAGATGAGATGGATCTGAATGAGGAGGATGAAATTTTCACTGAGGTGATGAAGGTGATTGAAGAAAGAGACAAACTCATGTCTACCTTAGAGGAGCAAAGAGTGAAAGCAAAAGAAGAAGACCGGCACTTTGAAAGCATTGTATTATCTAGAGGCTATCAGCTGAGCAGGATTTAAACGGCCACATGCAAATAAACAGGATTTCAGTGGTATCTTCACAGGTATTTGTAGAGATAGTCTTCTGAAACATAAAGGAGCCCAAATTTAATCACGGTTTATTTGGGAAACAAGTTATTTTGTTACAAAAAGCTCTTAAGCCATTCTTTTGCTCACACTGGAGCGAGACATTTCACTGTCAGCTTAAAGGATCACAGGAATACGGCACAGGACTGAATTTACATGTCCGATGGGCATCTGGGTCTGTGAAAAGGAAATCAGCTCTGTTGTTTTCCTGGAATTTTATTTCAATGCTGAGAACAGAGTTGTTGAGAAACACGATGACATGACTTAGTATTTTTGAGACAGCATTGCTCCCATCTTTTTGTCTGAATCTGTACGTGATTTTGTTACTACTTGGGCACAGCCAGCCCATGTTGAACTATTTAAAGGTCAGAAAGCAAGCATCTCATATAAAATAAGGTTAATTTTTGTTTCTGATGGAGGAAGGGTCATTTGATTAGTAACTGCATAGAAGCACCCATTAAAACTACTGCAAATGCAATGTTAAATTAATTTTCCAGGTATTTGTAAGTTTTAGTGCACTGTGTATTTTTGAACAAGAAGTTAAAGCAATATTAAATCCCTACATTTTGTAAAACGGTAAGGGATTATCAAAAGGGTACCTCCCCTTAAAACTGTTACATGCTCAAAAAAGCTTTTGTATGTCACAGATTAAGGTATTTTCTAAACTGTGCTAAATGGTAGTTTATAAATAGTAATCCAGACTAACTGCTTTACAATTGCATGATAAAATACATCGCAAATAGTATCACAGGATGTGACGAGTGGTATAGCAGTTAAAGATCTCCCTGAGAATAATTCCTCAAAAGGGTTGCAAAAAATGTTGAACTTGTTCACGTCAACACTTGATAGAAAATGTTACAGGTATATTTAAGCTCCATTCATCTTGCTGCTCAAGAATATATATGCATATTTTTTGCTTAAACGAACTATCTCCTATCTTTTTTGTACATACATCTGTAGATATTGGCAAAGCAGATGTGCAGAAATTCCCCTTAGTATTCAATGTAATTTAAATACTTTCTTAAATCTGAGATAATTCTGCAATTTAAGATTGGTAGTATTCCCAACTGTATGTATGATGCACTGTATTTTCAAACTGAAAAAACAAGGAGAAACTGCGAGAATGTTTCTTTTTGAAGATCATTTTACCTCGTGCTCTGAGAAAATTTGATGTTCTCATTATTTTGTGAATGGTGCTAATTTGCAGCAGGTGCTTGTGGTACAGCCAAAGCCAGAAGCGTTCATGTTACCAAAGCTTTAAATTCAAAAAACCTTTTGGTAAGTACTTGTAGGGTAGGAGACATGCTGGATCCTGTCACAGTAATTTATGAATGATCTTCAGATTTTGCTGTATTGTAAGAAATTTTAAATACCCTTTCTAAAAATAAAAGCAACATTTTACTATTGACAGCAGATAAATAATACATCTCTATTGGTGAAAGGAACATACTATTGTTTTGCAATATTTATGTATTTATATTTATTTATTAGACTGTTTAAAGAGGATTAGAGTGTCTGGTTGTATTATACAGTTTGGATGTTGCCTCTGATTTTGATTGATAAATGTGTATTTCTTACAGCTACGTATAGGTAAATCTGTGCATAGTAAACAGTGTTCTCAGTTACCATTGCGTGAAGGGATACCCTTAAAATATAGCATGTAGGGCTTCAACAATAAAATTTATTTTTCATCTCCATAGAAAGACATAGCAGAATCCCTGAACGTGTTCCAAAATTACTCCCAGACCTTTTCTCCCTGTCATTTGCAGGCTAAGCACACCTGATCTTCAGTTATATTTTTATTGAGATGGATTGCAGTGACTGATTTTAAAACTAACTCTATTACTCAAGATTGACACAAAGTAGGAACAGGCAGGGCAGCAACAAATATTTTAATTTTCTCTGTGGAGATCTCCTGGTATTTCCAGCTTTGTGGAGAAAATTTCTGGATTTCCTCACTGTTCCCAGAAACCTCATGTAATCCCACACAAGACTGTCTAGAATATCTATCCCAGTTTTCTGTAGAAAATAGAGAGAGTCATAATGCTTTCAAGGTATTTTTTAAAAGTTTTAAAGCAAACTTCTTAGTGCTTCGCACAAGACGGGAATTCAGCACAGAAACCTCAGTCATACCAGTCAAAGATTGTGGGTTTTTTCACCTGACTTTTACAATCTAAAATGTCCACTCACCTTAGCGCTGCTGCCATACAAAGAGGAAGGGCAGCCTCAGAGAAACACGATGCCCCTAGTCCTGAGGAGGAGACCAATGCGAGAGGGCACTCTCAGCTCCCAAGATTTGAGTTATTGAGAGTACTAGAGTCAACAGAAGCTGAGGGCCATCAGCATTTTATGGACCTCAAAATTATTCTTTGTAAAAAGATACTTTTCTGGATGTTATGTGGTCATAACACATGGTCCACCCGAAACTGCAGGTGTCCTGTATGTCCACCCTTGGGCGGGAAAACCTGTCAGGCTGCTGCTGTCCTGCCTGATGTTAAGTACCGCACAAGATTAGATCAAAACATGAACTATGCAGGTGATTTAGAAAAATAAGACGCTCCTAAGTCATCTAAACCAGGTCTTCATATATTGTGAGTGTAAATAGGGCCAAAAAAAAAGAGATAAGCTATGTGCACTGCTCACAGGTCAGTTTAATATGGTTGTCTTGTATTAGAATTGTATTCAAACATTGGTTTGGTTATGAATTTTCTTGCTGCTCAATCTTTTCTGTAAATTGACTCACTAACTTATAATAGATTTGTTCATTTTTCAGTCCTTGTCACTGTCATTGTTGGCTATAATGGGATGTGCTGGAGTGTGTTGACTATGTCTAAATGGACAAGATGTGAGCAATTTTCCATTCGAAGAAAAATAAAATTCATCTCAGTCTTGGAATTCCCTCAATCATTTGCATAGTAATTTCTCTCCACTGTTATCTACAATGTAATAATGTGTGTCTAGGAAAGATCTATAGATAAGAAATTTTATCAGTTTCTTAATTCATACACTGGTAAGTAAATCACACCATCTTGCAGTTCACAGATTCCTTTAATATTTTAGGAATAATAACACCCTGAAGTTACAGGGCATGCAACTCTAACACATGGGGTTGCAAACTCTGTGACATCAACTACTTCCTCACATTTCTACATAGGAATTCACCACTTCGTTTCCTTAGGCATGGCATACAAATTATAGCAGCTCCCTGAAGACTTGAAGGAAAAATGTCACCGCATGGAACACCAAGAATTGGTGATCAAAACCTTAACTGCTAATTTTCAAATTCCATTAACCCCTACTAGGTCATCTCATTTTGTTGCATTCTGCTGGTGGGAGAGACTTACAGAGCAAGGCAATGTGATACTCGAGATGAGAAAAGTGGATAAGTGAGATTTGGGCTTATGTTAGTGCCTGCACAGTTCTACCCTGCTCAGTGACTCCAACTGGTTGAGAGTTCTCTTCAGAGGACAGATGGACAGCTGCTTCTCTTCAGAGGACAAGGTAATTTTTGGCATATTTGAACTGAGGTTTTTATTCTACTGTCATGTCCTTTCCCTTTCATCTTGTGTGTCTCAGAGGCAGATGGGCATGGTGGCGACTCCTCTGGTAATACCAGACAGA
Organism: Columba livia; assembly: GCF_036013475.1. Taxonomy (NCBI): domain Eukaryota; kingdom Metazoa; phylum Chordata; class Aves; order Columbiformes; family Columbidae; genus Columba; species Columba livia. The sequence goes on from NC_088606.1 coordinate 59,072,155, forward strand.
AGTTCTTAGGACTGCACGGTAATTACCAGCCTGCTGGGTTTATTGGAAGTAATACAACAGACTTTTATCCATGTTCAAAACCTTGCAGTTAACTTCAAATGATTATAGGTCTAAAGAAATCCAGTTGGGTGAGAAGCTCAGGAAAAAGATGTTGTAAGCCATTATTTAACTCAAGATCAATCCATTTGCCTCCAAGGTAAAGGAATGCCTCGCTGATTTTTACAGTATTTGGCCAGGTTTCTCTGGGCACAGGCAACAAAATTAGAAATCTTGTGCCTTGAAACCTCTGCTTTTTACTCTAATATGTATGTGATTTCAACTGAGAATTTCACTTTACTTCAGCAGACTCTTTCCAGAACGATATAGTCTGTTTTCTTTCCTGCTTGAGCAAGTAACAGGATGTGGCTTAGCAGATTGGAGATTCTGTACATCTTTTAAGAATCTGCTGCTGTTAAGATCTAAAGCTGTCCCTGCTTGGTTTTGCATGGACCATACAGTTTTGACATAGTTTAGCATGATGGGTTTGCTAGATTAGCATGTCAATACTGTCCCTGCAGCCTTCATGGCAGCCGCATCTCATGAATCTAGATCTTGGCAAATACCTTGTAATGAGTAAGGTATTTTCTGGATTTCACCTAAAGCTTTTTGCTTAATATTTATAAACAAACTGTGGTTTCTTCTGTTGGCTCTAATGAACTACAGAAAGAGATCTGATAGCCCTGTGTGCCAACAATGTGCTTGCTGGGATATTCATGTAACACAGATGTGCAAAATTACAGGTACCAGTGAAGGGCACAAATAAAGCTTATTAGGAAAAAAAATATAACTTTTTTTTTTTTTTTTCCCTAAAACTATATCAAGAAGGCCAGATGTAAATGCAAGTAAAGTTGGACCAATATTTATAAATAACTGATTGATGGAATGACGCAGTACCAGAAGCATTAAATGCTAGGATGATGTCCTCAACTTACTGCAAAGCTTAAAACTCACTTCCCTTCCTTTGCAATTTTGCAAATAATCTCTGTGACTGTATACAATGTTACTTTTTATCTTTCATGTACATTTTTCCATATTGCATCTTAGTCTATCTTTTTTGCTCCTTGATGTACAACAAAAAATACATTGTACTTTTAAAGAACCTGTTTGGAAATACTCCAGTACCTTTATGAAACTACTTTATTATTTGTCACATTATTTATTTAAAGAGAAGATTCTTATCCCAAAGAAGCTGAAAGTTGAGTAGAAAGCATAGCGCTATTTTAAATTCAAGCATAAGGACATGCTCAATCTTAAATTCACCTGGCGAGCTAGAAATTAATTTATTCTCAAGTATGAGATTTAGATGATAGTGGCAATGAAAATTTGAAGCCATTCTACCCCTGATACTGATGCTTTCCACCATTATAATGTGGCCCCTGGGTCTGTCTTCTAGAGTCTGAAATCACATGCAGCAAAGTCCTTTGGGATGTATACTATAAACTTTCTTGTATGGGTATGGAGTGAGAGATGTGGATGTGCAAACGCCTGCCAGGTATGGCTGTGCTTTGCTCCCTGTCTCCCAGCAGCACGAGAGGCATCCGCTGCCCGCGGCCACATGAAGAGGAGTGGGGCTTCTGAAAGAAATTCAAAACCACTTTCCCTGCAGGACAAGGCTGGAGGCAGCTCGTGCTTCCCAGGCTCCCATGGCGTTGGCCATGACCTTACCTCACCTGAGGGAGCAGGCACCTGGGTGTCTTGCCATGGAGACGTGCAGGAGCACCAGGTCCTGCCAGAGCTGTTATCTCCAGGCATTTTGGGACACTCCCAGGAAAATCCCAATCAAGATATAGATGTTAAACATCTGCAAAGAAACCTGTATGGAAATGCCTTCTTTTCTAAGCACGCTCTTTTAATGTGCTGTTAACTATTACTCAGGGTGGGTCGGGCACGTTCAGCAGTTAACCACACGGAACTGGCAGGTCAGCAGAAGGCTGACCGCAAGTACTTAGAAAAATAAAGAAGGTAGACTTTGGTCTAGTTCTGTTCTTCCTGAAGTCAGTGAAGGTTGTTACTGTAGGCAATCACAGCAATAGCAGTGGGTTGATAAAAGATTTTTGAAAATTCTACTTCCAATCTTTAAATGACCAAATGGTCAAAAGGCTAGCGCAGAAAAACATAAGGAGAAAACTCCAGGACAAATTAGTATGTGTTGCACGACCCTAACCAGCTTGACTTGCTGCAGTAAGTACTCTTTCTTACTAGCCTAGCCATGGTCAGTATATTACATACCCTGTCTCTTCTGCCTCATTCAGGAAGAAAGAATGTTCGTGATAATTCTGAGTCTCACAGTAAAAGAAATAAAAACCAGGTGTGCATGGACAGATATGCAGGTGGATAGGAATTATCTGAATATGTGAATTTAGCCCTCTTTTATTGTCTGGCAATAGTATATATGTGATCAGGATACAATTAATATGAGCTACTGGTTGGCTCATCTGTAAGAACAAGGTGCTGACAGGGAGCATGGTGAGAGGTCTCGTGGTCGGCTCCAGACTTCTGTTTCTAAGCCAGATGCAGCGGGGCCGGCCTGAACGCAGCCTGTGTCCCGTGCGTGGGATCACTGAGCATGATCATGAAAGTATTCAATTATTAAATATAAAGCACAGCAAAAACCTGGCCAAACAAAAATCTCTGCTGAATTTATATGCAGATTTTATTTGTGGTTAAAATACTGTATAAATAAGAGCTAGTCATTTAAAATCAACATTCCTATATCTGCCATAAGTTAGACCTTGAGTGCATCTATAAGGCCTTTTGTGCTGAATGCAATATTAATTTAAGGTCATATGTCCATATATATTCCCAGATCAAAAGAAAAAAAAAAGTTGTATATGTAGTTCTAAATTTAAGATCCAGGGAAAAAAATGTCGTAACTATCCTCAAAGAGAAACATCTTAAGTGGAAAAACCCTGCAATAATGTTATACCCAATGAACTGCAAATAAATTCTGAAGGAAACCCACAAAAAATTCCAGTAAACTTAAGTCTGCCTGTTGCTTTAGCGTCATTCTTTAAAGCACGCGGTGTTTCTGTTTCCAGATCTGATAAAGTTGATTTTAAGCACATTAAGTTTACTTTTATTTTCTCCTCGTGATGTGAAACACCTATAGCTCATGAGGCTATTAAATAAGTAATATTGCATTTGTCATTAATTTATTTATGCTGAGTGCAGTGAAATAGGAAAGAAAGATGCTGGGTCTTTTCAGCTCTACTGCGTGAGACTTGGCAAATCCATGTTGTATTCTGACTTTCCCCACACTATACAACCCAGCACCCGTCACTGTTCGTGAGGTATCTGGCTTGTTCTTTCCGTCTTTAACACAAACATAGCAGTACAAATTGTGCTTGCCAAAATGCTGTCTCTTCTGCAGTGCCCACAAAATCCTATGTTGACATCTACGTATGGTCATTTGTGTTCAAATGGAGATTCACTTGGGTCATTGCTCTGTTTGTGAATGCCACCTATTCACATGCATATAAAAAAGGGCTTGACGTGTTTATTTCTTCTTCTTTTGAAAAGCCTTTTGTTATATTCTTTACAATTATTCAAAACTGTTCGTCTCCTAATCCATACACTGTGTGAGCAGCACTTCTGTGAGAAGAGGATAATATGTGAAAGTCGGACTGTTCTGTGTACAGCCCTAAAACGCAGTTGGTGCCACAAGCCAGCGAGCAAACGTAAGGAAAGGAGAGATTGTGCTAACGGCTTGGGCTCATTCCTGCTTTTAACTGATGGCAGTATGGATGAATAAAGCTTTTCTCTAGAGCATATACTAACTGCATGCAACAAATACGCATTGATGTCTAGCCCTCATCAGCTAACCAATGTTACCAGCTTGTAAAAACACAACAATTATTAGCTGATTTAGAAATATCCTCATGGTAATTTCATTTCACTTATTACGCCTAATGGATAGCTAGATATTTGCATGAAGTGTGTGTGGCTTTTTGCCTGAATTGTTAATCGAGTGATTAAGTGGTAAGTGAAAGCGGTGCATCCAGATGACATTATTGCTGTTCCAGTCCTGGGAGCTTCCTGAACCAGTCACAGCAAATTATCAGTTTTAAAGATACTTCTCTCTTCAGCTACTCATCTGCAAATCAAAGCAGGATTGGTATAGGCAATCTATTGTGCTAAGCCACCTTTCTTTCCCACTGGCTTTTATAGTGGTCTGACTACAACTGTCGGATTCTTTTGTAGAAGTGGAGATGTGGATTCCCACCACCTCTGACCACAGATGGAACTGAAACCAACAGGCAGAAGAACTGCTTTGCAAAGTGTGCTCAAGACTGAAATATATGTAGTAAGCTTGAACTTTAACTTCGCACAAAACTATTTAGTGACACTTTACTACTTCTTTAGTCCTTTTCTATCGGTGTTGACAGCAGGGTGCAGAAACATCTGCCTGCAGCTGACATCCCTGCATTCTTCCAGAGCCTTCACTTACAAATAGTTATGGATGAATTGAGCTGAGCCCTGGTCCCTGTGTTTTACTTTTGCCATCCGCATTAACCGGCGCATGGACACCTACATTGGTGCTTTTTACCACCCAGCCTGTTAGTGACCAGCTCCCCTGCAGGGCAGTGCAGAGGTGGACAGACCACAGGGTGAGGCACTGCCCTGTGCCCCTGCGTGCAGCCGGCCACCCGAAACCCCATGGGTTCCCCAGCCAGGAGGGGAAAGTGGCCTTCACACCACCCAGGGGCTGCAGCCGTCCTCGATGCCCAGCCTGGCTCCCGCTCCCGGCTGTGTGAAGCACCCTTTTCCTGAGCCGGAGGGATCGGCTGCTGTGGGGAGGTGAAACGAGGACCCTGACGGTGGTAGGGACAGGTAGGGGCAGCATTGGGCTGAGGAGGGGAAGCCATTGTGCTAATGAGGGGCTGTTGGGCTAGGGGGTGGCTTTGGGCAGCCAGTGGGCTCAGGAGGCGCCGGTGGGCGGCTGAAGGGGAGTCCGTCGGGCTGAGGAGGTGGGTGGCCGTTGGGCTGCCGTTGGGCTGAGGAGGGGGCGGTTGGGCGGCCGTTGGGCTGAGGAGGGGGCCGTTGAGCCGGGGTGGCGTTGGGCGGCTGTGGCGCTGAGGGGGGTGTGTGTGGGGCGCTGGGCTGAGGAGGGGGCCGGCGGCGTTGGGAGCCGTACGAGGGGAGCGGGCCGGGCCGTGCCGGGCAGGAGGGCGGGCGGGAGGGAGGGAAGGAGCGGGAGAGCCGGGAGAGCGGAGCAGGAGCTGCCTCAAATGCTTGAAATAATTCCGCTTCCGTTCAGAGCCGGGAGCAGCCTCCCACGGCATCGAGGCCTCGGACCCGTCTCCTCCATCCCAGAGCGCCCGCGGCGGCTGGGCTATCATGGCAACCTCCCCACAGAAGTCTCCTTCTTCACCCAAGTCCCCCACCCCGAAATCTCCCCCGTCCAGAAAGAAAGATGACTCCTTCCTGGGCAAGCTCGGCGGCACGCTGGCGAGGAGGAAAAAAGCCAAAGAAGGTAAAAATTACAGGTTCGCACGTTTCCTGGGAGTTACCTTAAAATGGGGGGGGAAGAGGGGGAGGAGAAGGAGGAGACAGGGGGAGAGGAAAAGGCTCTGGGGAGCGGGAGGAAGGGGCTGACTGGGGAAGGACGTGCGGGGTGGGCAGGCGAGCGGCGAGGGAGGAGCGCGCTGCCGTGTCCCCGCGGCTTCGCCGGGACCGGGCGGGGGCCGCGGCGCCTGTGCCCGGTGCCAGCGCGTCACGGCGGGAGCGCGGGCGGGCGCCGGCCGGGAGACACCGCACCCACCCCTGGTGCTGCTGCCGCAGCTCGTGGCCCCCGCGCCGGGCGGGCTGGGCGCTGAGGCCGAGGCGGCCCCACCGCACCGCGGGTCGGGAGGAGGTGGCCGGGGGGGGGAAACCGCGGAGCTCGGGCCGGGTGAGCGGTGACCCCGTTGTGGGGGGCAGTGAGGAGCTCGTACCGCGGGACGGGGTCAGAGAGGCGCAGGGCAGGACGGGCTGGGGTGCCCGCGCCGGAGAACGGGAGCGTTTCCCCGCAGCGGGTGAAGCGCTGTGGCGGGCGGCGGCCTGCGGGCCCTCCAGGCCTGCGGGTACGAGCTCCGCTCTTGTCCGGGTTGCGGGCGCTGAACGCCTCGTCCGCGCCTCGCAGCCTGGGGGTATTTGCTTTGTAAGTTATGGTGCAGAAACCCCAAAAACTTAATGTTCAAATCCCCTTTGACTCGTAACGTGTTGCTTTATATTGGTGTACGGCATGCTTAGTATGCATTGCTTGGAGAGGCCGTTTGTGATGCATGCAACTGAGTTAATGTTTATCATAGTGATTGTTCTTCAGAGTCTTAAAGCTTAGCTTGATTATTCTTGTACTAAGCAAAAAACCCCTTGCTTCACGACAGCAGACCTTTGAAGAACACTGAGCATGTACAATAGTCTGGTTCTTTGCCCATACATGTGAATTAACATCCACCCCCTACTGAATTTGCCTATTTAAAATCCCGTGAGACAGAGAATTGGAATTTAACCTCACTCACCCATGATTTTCACAGCTGATGTTAATTTAAGTATGGTGCAAATAGAGCCAAAGGAGCAGTCTCGCTTTTAAAACAGTTTTTCAAGTAATGTGTATTGCTTACAAATGTGAAGAAGGGTATTATGTTCAGCAGACCCTTGTTACTGGTGTACACCTGGGTAGTGAAAACTGGTGTAGTATTTCCGAGTAGCATCAGTGCTGTGGACAAGGGCAATAGAACTTTGGCAAGTACGGCCTCTCATTCTGTAATTATCACGTCTTTCTGAGGTGCGTGGTCTTGCTTTTCTATTAAAACACATGTTGCATGATCATGCTCATGTTATTTGGCTTTTTCTGGTCATTGCAGATGGCCCAGAGGTTGGTGAAATAGTAAAAAACGGCAAACTTTATTAGTTGCCCACTTGGTTATTTTATTCTGTTTGGGTATTCATGAATATTAGCAGCATTCATCTAGCAACAATTTTCAGTGACAAGTCTGTATTGTAGGTATGTGTAGAGATGGAGCCTATATTTAGTAGATTTGGTTTGTCTGGTATTATTGAATGCTATTTTCTTCAGTGATGGATATTGTTAAGTGACAAATCTCCAGCAAATTTTTAGAAGCAGCAGCAGTTACTTTAATCTTACAAAAAGATGTATTCTGTGATATCGTATTTTATTTTTGTTACTTTTATGTCTCTATTAAATTTATTGACTAAAACCTGCATCTGCCATTTTGTTCTCTCATCATGCTGATATTTACCTTTTTGAAATTTTGGAACAATGTTGGTGTTGTCCTTGTCCTTTGCGTTTCCCAGTTTTCTAAAGTCTATTTAAAAATAACAGTGTCGTGGTTTAACCCCAACTGGCAACTATGGCCAAGCAGCCAGTTGCTCAGTCCCTGCCCTCCCAAAGCGGAATGGGGGAGACAGTCAAAAGGGAAAGGAGAAACTTGTGGGTTGGGATAAGAACAGTTTAATAGGACAGCAAAGGAAGAGCAAATGATAGTAACAATATATAAACAAAGTAAGTGATGTGCAGTGCAATTGCTTACCACCTGGTGATCAATACCCAGCCTGTCCCTAAGCAGTGACTGCAAACTCTGGTCCTGTACAGCAAATATCAGAAGAATGAAGACCCAGACAGCAGTTCGCGCTTGAATGCGATTGTGCTGAACAGCTGGTCCTGGAAAAAGAAGAAAAAGGCAGAGCTGGAAAAGGTGGCTCCAGCTATATCTGGAACATGACACTAAAGTCAGGGAACATCTCATTAGCCTGAATATCAGTCTGGGTGCTGTCCTGTTGTGCTGCCTCTCAGGTTTTATGGGCTTGTGCAGCTGGAAAGTTGAAAAAGTCCTTAATCTCCTTGGCAACAGCCAAAACATCAATGAGTCCTCCTTTTCTTTTCATACCAGCTCCAAAACACAGTCTAGCTCCAGGAAAGAAAAAAATGAACTCTGTCCCAGGCAAAGGCATGGGAAGTTCAGTGTGTTATCACATTCTCATACTAAATCCAAACCAAAAGACTGTGCTGACCAGTCAAAAGAAAAAATTCTAACTACTATGAAGAAAATTCAATCCCAGCAAAACCAGCACAAGAGCTTTGGAGAATTTTTTTTTTAACTTTGTGAAGAGTTTGTTTTTTGCTGATTGAAGAAAAAGTATTTTATTAAATTCACAGTAATATCCTTATTTCTGCATGTATTTGTCACATTTCTTCAGTGGAAGCACACATAGAGGTGAGATTGATACTATGCTATCTTCCTTTTTGTTTGTTTTAGCAGATTCGGATGGCTTCAAAACTGGTAAATTCTTACTGAGAAGTCTGTCTTCTTCATGCTTCCTAATCATTCCTCCACTAAGAATAAATACCAGTTTGCAAACTATTAATGAGTCACCTTGTTTCTTGCACGCTGTGGCACACATGAGTTCCATCTTAACTTGTGCTGCCACAGCTTGTAGGGCTCTAGGTATATTTGGGGTCTAGCTAAAAACTTCATCTAGGAGTCAGTGATGACTGGTCAGGTTGCTTGTACTTTTTTGCCTGCTTTAATTTACCTATCTAGTAGGAGGATTCTTACAGAGACAGGTCTTAGTTGAAGGAGTGTACGTGGTTATTCAATTGTTAGCACACATAATGTATGAGGAACTGTTCAAGTGTAAGCCATAGGCATTTGAAAAAAGAAGTTTTTTTCCACTATCTCTAGACTTTCAGCTTGTGTAAACTAGAATGAAGTACTGTTAGATGGCAACTTTTCATATTTTTGTAGACCATCAGCATCTATTCTCTAAAAGAGTTTGTTCGTCTGACATAGATATCTACCCCATTTTGTTGTGCATGTTGATCTTGAGTCATGTGAGGTCTCTAAATATGATGAACCGTTAGTAACTCTTTAGAAATAATGCTGTGGGTTTTTTCTGTATGGGGTATTCATTTCCCTTTTTACCTACTTAGTCTTGTGCTTTGTGATTTTAATACTCAGTAGAGTAAATCCATCTTCTGTATTTCACCTATGTCAGTATTTGTTCATGAGGCAACAATTCTGATTATTCCAATTTATGGTTATCTTGAATGTATGGGCAGTAGAACAAGTGTTATTCTCTTAGGTGAATATAGACTATGCAGAAGATGCCTCTGTCGTCCCAGTCTCTAATATCACAGTACAAGTTGTTGACCAAAACAAAGAGAGTAACCCGAAATACTCTTATGTGAGATATCATGAGCGGGGATTAGTCATACCTTAAGACATATGTTAATCTGGAAAATACATTGTCATTAAATATTTCATAAAATGTGAAATTTGGAGCTCAAACTTGCTTATGTTGTCATCTGTCATGTAGGGTCTTAGCCTGCTTTTCGTTTATAGTATCTCATCACCATTGGTGTAATTCAAGGGTGAGAACATTGTACTTCAGTCTTTCCTGTGAGAGCATGAGCAGCTGCATGTTTAAGTAGTCTATAAATTCTGTTAAGGTAACAAAAGCTATGAATGATTAGATAGATTTGGAATGAATTATAATTAGCTTTTTATCTAATGAGAAAACGGCGAGATAATACTAGAGTATTTGATGACCTGTTTACAACTGAAGTTGTATATACAAAAATTATTTGTAGTTTATGGTAGGATTTCATCACTTTTGTTCCTGAAAATCATTCAAAGGCTGAGCCACCCCATATATGGTACTGGAGAATTCCAGTCCTTATCTAGCAGGAGTTAAGTTGCATGGTGGAGCGCATTGTACTAGCAAAAAACAACCACAAATAAATTTTTTTGTGAGCTCCTTGTAGTAGTCTGTGTCGTGTACTAAACATCTACATTTCTACAAGTGCAAGGAGAGAATAGAATGACCTCTTTTTTCTTTTTTTTTTTTTTTAGATGTAAGGGGGTGTGTTGTGTTATCTTATGAATTTTTCATGGTGGGTTCAATAAGGTCATGTGTGATTGTCTTTCTTGAATTTTGCTGGCCTGGCAATTACAGACACAGAAATTTCACTCCTAATAGCTTACCTTAGTGGAGAATCTTAAAAATTGGCCTCTGACGTGCTAATAAATCTGTGACACATTTGGGAATGGAGAGCAAAGTTCAGAATTGCTTAAATTGCGTAGGAGCAGATGGGAAACAGACAGCTTGGACCCATGAATTTGGTAGAGAGCAATTACTGCTCATTGTACGCGCTCAGTCGGTTTTCCAATAGATATGACATCAATTTCAGTAATTTGACTGCTCTTCTGTCTAGTTTATTTGGTGTTGATGGGCAGGAGAAGGAATGAATTTTCTCCTAGCTTGCACTTATAGTATTTCTTCTTTTGTATGTCTTGTTTTGATTTAATTTTGGTATGTGAGGTCACAGAAGGCCCTTTTCTCTGTATGCCTGAGGGAAGAGGATGTTAACAGTGTAAAATATTGTACGCTCTGATATTTCTTGATAATAACATCAAATTTCTTAATCTTTGCTTTGTTGCCATATGTATTTCACAGAATAATATGAAATCAGAACAAATTAAAAATTCAAATTAAGAATAAGTGTAGAGTGATGAGAGCTTTTCAGGTGTTTTAAGTAAAATTTTTGGCTTTCTGGAATCCATGCCTAAAATGCCTTGCTGTGTGACTCACTGACAAAGAGATCAGGCCTTGCTCTGGCTGTGGGCATTTTACTATGAAAGAAATGTATTTCTTAGTATACAAGAAGTGTTCTTCTGAATTGAAGTTGACATATTTGATTTTCTTTTTTTACCTATTTCTGCAAGTTCTTTTTTAATAGAGTAGTGCACTACTGGTGCAAAGGACTATTTTTTCGTATCAGTAGACTTTTGTTTTGCTTGTCTATTTCTCATGTGAGAGATTCCGGCCTAGCTTCAGTGCCTTGCAGACTTTTTCTTTTCTACCGCTCTCACCTGATGCTGTATTTAAAATGCAGATGAAGCTGAAAGAAGAATGAATATATGTCCTGCTGTCCTGTTTCCTAATAAGTGGTGCACACGATTAAAATGAGCCACTGAGTGCTAATTTCATACTGGTGCTTTGAAGATGGCGTATAGTAGAAAAGGAGATGGCATGGAGAAGGCTTTATCGTCACTCTCATATCGGTACTTTTGAATTTCTGTCTTTTACTGCAGCATATCACTATATCAACTCTAGGCCTTCTTGTGCCATCAGAATAGCTGAACAACTATTTTTGATGTCTGATGTAATGCACTTTACCTCCAACCTCAGTACGTATCAACTGTAATGTGCTTATAATCTTTCCCCTATATACTGCATTATGTACTCCTGTGTCCCTGGTGTCCTGCCACAGATGCATCATAGACAGCTGCCTAGCTGATGCTGGACAAAACCTAATAGTGCCACCATTTAAATAATTATTGCCTTGAATCAAGTTATTGCCTTGGAGCAAGTTCTGTTAAATAGATAAAATACTTCCCTTAAGTGAAAGGAATGTGGAAAGTGAAAAGAAAAATAGAGGAAAGACTCACTTTGGTTGTTGTCATTTCATTGCTATGAGCCTTCTGAGCCCATCTACAGTGTATGTAAAGAAGAGAAACTACTCAAGAGGAGAACATTGGGTTTTTGTTTCCACCCTTTGAATCCATATTGTCAGGGGGATATCTAGGGAGGTCTCTCAGCTCTGACCATTGAAGGTATTGCTTGGTAGAAAGAAAGGTAACTGCCTCTGAAATGCTTCTGTCAGCACAGATGGAACACCCAACTGTTGCTTGTGCTGTGATGGCAATAGCCCTCCACATGCAACTCTTGGGCAGATATGTAAATAAATGACAGCTCTGACATGCTTGAAGCTGTGTGTCATCTGTCAAGCTGTGGCTGTGCGGGGTTTGTGGGGATAAAAGAGCAACTGCTGTAGTCCCTGATGGCTTTTGGGTCTGCCCCTCTCTCGCCTTCCTGCCTCAGGCTCCTCTTTCCACAAGGGCTGCTCCCTGCAATAAACAGAAACTAATCAGCACTGATAGCTGTTACCTCTAAGACACTGTTAAGCATCTGTTATTGTTTATAAACACGTATATGTGGCTAAATCCAGGGCCAGATTCTAGTATGTTAGGCACTGTACTTGCACAAACAGTGCAAAGGGCCCCTGTATGCAACAATTTGCAACATAAAGCTCTTATCTGTATTTCTTGTGGATTTTTCTGGCTTTTCTCCTCATGTATTCTGCATTTTAACATTATTTCTGGCATTTCAGTTTTCTTAGGCCTTGTGATCTCTTTGGAAATTTTATCTAATGCATTTTAGCTTGTTTGGTTTCAAGAGACTTTTTATTTTTTTTAAGGGGCTTCAGTTCTGTTTGATTCAGAGAAAGATGAAAGTACTACCTGCGAATGCATTTCTGAATCTCAAAAGTCACAGATAATCCCAAACTTATTCCAAAAAGTCATTGTTTTAACCAAATATTCATGTAAGGCCCAGTTCAATTATGCTTGGTCCATGTGTCTACAGCAATCAAATGTGTGGGAACATGTGAGCCCCAGATGCCTGCATTTTTGCCAGACAGTTTATTGAGTCTATAACCAGAGGTATCCTATTATTGTAGAGCTGAGCATATCAGTGCCTGCTTTATGTGAATGTCTCCTAACGTGTAAACATATGTGAAGGGGTTCGATCACAGAGGACTGTAAAACATGGGATACAGAAAATGCACTGACAGCATTGAGGTTAGAACAAAACACAGCACTGCCAACCTCTTCTCTGCCAGAGAGGAGGGAAGGGAGCTGGTGATGCTGTCTCACTGGAGGCAGGAGGATCTGGGAATGCTGTAAGGATGTGTAGGAAGAGGACGCAGGGCCAGGCTCTCCTGCCTCTTCCCAGAAGAACACCACAATTGTTAGGTCCATCCAGTTGCTTTCGAACTAATTAAAGTGGCGCAGAAATTTTTTTTAAATTCTATGTATTTTTAAGTTCTGAAATGTATTGCTATAGGATGTTTTGGACACCAGAATACTTTTTCTTTTTTGGGGGGGCAGGGGTGCTAAAAATGGGTCTGGTGGATTCTAGACAAAAAAAAAAAGTCTGCAGTGGCCCACATGCGAGTCATGTAGGCCATCACAGACATTTCAGAGTCACAATTCATTAAATGCCTATCATGAAATCCACAGCTATTAGGAAGCTTACACCAAAGGAGAAAATTCTGTTGGTTTGCCTTTCCCTGTCTGTGTCATTAAGAATGCATTTTTGCCAGGGGCCAGGACCCTGGACTTTGATCCGCTGTTCTAACCCAATACAACTGTTAATTTTGTTGTGTTCTGATTATCTGTATGTGGGCATAGAGCCACTGAACTCTGTCCACACTTGACTTCCAAAAGCAGCCTTAGATTATGTGGGCAAGTTAACTGAAGTATGCCTTTTATTGCCTGTGTTTTTCCCACTTGAGCAGTTTCTTTACTGTCTGAGCCTACAGGCTTCATACAGGATAAAACTAAACATGCATGGAATGGGTTAAAGGAAGGGGGGTGGTGAAGAGGAGCAGAGAAGCGGAGCAAGGGGTCTGGCTGCAGAAAGCAGCTGCTCTCTGAGGTGCTGCTGGCCTGGGAGGGTGGCGGGAGCGAGGATGTCTGCCTGTACCTGGGGGTGGCGGGAGGGAGGATGTCTGCCTGTACATCTGTGTCCATCCCCTCCTCTCCTCTCTTCAGCAGCTGCTCCCTCTCTCCTTGTGCTGCCTTGGTTGCAGTGGTCACTGCTGAGCTCTTCAGGGTGCTGTGAGCAGACGTGGATGAGGGTGCCTGGTGGTTTGGCAGTGCTTGTTGCTACAGCAGCTGTTCCCATCTGTGGGAAGGGCTGGTCACAAACTGCCAGCTGGACCGTGCTGTCATAGAGACTGACAAGCTGGGGTTGCAGAATTACTGAATAGTTACAGTTGGAAGGGATCCCTGGAGATCTGAAGACTCAGGTGTCTGATGGTTCAGTATCTCAGCTGAGAAAAGGTGAACTGGTCTAGTCCACTAAGCTCATACCTGTGACTGGCCAGGTGTGATGGCGCTATGGTGACAACATAGTCTGTCAGTTCTTTTCAGTATCTGTAGTAGCTGGATAGATGCATACTAATAATCTAGATGAAAAGTAAAAAAGATTTTAAGTGGTGAAGTAAAATCAGCTTTAAACAAGTGGTTGAAGAGTCTCCATTGCTTCCAAATTACAGGACAGAGCCATGGAAAGAGGAAAAAAAAAAAACAGCTAGAGACCAGCTTAGACTGACATGCCCTTCTTTCAATGCTAAATTTTTCTTTACGTCTCCAAATTTAAAATATGCTATCCCTGATATCAAACTCATAAAAACATGTCCAGTCTCCAATGTGAAGGTGGATATAACCAAGTGAAGCTGTCCAAGAGAGCAAATACGAAGTTTTCATCCTCAGTAAAGTGAGTGTGCTGTCAAAAGAATCTGTGATTTTAGAACTCCAGTGTTTCTCTTAAAATTTAAGGAATCTGCCCTGAAGGTAAGAGAAGACCAAGAGACCAAGACTGACTGAAATAAAAGTTCTCACTGGGTTTGATTACTACTTGTGGAGTTCCACATCTTGTGAAACCCCTCAGCTTAAAGGCAGCTTCCTGTAAGTACAGATCTGTGCTTCTGTGAATCTCCTTGGACAGAATCTCTGGGATATATCGTACCTTTTATCTATCTTTAACGCCTCCACAACCATTAAACGATGCCCTCTCTGCAGACCAGATAGTTTAATACTGGGGTATCTGCCGTTCCCACTGAGATTGAGATATACACAGTCCAATTATTTTGTTACTTCATCGCAGCTGATATCAAGTGATTCCTATTAACTAAATCCACAGAGTTCTTCAGTCTTTTTCAGCAAAATGCTGATGTTGCTGAATATGAAATCAGCAGTTTTATGGACACAGTTCTTTGTGGAGTGAAACTTTAAAAAAACAGTAGTTGAGGTGTACCTAGAATATTGTTGCTTTTCCATCAGCTGCTTCTGTCCTCTTCCTCCCCACACCAGTTCCTATTAAAACATACTGTTGACTTGTATTCCTAATGCTAGACTATTTTCTTTGTTAAGCTGCAGCCAAAACCAAGAAGAGATGACCCTTGAAAGGACAGTTGACACTGCCCTGGGTGCAGTCAGTGCTGTGCTGGCAGCAGTGTGATGCCATTTTGTGTGAGAGAGGATGAACTGGAAGGCAGGACAATTTGCAGTGCTTCACATCTTTATTTGCAGCTGTTGCAAACACAGGGCTGGGGTGAGGCTGAAGGCTCAGCTTCTTTTCTGTGTATTCCTTGTGCAGCTCATAGTAGTTCTTGTGCTTCTCTGAGTGTGTAGCTAAGCACTGAGTAGCAAGGCACTCAGTCTTGCTCTTTATATGTATCATCATACATATTCTGTTTGGTGTGCTAATACTTATTAATAGATAACATTACTTGGTTTGAATACCCATGTCTTTCTTGGGACTAGGTGCGCGTGTGTTGAGTGCATCAGTGAGTTAATTCACTTTGGTGACCAAACTGAAATATAAACAAAAGATGTTTTGAACCAAAAGCAAAATCAGATCAGCAGCCTTATGTGAATCTGTAGCCTACCATGGAACTACTCCTTGACAACCTGTGGTCAGGCCAAAGAAAACCAAGGGCCAGAAATAAAAAGAAAAATAGGGATGTGACTGGTCATGAGTGAATTGTATTGGCAGAGCTGTATTAGTAAGATTAGCCACCATCTCTTCACCCAAATCCTGCACCTGGCTATAGACTGTGCCACTGTTCAAGCAGGTGATGATCTTACTTAAAATATTGAAGAATTGCAGTATTAAGTAACAAGGCTCTACAGTCTCCCAAATGTTCTGCTTTCCTTTTAGCTTTGTAGTATTCTCTGTGAAATAATTGCATGTGCTGCTACAAAACTATTATATATGTGTATTCAACACAAAATTAAAGAAAGCACATTGGTTATGAGTTAGCAATACTGCTTTTTTTTTTTCACTCTTTGTACTTCTCTTCCTGACTTCTTATTGATCTTTGTGTTAAGCACCACATAGTGTACCATAGTTGACAATATCTTATCTTTTTTTCTTAGATAATTATTTTTGCAAAAGAAAACACCTGGAATATGTATTTCTCTGAGCCATTCTTGGTATTTGTAGACATGGTTAATTCCTTTTGGCTTCTCCGATTTCTACTTAGCATAAAGTGGATTCTGTTCTTTTCCTGTGGAGTGATAGAGCAATCTATGACACTGACCCACTGGTGTGTGAGATTAAACTTTATTCCTAGTGAAACCTACAAAATTCCACTTGGAAAAAGGGACTTTAGTCAGGGTGGTAGGAGAGGGGGTGCAACAATTGTCAGCGGCCACTGCTACCCTTCAGAAGATGTGAGCAGATAGTGGGCGTGGTAGAGTGAGGAGCAGCTCTGCATTTCCACACCAGTCGGGAATTCCCAGACATGAAAATACAATCTCATACTGCAAAAGCTTTGAAAGCGTCAAAAATCCTAAGTGTAGTCTAAACGTTATAATTTCCTGAATTTTTTTTTAGTATAAAGTGGATAATTTTGTAGTGGAATGTGTGTTCACAGAAGAAAAAACCATCACCACATGTTTGGTATTTGTACTGAAGTACTTGGGCCTCTTTTGCCTGCCTTTGTGTGCAGTAAGACAACTTTTAAGTGCTCTAATTAGTGCTGGCCTCTTGGCTTCAGTGGCTGCAGTTGTGCACAAGCAAACAATTCAAGTACAGTTAACTGTGCTAGAAACCAAATGAAGAAAGAGAGTTGTGTTTTGTTTTTGTTTTTTTTTTAAATACATGTTTTTCTGCATGATCCTTTGGAGATACCACCTTTTTCCACTAGTCATGTTTCTTTGGTCATTTTCATATAGTGCTTTCCTGAGTTCATGTTGAGTAAAAGTACATAAAGCTCCCTGTTACCAGTGATGTTCTATAGGTAGACTTCAACACAGCTCTTTTCAGATAGTGTGCAGGTAATGACTGCTGGTTTCTTTTGTGTTAGGACTTAATAGTGCAAGTCTGCATTTACCACAGAGGGAAAATGTAATTTTCTTCTCATGGCCTGGCCATGGGCTTTCTGGTCCCAGCTTCCAAGACGTGCACAGTGTTGTGTCAGTGCTGTCCTGCCAGTTGTACCTGCACTTCTTTAGCTGACAATTGCTTGTTTCCCTGGAATTACAGCCAGTCAAAGACCTGGGTGTTAAGCAGTCCTAGGGCTGTGGTGGGCCACCTTCCTGGCTCAGCAAACGGGCAGGCGTCATACTTTGCAAACAGATGGAGCGGGTACAGGCAGCCTAGAGAGCACATGTGCAGCAAAGACATTAAGGTCAGAATTTCCCAGGCAAGAATGTCTGAATTGCTGTGCCCTACTTATCCAACTGTGAGCTGGATTAATGAAAGGGAGAGTTTAGACAGAGCAGTACTTTGGGTACATTTAGTGGGAGAAGAGAGAGATGTTTTCTTTTGTATCTGTACAGGTGGTGCTTTTGAAGGAAGCCAAAATAAGCTTCCTCACCTGGGTAACGGCCTGAATAGGTTGGCAGGGTGTGAATCCATTTTCAATGTGTGTAAAGAAAAGATAACAGTTTGCCGGTGTACAGCCTTTCATTTATTTTTTCTTTACAAGTTTCTTCTTCAGCCATCGAGTTAGGCTGAGGCCTAATAATTTATTTTTCTTTTAACTGTAGGCGGTTCTAAAGCAGCAAACTATTAATAGTGAAATATTGGTTTAGAAGAACTCTAATGCACAGGGGATTCTAGAGCAAACGAGGCAATGCTGTCAATGGTTCAGATTGTTCTTAATTACAATAATGGCATTATAGGAGCTGCAGTTGCTGTCGGGCACAAAAGAAGATAATGATAATGTCAGAGTGCTCAGAGTAAATGCAGGATAATGTATTGCAGTACTGGATTCAAAAGATGATATGCCTAACTTGTCGGCAGAGTGCATGAAGAAGAAGAATGGTAAAAGGCCAGAACAGTTTTTGTTGTAACTATATAGTTCAGGGTTTTGGGTTTGTGAGGTTTTTTTGTGCCCTGTGCTTTCAGGTTTAAGCAGAAATGTCAGGTCTCATGTGTTTCAATGACGTGTATGGATTTTTCTAGAAGAACTGATCACATCTGCCCTCCTCACTTGGAATAAAGAAAATCACCCTTGCTTTGAGAAGAAAAGATGTATTGGCTCAGTACTCTGGTACCCTCAACACATTCGGTATTGGTCCTCTTACAATAAAAGAACATAAATACAGTAGATTTGCCCCTGGGTCAGAATTTGCCCCAGTAGCCTCTGGAAATATGTTCAGATCTATTTGATGCATGTGATGCCTATTTTGTAATGAGTCCAAAAAACAAAAAAGAGGAGTCTGAGGTTTGGGGATGTTTCAAAGCTGGATTTGAATTTTATGGCTAGAGGCCAAATCTGAACTGTAGCACTTGTAAACATTTTAAGGTCGTATTCTGTGCACTCAAATTCATTACTGTAGAGGAAGAGACTTTACTGTTTTACTGCAAAATAAACCTGCAGCAAAGCAGCTTGTGGTCTTGGATTCTTGTCACTTCTTAGTTCTAATTCTGAGTTGTAGGTAAGAAGATACAATAAACTGGAAAATAGTGATAGTGTTCCTCATTATACTACAAGTGTTCAAAGTGACTTACGTGTTTTGCATACTTCCTAAGAACTCACTGCAGTGATGGATTGGAAAAAATGATCAGCATCCAGTTCATTTGCATCTTTATTATTTTGCTCACGTTTAACTGACTTGAAACAGTTACAAATGAATCATGTTTAACAGACTTGAAACAGTCACAAATGAAATAATTTATATAGACCCCAAATAAATATTTTTTTAGGTGTTGTTGTCTCTTGCACAAAATACCAGTATGCTTTATTATGAATTGTTTTCCTGAGCAGCCAGCAGGGTGCAGGTGCTGTGCAGGGCACAAGGTGGCTCCAGTTGCCGAGGAAAGCCGGTGTGAGTCAGTGCCAGGAGCTGGGGCACAGGGATCGCCCACAAGTCTGTCAGGATGGAGCTGTACTGCAGCTCTGCCGTTTTGAATGTGAACTGAATCTTACCGGGTCTTCGGGAGAAGACTGTCTAATCTTATAGTAGGCCTACTAAATTTACATTGCATTTTGCACCGCATATTTAATTTTTGAACGAGCTACCCTGGTGGATTTTATCTGACATTCTGAGCTAAGTTGCTTTTGTCTGAGTAGAAGGTAACAGCTGTATGTGCAGAACACCGTTCAGCTACGGAGAAAACAGAGTTGGTGTGTACAGTAAGAGCAGAAATGTAAAGTAAGCTAGGGAGAGGATAAAACAGAGATTCAAAGTTCCATGAGAAAGGTTATCAAGGAGCTCATTAAAATCTAATGGGTACAGGAAAGAACAGAATAAGTAGATAAAATCCCATATTTATAACCGAACTTAATAAAAAATGCTTTGCCTGTTGTTGGTCTTGCACTCTGTAACAACAGCATTTTTGTTTTCAGAGTCTCTTGAAAGTGAATTACTTGTCCATTTCTATTTCCAACATGATAATAGGTGCTAGTAATCTGCCCTTACATAGAACACCTGAGAATTTTTGAGAGAGGGCAGAAAAGGAGAAATGTTTGTTCTATCTGTACCATCTGCCTGGGGCAACTAAGGCAGAAAAAGATGAATTGAGTCCATTTACTTATGTAAACTTCTGCAGGGTAAGAAGTGGAAATGTGCAGTGGTCTCTTAATTTCAGTGTTTAGTCTTGCTTCATTAGGTAGTGCTTTGTGCCATCCACAGTTCTGGTTTTTTGTTTGTTTGGGGTTTTTGTTGTTGGTTGGGTTTTTTTTAAACTGTGCTGCATGTCTTGATATAGTTTTGATTTTTATATGAAACTGAAATTTGTGTGTGTGTATTGGTATTTTTTAACAACAGCTCATCTAGTGTTTACTTTTTGTTTGTGTGTGAAGTAGGCAAAAGTTTTCTGGATTTTGCATTTTAAAATTTGCCTTACATACTGTTGCAGCAGGCATTATATTAGATAAATACATGAAGAAATAGCATTTCTTAATGTGATCTTTGCCTCTATCCTGAAGGAGGAGGATTTGGTTCAGAGGTTTAAGCTGTGTTACTTCATAACAGTCTTTTTTCAAAGTAATGTCAGGTGTTAAAACAAATTTTTAAATCTAACTTTGCCACATTATTTATTTTAAAAATCTTGAAGCTTATAGTTTTCCTCTCTAACATCTAATGTTACATACAGCAAAACAGATTCGGTACAAGACCTGATGTAGAGTTAATATTTAAAATAAAATAGTGCAAAGCACCATTTTGACTTAGTAGACTATTTGTATTTTCAGGTTTACATGTGAATTTTATCAAAAGTTAACAGTGGGCATGATTACAATTAGTAAGTCCCCATATTCGATCTCATTCCTTTGTTCTTCATTCAAACAGAACACCCATTAAGGTCAACGAAAGTTTTGACTGAATAAGGAATACAACAACTGGCTCTAGTTTTAGTACATATAGGGCCCGATTGTGGGTCACAGCCAGCTTAAAAGTTACAGCTCCAGTGATTCCAGATCTTGTGCATAATAGGCAGATCCTTCACACTGTTATGGTGGTACTTTATTAAAATGTCAAATACTGAAGAAAAAAACTTGACAATTTTATGGCTTCTCAGAATCTTATTAACATGTCTTAATATTTTGTGTTTCTGAGCTGAATTTATGCAAATATGTCTTCAAAAACATTTCCTTGTTTTCATGAGAGAGCGAAGAAAATAGAAGTAATCAAAAATTGGAATTAAATACTCAAATAGTTTGTCCAATTAATAAATCTGCAGTTGCAGAATAGAAGGTCTGTGGGCTGGAGCTGGCTCTTAACATAATGTTAACTTACATTTAATTAGCCAGACCAGATGGAAGCTGGCTAAGCTTTGCATGAAGGCTTGTGGGAAAAAGACATAATCTTCCATTTTGTCAAAGGAACTAATACCACAGATTAAAGGTCGGTGTTCTTTTCAGAATTTAAAGAGTGGATGCGTAGTGGCTGACGGCAAGAAACAGCGAGAGCGCTAACAAATTAGCTTAACCCCTAGATGGCTAGTATACCAGCTTCTTTTGATTCCCCGGTTTAAACCACTGGTCTCCACTTTCAGTAATAAATCCCAGCGAGATAAGAATACCTGTAAATGTTATTCTTTTGTCAGGAAAGTAGAGTTGTATTTAGGCAGCTAGCATGGATAGGGAGATGAAGCACTGAGAAAGGTTTTCTTACTCAACCGAGTAAAAATTCATGCTGTTCAGATGCTAAGCACTTTGGATCAGTCTGACAAACCACTTAATTCCTCGCTTAACAATAAGCATGCAAGTAGACAAGTCAAGTAGACAAGTCAAGAAACCATTCATGTGCTCAAAGAGGTGCACGCTGGATCAAGTCAGAGCATGCAAAGCTTAAGGACTGAATCACGCAAAATACTATGTGAAGGCTTGAAAATGTAGTAGAAAGAGTGAAGCAGATTCTGCCAGACTGAGCCTTAAGCCTAGCTGCAAGAAATAGCACATTTTAAAAAAGGGGGAAATTAGTGTCCATTAAAAAAATAAATAAATTGAAAGGGGTTAGGTTTATGCTGACAATTTGAGCATGTAACCGGTCTTTGGGGACACTTGCTAGTAGTTTCAGCAAGGTAGGAGAGAGTTCTTTTTGGAGTGGAGAATAACAACTTACATACCAAGAAAATCAGGCAAACGGTGTTGCCATGAAACATCAAATGCCACATTGCTTATGCAGAAATAAGGTAACCCTCTGCAGTAGGTAATAGCTGTCTTAACTTTCTCCGTCTATCTTATTTGCAGTGGAAATAATTGTGCAAAGCTAGCTTGGGAAAGGAGGCTGGGAAATGAACACCTGCTTTCTGCATCAGGTTTATGTTTGTGTCCAGCAACAGGAAATAAGATATTAGACATTTGGACAGCTGAGATGCAGGCACCTGTAGAGCTGGTAGGTATCACTGGACACCCAAATCCTTACTGGTCTAGGTGGCCAAATAGCTACTTAAGTTCCCTCAATGTCTAATCCCCTGTTAGTCTAACAGAAGGTATTTTTAAACACTTAAAACCAAGCCTTTCAAAACATTATGGAGCTTCTGTTTTTTAAAATATTTTGGCTACTAGACTGGTTTTCCTAGTTTGTTGCATCTAAACTTTCACATAGTGGCTAAAATCTACCGCAATTTTATGGTTATATCACTTAAGTAAAATTATTTGGATGAGATAGGGTGAGTTCCTATGAAGAGTATCCTTAATAATCTGTGCGAGCTGACAGTCCCAGGAGAGAGGGCTGGGGAACTGAATGAACATGCAAATTCTGCAACCTGTTTATGATTGACTTTGTAGGTCGAGATTCAATATGCTGAGGTGAGAAAATCCACGTTGCTGTTTACTGTAGCATTCTTAAGAGCTGGGTAAACGCAAGACCCCAACCCCACACTCTACAAGGTGCACGAATTAAAACCCTTAATTTTAGAGGGGAAAGCTTTTTTACTGTATCATCTGAACGGGACCACATCTGGATTTGGAATCCTGCCAAATACTTTAAAAGCTGTGTTCACATGTGTGTATGTTGATGCTTTTGTCTCTTTTCTCATTTTTAAATAATGATATCCTGGGGATGGAAGAAGAATTTTACCCGTCACCATTTACTAGACCACATCTATCTACAGTTACCAAATGGTGGCATAGGAGCTACCACAGTTATTTTCCATTTTGAGTTACTGACATATTTCTGATACCACTTTGTGACAAAATATTTGGAGGGAATGGTAAAGTTAAAAACAATTGTAGTTGCAGATGATGGTATTAGCATGTACTTATCAAATGGCTCATTCCAGTCGTTTTGAACCCAGTCAAGTGTAGGACCATTTCTGGGAGAAGACTATGTAGGTTGAAAATATTTTTCCTTGGCAGATAAAATTTAATACTGCACCTAACCCAGCTTCCTTTCTCGGGTAAATCCCCACTGTCTCATATGGGGGTATAGTATTAGCCCAGTAGGATTTGTCCCAACAAGTACATTTGAAGAGAAAATTTTGGAACAGTGTAATTCATGTAGCTTTGATAAGGGTGTTGGACATCTTCAGGTGGGGATCACGTTCAGTTTTGTAAGGGCATGAGTACAAATTTCATTAAACTCTGTTACAAAACCCACTATTGAAATCAGAAGAGTTTGGGAGCTGTGCTTTTCATGGAAGTACTGTGCAGTATGAAACTTGCCAAAAACTAATGGATCGTTTACAGGAAATTGGAAGTTAAAGTGAATGAGTCAGTCTACTCCAAGGCGGAACAGTTTCCACAGAATTTAAATAATGAATGCCAAGACCTAGAGACAGTACAGTCAGCTGCAGCAGTTTTCTTCAGTTGTTTCATCCAGGCATTGTAGAGGATCCTATGTTTAGCAGAGTCTTCCTTGTCTTTTGGTTCATCAGGCTTCAAAAGTGTTAG
Organism: Columba livia; assembly: GCF_036013475.1. Classification (NCBI taxonomy): domain Eukaryota; kingdom Metazoa; phylum Chordata; class Aves; order Columbiformes; family Columbidae; genus Columba; species Columba livia. The sequence continues at coordinate 59,095,616 of NC_088606.1, forward strand.
TATACATTGCTGTTGCTGTCATTCAAACCGTTGCAGAAGAAGTGGCGACCCAAGCATTTTTATTTTTGCTTCAAAGCAGTTACTACAGAGTATGGGCTAGAATGTGCAGCTTTAGGGATGTCATTTGCAAAAAACAACTACCCACTTTTGTAGTAGAAGAGGATCATTCATTTATTCAGAAGTTATTTCTGTTAACCTCACACTTTTTTCTCAGAGTACACAGGTCATTTACTTCCTGCTGTGTACAAGGATTTCACTATACTTGTTGAAATATATCACACATCAGATAAAAGACAAAGTAGTTGTTAATAGTTTTGTTTTGTAACAGATCCTATGGCCAGAGCATATTTGCGCAGTACCACTTTTTACCAGAATACTAAAGGAATCTAACTGTTTGTAGGAATTCAGGACAAGAACGAGGTGTTCCTGTGTATGCACATGGCTTAGATTTCCTTAATGTAAGTTATTTATTTGATGTCTCTGTGTGTAAAGAGTGGTTGAGGGCATGCATGGCCTGAGGGATTCTTTTCTCAATTTTTTGCTCTTGCAGTGGGAGTCCTGTTCTCCAACTTGTATCAATAATTGAACCTTCTAAGCATTTCTGAGTTGGAGAATCACTGTGTGTACCAGAGCCTTGGGACATTGGGTTCATACAGGCAGTGTGATGGGAGGTAAATGATGTGTTTCCATCTATTCACAATTGCTAATGACTGTGTGACTGCTGAGCTACAGAGATCACCATGTTCCTGGAGTCACAGTATTACTGAATGGCTGAGGTTGAAAGTAACCTCTGAAGTCATTTGGTCCAACCCTTCTGCACAACTATGGCCACCTAGAGCCAGCATGTCCAGGTGATTTTTGAATATATCCGAGGATGAAGACTCTGCAATCTCTCTGAGCCATCTGTGCCAGTGCTTGGTCACCCTCACTGTAAAAATGTTTTTCCTGATGCTCAGACAGAATCTCCTGTATTTTGATTTGTGTCCATTTCCTCTGGTCCTGTCAGCACCACTGAACGGAGTATAGCTCTGCCTTTGTTACAGCCTCCCTCCAGATAGTTGTGCACATTGATGAGATCCCCTGAGCCTTCTCTAGCCTAAACAGTCTGAGCTCTCTCAGCCTCTTCTCATGAGAGTTGCCCCAGACCATTAGTCATCTTTGTGGTCCTTCACTGGACTCTCTCCAGGAGCTCCACGTGTCTCTTGCACAGGAGAGTCCAGAACAGGGCACAGCACTCCAGGTGTCAAATGTGTATGAGCAAAGCTCTCCCCTGTGCCTCCACCATGCTTTTCTACCATGCAGCTTTTCAACTATGGCTTGGCCAAGAGTGCAGGTATGAGATTTTAAGATTTGAGTATGTTGCCATACGAAATGCACATGAAGTTGGTCAAATGTTTCATGATGAGATTTGGTCTGAGTAAGCTTAAAACATTATTTAGAAGATAAATTAACCACTTTTTCAAATACAGGATAGCCCTGGGTCAGGAGGAAAGAATTTTGTTTTGGTTTGTATTTTTTCTTTCTTTTTTTCTTCAATTAGATGGAAACATGGTGGAGGTTTCTAGAGAATTTTGCTGCGCTGATTCAATATAACATTCAGTTGCCAGGTCTGCTCTTTGGCTCTGAAAATTCCAACTTGAAATGTGCCCACCTAGAGCATGCCTCCTAAATAATGGCTACAGACTCATCTGTATTCATTTACCTGCATGGACCAGGGTGTAATTTCTATTCCCTTTGCCCCCAAAAGGTATTTCCTCTGAGCATTTCACTGGAGAAGACCATCTAAGGGCTCCAGAGAAATCTTACCTCTTCAGGTCTTGAAAGAAAAGCTGAATTACACCAGTTGATATAATCATCTGGCACTTTTCTAATGTTTATATTCTAAAGGTGAATGTTAGATTTTGATTTGTTTTGTTAATTTAGTATTTCACTTAAGAAGTATTTTTTTATAAGTGGCAATTCTCTCTCTTATATCTGCTAGTTAACACAAAAACAGGCAAGCAATGGCCTGACCAGCTCAGCACTTACCAGCCAGAGAGGAATAGATGTAGATGAGTATGAGACATACAATGACTTTCCAGAATGCTCTACCAGCCTCCAACAATTTGTCATTGGCAACTCTTTTTATATATGTTTACTAAACATTTCTCCAAATATTTTCTTGGGTGAATTTTCCTGTTTGGCCTCTGACCATGTGAAGTTTTTGGTACCTTCAGTGTGCTACATAAGGAGTTTCTCAGTTTTACCATGAGGATTTGAGCATTCCAAAGACCCATCCATTAATGTCGATTGTATGTTCTGGAATATAGGGCTCTGACTGTACATTCCCTCTTCACCTTCTCTGCTGAATGATCATGTGGTCCTGAGTGTGTGTGATTTCATGTGCACAGCGCGATTTTAGAAGGTTCCAGCATTAATGCTGCATCTTCATTAGTCTTACAACCAGACTGAAAGATGGAACCTCACTCTGATCATAACTACTGGGGCATCACCTCCCTTGAGCCAGTTTGTGTTTGTGTGGCTGTGAAATTAATGGGATTGGGTGCCAACACAAGATAGAACTACCCTTTTTTTGTTGACTGGTTGGTTAGATTTAACCTGAAGCTCTTTCCTGATGTAGTTCATCATAAGGCCATTGGAATGCTTGGGCAAGACATGGTGATCAAGTGGGAGTAAGAATGAGCAACAAGTTTGGGAACAAGGTGCAATGACCCCTTGCAAAAGCAGTGGCTGTGGCACAGGTTCCTTTGTTAGGCCTGGATATTTAATTTTTGTGTGCCTCAGTTTCCTGATATGTGAAAGGGAACAGTGACAAGGATTCAATTTGAAAGACCGTTTGAGCTTTCTAAATGAAAAATGTTAGGGGTTATTAAGTGTGAATGTGGTGAAAGGCTTAGCAGACAGGTGTGGCTTAAAGAAATGGTTTGAAATCTAGTAATTTAGTTGTAGGTTTAATTGAAAGTTGTAATCCCAGCAATTGGTGCCAGTGTCTTCTAGGATTTAAATCTAACGCACTGAAGCGTGTAATTTAAGGCTTTATGAACAGTGTTAGCGCATATATACTTATCACTAAGCACGTGTTAGTATTATTCCTGTGGAATGCTCTTAATTAAAATCCAGTAGTTGCTTTCAGTGCATTTGATGCTCTGCTATCATGACCACTCAGTCAAGTTAGCAGAAAAATAAATTTAAAATAAGAATGATTTTTCTCAGAGGTACGATGTAATTGGCAGACGCTTTTGTAAATGATGTTATTATTCTCATACAGGAGGTTTTGGCAAAAGACTCCTTGTTGATCAAATTATTTTTGTTTTCCGAGTCCTGATATTAGCCTTAGTATGGGGGAAGGCACTTCTTCAAGTCGATAGACCAGAAAACAGGATGCTTTTGTAGCAAAATAGCCACTGGGTTATATCTAGTTTACACGTTGTGCTCTAGTATCTCAAACTTAAAAGCTGGATTTGTTTTGGAAAAGTTACACCCAGAAAATCTCATGGTAAATTGGAAACTTTCTCTTTTTTTTTTAAGTAGGGAAACACACAGCAAAATAAGTGTTTTGTAATAATTGTTGCTTCTTTCTGAAATTTTATGTTGGTTTTTGGGATTTTTTGGCTGGTGTATTGTTGGTGCTCAGTAGATAGGGTTAATTGTTTCAGTGTGAGCAACCAAAGTTTTAAATATGAATTCTAACTTTTTGACCCCATTAATCATAAAACGGGCTGACCTAGCGTGCTGACTGAAACACTGCTTTTTTTTTTGTTACTTGATGAGTCATGAGCATATATGAAATACAATTTCTTTAAAAATAATAAAAAAAGCTCTGCTTGCATCTCTAACAAGATTTTGTAAGCTAAGAATTCAGCATATGTATGTCAGTATATATTGCAGTGGGCTTATGATATAATAGCTTCAATGAAAATTAGATCCAAATTAGAGCAGACTTTGAGAAGGGCTGTGGGCACATGTTTCTGGGAGTGGCTGGAAGAACTTACTGTAGGGGAAGGTTCAGTCATGTGTGTGCTCTACCTAGAAACCAGATAGGGTGATGTTTCTGGTTAAAGCAAGATGCAGAATTGAAAGCAAGCAATGAATATGAAAATTAATTTTTGTGTTTACCCAAAAAGAAAAACTCCAGCTACGCTCTAATTCATTTTCTTTGCTTCGCCTTCCAAAAATATTTTTAGAAATTAAATAAAAAGCATTAAAGTATTTCAACAAAACGGTTGGTGGTGGTGTTTTTGTTTTGTTTTATTGGTGGTTTTTTTTGTTGTTGTTGTATGTTTTTTGTTTTTGTTTTATAATGCCATTAAAACTTCTTTGGAGGGAAGAAGCTCCAGCTCTTGAGGACCAAACCCGTGCCCTCCGTTACAGCCGGCACTGACGGGGCTGTTTAACCCGCTCTGTGCGCAGTGACGGCAGAGTTAGAGCTGAGAGAAAACTGAACACAGACCGATGACAAGATTTAATTCTGTCTTGTTCAGTTCAAAAACAAGCGTGTTTTGAAGTCCATAGCCTTTTAAATGTATGAGAATATTTAACTCCTGGATGTCTGTGGAGCTGTTTTGCTCCCAGGCAAGGGCCGTGCTGCTGGTTGGTATTTCGGAGCGCTTCACGGAGCTGAAGTGCAGCCGGGCAGTGTCCTGTGGGGGCTGGGGTTCATTGCCCTGTGTGTGGGTGGGGAAACTGAGGCACAGAGCACCTCCTGGATCACTCTGTTTTCTCCCCACTGCCTCACCCTCTTTTAAGGTTATTTTGCTCTTACATTGCTTTAGCATTTTTCTCCCAGAGACCAGCCACTTGTTCATTTATCTAACAGATAAGAAATTGTGTGTACAATTAACAAAAGCCTTCTTTGGTTGCATTCACCCTTACCCCTCCCTTCTTTTTTCTTCTAATTCCCAGTGACCCTACTTTGACTTCTATTACCTTTTAAGAAGTGGCAGGATCAGGCCATTAAGTTGAAGTGAATTATGAAATACTTAACCCTCTTGTCTCCCCTGTGAAACGCCAACCCCACACATACCAGTTACGCACAGAGGCTTCTTGGGGATAATTTCAGAGGGCTTTTTTTGTAGAAAAATGTGACGTCTGAGTGTTTGTCTCTAGCCTGGATTGCGGCATGTGTAAGATACTAGAGGAATAAAACCAGAAAACTAATTTCCTCGTACTCTGAATCCCTTGTGTCTCCAGGAGCTCTAGTTTTACCACTTTAAAAATGAATTTTGGATAAAAAAATACACGGCAGGGTTCCACACTTTATTCAAGGAGTTAAAAGTCTGGAGCTGTGCTTGATGAGCCAGATGGTCTTTAACAGTAACATTGTTCATATTGTTTAGATTATCCTGTTGCAAGTACAGTGCCTCGTTTACCTTTTATGGAAGAAAGTGTGGAAAATTGACCACAGATGTAAGTAACCAAGAATGATGGCTGAGGCAATTCTTACCAGGCCTCCCTCTCTAACACGCCTGATCCTGCAGATAAAAATAAATAGAGAAATGTGAGGCAGCATGAGAAATATCTAGTGTTACCTATTTAAGTGTTTAATTTGAGCTCTGTGAGCTACTAAAATCTTTATTTTCTTAGACTGAGATTTCTTCATATTGAACTGGTTTCAGTCCCTCAGTGTAGGCAGCCTCAATGTAGATTTTTATCCAGGTACTAAATAGCACATCATTATATATTTTTTCCATCCTGGTTGAAAAAAAGGGGGGTGGGAAGAAGCCAACTACGCTGACCTCAAACACAGTTTATGGTCCAAAAATCTTCATGAGAAGATTGGTACCCATTTTGTGCTGTAATGAGAGAGCACAAACTCCCCATTAATATTGATTTCATTCGTATCAGAAGCAAAGGCTATGCCAAATTAATTAGAGGCAGCTCATTGTTACTGCTAATAATGGACTGCTGAGTTTGTGAAGCATCTTGCAAGACAGTTCCAGATTGAAATAAACTTTTTTTAGACAGGTATCTCCTTTGTGCAATATCTGGAATTGGAAGGATCGGTGCTTAGACAGAACAAAGAGAAAATGCTACAAATGAAAGCAGTAAAGCCCTGTTTTATAAAGTCCTTTTGTCTCCTCTCACTTTTCTTTCTCTCCCTCATTTCCTTCCTCTTACTAGGAGCTGCTGTCAAACTGCATTTACTTACGGCAAGTGGTTCCCTTCGGAGCCCCTAAGCTGCTCTGGCTGCATTTGCATGCAGGTGCTGCTGTGGTGGAGCACAGCCCTCGCCTGCCCTTTCCCCTGCCCTGCCAAAGCAAAGAGCGGCATTATAACCCAACAGGTTTGCTGTGTGCTTGCCCAGAAACCGAACATCTCCGCTTTGTTCATCAACACGGGTTAGCTGGCTGGGACTCTTTTAGCAAGATAGTAGGTTCCTTTGGCTATTAAATGCAACATCTTCCCGTTATTACACCAAGCCTTGACTGATCCAGGGAATATTTTATTTTGCCTGTCCAGTGCTTTTAAACTTAATTCTGACAGAATTGGTTTCTAGAAGCATACACTCTCAGATTCTCTTTCTAATATTTTTAAAGACTTCAAAAAAAATTGTCCTGGAAAAGTATTTTACATGAATCACAGGAGGTTGGAGATTATGTTGAAAACTACACGATCTAGAACATAATGTAAAATCAGCGGTTAGCATTGGAAACAGACATCTAAGGCAAAGTTCAAACAGTCAATTTAAGGTGCCATTAAGTGGGACAACAGAGAGTTTGTGTTGTTTTAATATTTTTAATACCTGCATTCAAAGTATGATAAATTGGATTGGCAGCAGGGGCACTGTTTTTCATGGTTTCACTTCTGGTTTTACTCCCTGTAGCGTCTAGAAAACAGGATCTAATGGACATACCAGCTCTGGCTTTGTGCCTGCATTTGTAGGGTAAAGAAGGGAGAAGCCATGGAAGTGTAGTTGGGGAGGCAGCAGCACCAGAGTGGGAGAGAGGAAAGGTGACAACAAAGAAGGGTGGACAGGGTGACAGGAGGTGACCAGCTTAAACCATGATAGAGTGAGGGAGAGGAGAGTTGATAAAGCTTGGACAGGATGGGCACTGCTGCTGAAGTGGACTAAACCCGGGTCTGGGAGGCAACAGCCCTTTAGTGCTAATCCTGGTTCTGAGGCTGCATGCAAATGTTCTTTTTTGTGTCTCTTATCCATAAAACAGCGTTAATGACCATTGTCTGCGTCAAAGTGATATCACGAATGTTACAGTGTCATTGCAGTTCTTAAACAGCAGAGATGTGTTTGTTGACCTTCATTTGTGCCCACAGTCGTTAGGTGCTTACCTCAGTAACGAATTAAGGTTTTGCTTTCTTCTTCGTGTTAACACTACGGAGCAGCCACAGCTATGGAAAGGGGTTTGGACACCGTGGTGACTACAACAGCAGACTTGTTAGTTTAATTGCACTTGGGCTGCATAAGTAACAAAGGGCAGGATTTACCTGACATGCCCTGTAGTACTAATGAAAATGGAAACATTTGAAGAAAAACATAAGCTTTCAGGTCCTTGGTTATCTCGGGAGACCCCACAGGAAAAACTGGGATTAACTTGTTCACAGATGTAACATTTTGCAGCAGAGTTTTAAAATTGATCTGCATCTGTCAGGCAGATCAGGTTTTATGCTTGAGGTGACAGTTCAGATGGAAGCCTCGCCTACATTTTAATACATTCAGACTAGAAATAAATACTAAGATCAAATAAAGTCTGAATGTTTCAGAAAATAGTTTTAAAGCGAAGCTTTCCAAGGATGAACATAGATTTCCGTCTAGATTAAGGTGCCAACACATGATTCACAAGACCCCAGAGATTACTCATTAGATAAAGCAGAGCTATTGATCACTGTTAGTACTCTAGAGAAATAAGATGGAAAAGTTTGCATTGTCTGGGCAGGACCAGTTGAAGAGAGCGTACAGGAAGAACAGCAGTGCTGCACAATACAGACAAGACTCTGATGTGCGAGACACTTTGCTTTTGCTGTCATTAAATATCATAGAGAGACATGCTGAAGACACAGAGCCCTATAGAATTTAGCTGTGGAGATTGATTTTTACACCTTTACTCAATGAAAGGATTATTTTTTAAATTCTATAGGAGGAAGACAAAGAGTGCTTCATCAGTTGCAGGTAACCAATACAGTCATTTCTAATTTGGTCCCTAGAGGGTTAAGTCAACATATCTAAACCTAGACCTGTACTGTGGTTCTTATAGGCTCATGTCACAGAGGAAGCAAATGATCTGTTTTAAGTCGATGAGACCTTTCTAGTAATTTTTCAAGTATTGTTATACAAGTCAAACAGACCATAGAAGACACGGGTTTCTGGAGACAAAAACCCAACTAGTAACGTTTAGAGAAACTGAAAAGTAGCCTCTTGTGCTAGCTCTCTTCAAAACAGACTATGAGTTCAAGTAGATGCAAGTGTTAGGTCACCCAGGTACCGACCACCGGATTGCTCCTTGAACGGACCATGTGCTTTGAAGCTTGGCACCACCATTTCTGGGATTAAAATCCAGATCTCAAAGATGTAGAATAAGTACCAGCCTCACACAGTGGGTTGTAGAGTTGCTTTTCATTCTGAGTGTGCCCACATAATAGAAGTGCTGTAAACTCTTGGAAATAGGCTAACCAGTTCACTGAAACTTCCATGCAATTCTGTAGCAGCCTACAGAAATCCAGAAATAATTCAGTTTGGTTTAGAGTTGCCTCAGTAGGAGTTAGTCACTGGTTCTGATCAGCAGGATGGCAGCAAAACAGTAGTGTGTCTACTAATGATTTTATCTGAAAAACGAATTGAAAGTTAGGTTATTGAATGTGGAATCAGAAATAGTCTGTGTACGTGTGATGGGAGAGAAGATCTCTGTTTTTCTGGAGCCTGTGTGGTATTTTGACTTGTTGCTCTTCATCAGTTTATAAACATAGGACTCGAGGAGTGAATCCGTGTGGCAGAGGAACTGTGTTTTCCTCAGCGGGACGTGAGCCTTAAGCTCTAACAAACAGTACTTGATTTGTAGAACAGACCGAGGTCCTCTGACAAACAGCACTATGTAAATATTAGATACTTTTTTTTTTTAAAGTGGTGTACCCTACTTCTTCTTGTTTCTGACAGATGTGCTGGGAATTTCCTTTTTCACAAACAATGCCTGTCTTGGTAGAAGCCAGTTTCCATGACTAAAGCTATGATGAGAGCATCAACCTACTGTGGTTCCAGGAATAACCTACACATCAGCTGTATTCTGCCGAAAATACAGAGGCTGGTTATTGAGATGAATGGTTTTGCTTATTATGCACCACAAAGTAGAAAAAAAGAGGCCTATATATTTTAGTTCATAGATAATTATCAAGAAATTGTGTATGCAGAAAAATAATGTATGGTTGGGGAATGGAAATATAAGCCTTGAACTTCCTATCCTGAAAATATAAATCACTGCAAGTTTTAAAGCACTTGCATGACTCATATGCAGAGGTCATAGACCAAATTTGCTGATGGAGGCAGGATGAAACAAATTCAGCTGCATTTTTATGATATTTTTCCTGCTGCCTTAGCTTTTTATTTACCCAAAGTAATACGATTTTCCAGAGAAGTGTAACAAGTCCAACATATGGAACTGCTATCCAGTTCACTGCTTAGGTGCAAAACTGCATGGGAACAGTGGTGTGTCAATAAATAGCTTACTGCATGTCAGGGAAAGCAGTCTCTCAGGAACCGTATTGCCAGCTTGGCAGTATTCTAGAAAAGTAGATCTCAAGATGGAATTAGTATATTAATGCAGTTTAGTGAATAGGACCCAGGCCTAAAGGAAATCCAGCTCAAGTCGTGGGAAGACTAAATGGAAGGCAGAGTGAGTAACAAGAAAGAGGGGATTGTTAATGCACAGGTCTATAAATCAAGAGGTTTTTCCCCTTACTCTAGCACAAACTTCGAGCTGATTTTGGACATCCTTGTAAATCAGTACACTGTCGTTTTTCACTTGAGAAACAACATCATAACACTGAGTAAGATGTTTGGTAACCAATTGTGCTGTCTTTACTCTTGCTGAGTAATATTTTTGTGCCACAAGAGAGATCAGCAGGAGTTAGGATTTAGGTCTGATCTGCATACTAGTTTTGTGCTGCTGGGATTCTGCTGACTTTAAGGTTGTTTATGTATTTTCAGTAGCATTGCTGATGTTTAGATTTCCATCCAAGATAACTTAGAAAATGAGAAGAGAGTAATTCCTGCATTCAGTTTAAAATGTCAGCACATAGCAAGTCAAGAAACCTGGCTCTGGGTGAAAGTTTTAGACCTGAGTGTGTCATCATTTAATGGCAGGGCATGAGACTTGCTTGTTAGGAGAGAGAGGCTGTATTATTGAGTGTTCCAAGTGATCTGATTTTATGTGCATGTATGGTTGTATTAAAGATTTTGTTTATGATAGAAAGCATAAAAAGTGTGTATATTTATAGCTATAACATCATTCTCTTTCTCCTCTGTGTTTAAGGAAAAAGGTAGTGGGCCTGCATTTAGTAATACTTGGATCTTGTAAGATACACTACAAATAATAGTAACATGCTAGAGAAGCTGTGATTGCTCAGAATTTTGTCAACGTATTTTTAGCCATTTGTAAGTTACAGGTGAACTGTGTCATGTCAATGGTATTTTATTTTTGTCACAGTCTAATTTTTCACATTTGCCACCTAGGTCTGGTTGGAATTGCCCCTTTTGAATGACATTTGTCAACATTCACCTGTGTTATTTGGAAACAACACAGTTTGATACTTTGCACCTCTGAAAATATAACTCTAGTATCTATCTCCTCCCTTTGCATTACACAGTCTGTTTTGGAATTCTTCACTTCTGGATTTTAGCCCTGATGAACTGGAGGGTGTCACTCATACCCCCAAAGCCACCCCTAAAATCTCAGATGCCAGCTTTCTGTCATCCTTTTGAGCACCGGGGAAGGCATGAAGGCAGTTTAGAGACACCTCGTTCCTCACTGCACTTATACACCAACAGACGTGGGCACTGCCAGAGATCTGACCTGTAATTTCTTGGTAACTGAGCATTTTATGTGACTCCCAGTTTGTGTGACTCTTGTTTCTGCTCATGTATAACATACGAGTTCTGTCTTCTCGTCTTCCATTTATGTGATTCCTGGCATTTTAAATTCAAGTAGATTAGATTTAGACTTTTTGTAATGAATCTGCATCATTTTGTGTTCTGCATACTCCTGAAATAGCCTGGGGAAACCTGATAGACACAATTTATGTGTATCATTTAGAGACATGAGAAAGCATCTGATTGGTTTCGTCTTTCTTTTGTTAGCTCTTTCCTATAATTCTAATCACTATTTTACTGTAGCATTACACTATTGAGGAAAGTGTGATTTTTCAAGGCAGGATGCTTACCATATTTAGAAGAGGTAGTATTAATGGAAAATGGCTAGAGGTGTTTACAGCAGATTTTCTCCTGCTGATTCTAGTGGTAGCTCAGATCATAGTTTGCATGGTAGAAGTATATCTGCTGTATATTTTATCAGCAGTAAGTTTAATTCGTCCATTTCTGGTATTATTTCCTGACTTCAACAGAATACAATATGGGTAGGATGCTTCTGTGCAGCACTGAGCTCTGCTGCTGAAAAGCAGAAACGGATGCTGATACTGCAGTGCATTGTGTATCACCAAGGAGAAGATGATCTGATGAGGTTTGACGATGTTTATCACTGTGGTGGTGAGATACTTGGAGTCTTCTACATACCTCCTAGGTCTCTGTCACTTCTGCACAGAGCAGAGCAAAGGAGACAGAAGCATTGAGGACTCAGCCCTGTAATTTTCCAATTGAAATCAATCAGTACAAACAGTAAGCCACATTCTCCTCCGATATCAGTCAGTGCTCTTCTGTTGGCTTTGGTAAGGCTGTGCCCATTTGCAGTAGCTGAGAATTAGGCTGTTGTTCCCCTCCCAACCTTTCTGATGACTTAACATAATTTTTCAAACATAAAAGTCTTGTTTCAGGTCTGGATTGTTGGTTTATATGTTTAAATTGGAGGCATGTCAGTCCTCATGTAATCGACACTTTGAAGAAGATCCATGAATGAGGTTAGGTAAAAACGCATTTTTTTCCTACTATCTGGATTTTCTCAGAACCTAGATAATTTTATCCCATTTGCATCAAACATGCAGGTAACTTTAGAATCCTGCATCTGTATTGTTTCTAGAGAAGCAAGATAAAATTACAAATGACAGTAATTGACATTACATGCCTTAATTAAATTTCCTCCTCTGTGAACCAAAACCTTTTAACCAAGTATTGCAGTGCTATTTCTGTATTTATTTGTTACATGGGTTAATGTGCTATGTGGCAGATACGGTATTTATCCATTTTCACAAATTAAGCTATCAGTGTCATGTTGCCTTTGAATTGTTTCCTGTATTGATGGCCAAAACCACTTGAAAAAGACTTTAGTCCTCCCTGGCTATACTTCTGTTTTTACGAAGCTGAAAATTGCGGGGTTGAAAGTGAACCCTTAGGAACAGTTTGGGAAACTCTAGGCCCAAAGCATTTTACCAATGTGCTGGTTTTTCCCTGCAGTCATCTCCATTAAGGGAAGGGAGAAGAGCACAGGCTGTTTGAATGATGGTTTTGCTGTTGTTGTTTTTAAATTACAGGATTTGGAAATTAAGTCCCATTTCAATTTGTGTTTGTGGCAAGTGAAAATGGATGCAGAGAGTATGATTAGAAATTCCTCTGCTCAGTCCCCGAGCTATGCACTTCAGACCTGGTGTTGTCAACTTCTTGCCATGTTACGCCCTCTGAGAAAGCAGCTCTGCATTAGCTAATTTACAGCTTTCTTACTCTACTGTAACTACACATATTACAGCTGTTTGCCTGGACATGATCATTTAGCTACTACTGTAGATATAAAGTCTCATCATCAAAAAAACCCCAAAATCCCACAAACACAAACAATGTCCCCAAATGAAGCCAAAACACTCAACCAAAACAAGAAACACTTTCATTTACTATTTCTGTAAAATAGCTATTTTCATGCATGCCAAGAAGTGCAACTTTGTAAATAGGTATAAATAATCACTTTTGAAATACATTGAATCAATGATGCAGGTTGCTGTGGCTTCAGACTTTGTGAATTTTCTTAACACATGAACATCTTCAGCATCCTTCTTGATGTTTCGAGTGGAGTGTGGTTTTCCTTTAGCTGTACGTACCTCCCAGACGGGACTGCCATAAGAAAATATCTGGGACACTTATGGTTTTATTCAGAAATTAAGAAAAAGAAAGCTTGGTAAAGAATTGCCAGCTCAGTGTTGTCCTGTAATTGAATGCTGTTATTCAGCAGTTCAGCAGTCCAGTTTCCCAGTGCCAGAAAGCAATGGGGCTCCAGGAGGCAGAATGGGGAGCCCCATTACTACTTGTGAGCAGAGCATGAGATAGGACTGTTGGCGGGGGAAAGCTGCTTTTTGGAGTGACCCAGTTGCTGCAGACCGATGTGTATCTGAGGCTTCTTAGAACTGGTGAAGAATGTGGTTTCAGAACAGTGATGAGAGCTCTATATCTTTTTTGAAATGGAATCACATCTGATATAAAACCTGGGGGAGGAATGTTGTGTAGCACAGCTGAATAAGCCTAAACAATAAATACCTCTTGGTTCTCCATACTCGCCTTTTGGCACTGGTATTTTAAATGAAGTTCAATTGGAAACTAGAAAGGTAACCATTTTCCATGACTTAGAAATGAGCCAGGGTTGTGTCACTTCCCTCATCCTGCTCCAAGTTGAAACAGAGACTTAAACTTTTTACAGCTTCTGAAAGGTTTAGTCTGTAGAAAACTAAATAGCAATTTGATTTTTAGCTCGACTAAGTAATTGCTTTAGATTATGTTTTCATTACTATCCGTGTTTGGAAGGGCCCATACCCCATAAAATGAATTCATTTCTTACCAGTAGTTTATTATCCTTTTGATGGCTCATACCTTTCCTTTTCTATGTTTTTTTAGCTTTTTATATGGTTTTGCCTGTTTTAGAGCTTAATCCTCCTTCCATGTCATTTTTGTGAATTATTTCAGTAGGGAAGTATTTCTAGAGAAAAAGGAATACCGTGATCAGGACCTGAATTTGGTAATACCGCGTATGCATCTCATTTCTGGCGACAGGATTCAAGGATTCTGTAGCCCTTGCTGACCATCCTTCATTTTAGAGAGGAAAAAGAAAGACAAGGGAACTTCCCTTTCAATATTGCCATGTCTGTGCCTAGACCTTTCCTACTCTTTGAGGGGAATTGTGACTTTATTCACTTGTGAGGGGAAAAGGTGCAAATTACCTACAGCAGGAATGGACTGCAGTTGGTAAAAACATGCCCTTTACACTTGCTGTTTGAGCATTTCGTTCGGTTGTATGACTGACAACAAAAGCACACAGTCGAAACTGCATCCCAGCATTCAGAATGCAAGTTACTGAGCTGCAAAAAGCAGATTTAGTTTCTTTTGCAGATGGTCTATGAGTCTCCTGTGGCATCATATTAAATTATATAGGCAGTCAGTCACTTGTTCTGGAGCGATGCTCTGAGCTGAGAGTTGTGATGTGCTTGGACCATTCTGTTGGAAAACAGGCTGTAAAGCTACCACAGCTTCTCTGAAGAGCAGCAGCAAAGGGGCCTGCAGAGCAAGGGGCTTCTGACACCCCTGGGACTGCGGTTTTCCTGGGGATGCACTATGCGGGTGGCCCAGCGACCCTATGATGGGCTGCGGAGCATTTTGCCCTAAAGGTAAGAGACTAGACCTACTTGTTCAGTTAGTTTTCATCTTCATTTCTGTGATACATTAGGAGTATTGTTTTCTGACCTTGTATTTATGCAATGATAGTTATTTTTGGCTTATATGGAAGATAAGAATGGGAGTTTAATTTCTTCCTGCCCTTGTTAGACTGTTTTTCCTGGGTAAAAGAGGAAGGAAATACAGTAGTTTGTTAATTTTTAATGCTATTCCATGAAGATATTTCTGCAATATGACTGAGATAGAAGTAGCTGTTTCATCTGAGTGGTGTTTCATAAGAGTATGTGTTTCTTTTAACTTCAGTTTGGTACAAATTCAGTCCTTAAGTAATACTGGATCCAGTGTGAAAGCAGTGATTCTTATCAGCTGAATTTCCACTCGGGGAAAATTGTCGTTTGTAGTCAAAAGCATGCTTGAGACAGAAATTTTCAAACAGGCTATGTATCATGCAGTAGATAAGTTTTAATATTCATGCTTATTAAAATGAAAATTTTGTAGTACTAAACACTTTCTTGTAGGATTATAAATGTAAACTCATTTATGACATCAACAACTGGAGTCTGCAGATTATTTCTGGAAAACTTTGAATGTGTTAGTGCTATGAAGTAAAACCCATTTAAGGTTATTTACTTGGCTGATTGAATTGCAATTTTTGGTGTGTTCAGCTGCGAAGTAGGAAATACAGCCACAGCTGTTTGGTAGGAATGTTTTGCATGCTGACATGGATACATGGGTAAAGACAGCCAACCATGAAAAGCGTTTAAAAGGTAGGAGTTTACACAGAGGTGTTTCCAGTGTCTGACAGCTCTTGACAGGTGGTAGCAAGTGCTGCTCTGAACTTACAGCTTGTTTGAGATCTCTTGGAGAAGGGGGCTGCAATGCATGTGCAGCTCAGAGCTGTGGGGTTACCCTTGCAGGGTGGATGCTTACATTGCTTGCAACTAGTTTCCTGAAAAGAAACATGTGAACACCATAATCAGATGAACAGTTCAGTACGGTAATTTTTTTAAGACAGTGTGTTTGGAAGTTGGAGCAGCTCTTTGAGTTCTGTTGGGAAACGAGCAAGATAAGGACTGCACAGCAGGGCACCAGGCAGTGCTCGTGGAGGGCAAGACACGGCACTGGATGAAAATCACTACTGGTTATATGAAAATAAGGATGTTCTCTTTGGAATAGTACGGGTTTGGGAAACAAGGGGTATGGGTATTTCTGTCTATTCCACATCAGGCTAAGTATGATATTATAGGTAGGATTTTAAGGCTGTATTTTTAAGTGCCTAGCTTGCATTTTACAAGTGCAATTTGTGTTTCCAGACAGGAAACATGTAAATGTATCCCTTAATCTAAATGTGCATCACTTTCTATGCTGCAGAATGGGGATAATGTTATTTTCTTCTGTTGGTGGGATGTTAAACTAATTAATTCTGATTAAGGGATCTGAGAACCTAGACTGGAAAGTGTTGATTTATCTTCTGTGCAAATCAAGAACTAACTTTGATTTCCTAAGCCAAACATAGTTTCCAATTAGTGCTACCAAGGTCCTGTCTTGCATCAGCATCTTACACTTTTGTGTAAATGTGTTTTAGGAGAATGTCACAGCCATACTGTTCATCACCCCACACTGATTTGTGCCAGCTGACCGAAGCGCTCCCTCTAGTCAGGGATTGCCACAGCCCTCATTCGTTCCTCTCCATCCCTGAAATGACCCTTCACACTGTGTGGCTGGGTAAGAATAAGAGGACTTCTGCACCTCAGATGTGCATCCTGATGATTATGCACACTGCTATGAAATAAGGATAGGCGAACAAGTGTGCCTTTTCTGTTGTCCATTCTTTAGTAGTCCATGCCTGAAGCTTTTTTGCTGTTAAATGCACGCTGACCTCCACATTGGTCAGCAGAACCTTAGAGGGTCATTTACTCTTCAGTATGCTGCCATTTTAAGATTTCATTTTTCTGCTCTTCACCAAATCCAGCCCATTTTCTTTAAGAATGTAGCTGGGTTTCTGTTGATCCAGCCAAAGCCACAGCTTAGTTTTTCCATGTTGAAGGCCTGTCTTTATATCCCACTTCCCAAATTAGATCCTGATTCTGTCCTTGACAAGAAGCTTCAGTTCCCTAAGACACGCTGTAGACACTTTTAGAAACCATCTCTTCGTTAGGCACAAATATTAAACATAACAAGAAACTGAAACTCTTTAAAATGGAGGGGAGAAGCATTAGATGTTGCAAGTCAGTTCTCATTTGTTGTACTGAATCTGAGAACCATGGCTAGATGCTCAGGATTGATGCACAGATTGCAAGCCACCAGTTATGCAAATAAATAATACATCTGCATATTTGTAGCCATTATTATTTTAATTTCTTTGGGTCACCCTTATCACATCTTCCTTGTGTTTGCTGCCTGTCCAGCCTTGGTGTCACCCTCAAACTTTGTCTTGGTTGATTTTGATATGAAAGAAAGCTCTTGAAGCATGGGAAACTCTCAGAAGATATTAAGTTAGTTTTGGTTTCGTTCCTTCTTTCTGGGATGTAGAAATATTTGAGCACTTAACTACAAATCTTTCGATCCTTTGTCACAAAGTCATTCTTTGAAGATGACCAGATTTTTATACTAAAACACAAGTAGCTTTAGGAAATACAGTTTGAAAATAGTGGCCCTGTGTGATACGCAAAGCAGTTCGCAGTCCCTGAAAAGGAACTTTAATTTTCCAGTAAATGTAGTCATTTTTCTAATTTTTCCAAGAAGAAGCAGTCATCTAAGTTATTGAGATGCAGTGGATCTGACACTTAATTTTTTTCTTCTTCAAAAACAAGTCTTATATACACAAGAAGAAAAGAGCAAGAAATTCAGGAAATCCTCAACTTGCTATTGGTGTGCCCTCACATTCCTAAGAACTATTTTTGGGTTTTCTCTTAGGAATAGCTAGAACTTGTTGAGCTGGGAAAGACTTATTGGAACAGATCCTTGGTTTTGTCTTTTCTGCATGAACGCCTCTTGTTGATGTTGGAATAGCTACTCTGAGCTGGTTGGTGATTCAGAGAACAAGGCAAGCCAGTCCTATAAAATCAGCTTCTCTGCTCCACAATATTTGGGGGAACAAACTGTTGCAGCAAAGTGGTGAGCACATAGGATGCACAATTGCCTCCACCTGCTTTGGGTTAGCACTGCACCAAGAGGTCTGTCTGACTCTTCTGGATTTTCCTACCTGGAGATTTTTTATAACTCAAGAAATACTGTTGAGGAGGATACAGATGCTCTGCCTTTTGTCTCTATGTAGCCCCAAGCACTCCATGCAGTTCTGAGATACCTCAGTAAATCAGTTCTGAGACCTCACAATAAATATCTCAATGAATTGGAAATCTTAGCTGTCAAAGGATTTGTTTCAAGAAAACATTTTGCATTTAGGGATACCATGTGCAGACCAGCTAACAACCTGTAGATACCTTTTGCAGAGGGACCTTACTGATATATCTGAGGCTGTTTGAGTTTTCAGGCTGGGATCAAATTCAGCTCAGAACGTTTTGATAAGAACTTGGAATGGTCCCAGCATTTCTCATATGCATCCTTTGTTCTTCCGTGGGGGAAACATCAGTGTCATTTGAACTCCTGTCTGTATTTGTTCCAAACACTGTGCTGTTTTGTTGTTTGTTTTTGTTTTTTATTTTTTTCCCAGTTATTTTTTTAAACACTCCTGTAGGGTGACAGGTTTTTCGAAACATCTGCAGAGACTGCTTATGTATTTTAAAAGATGTGTTGAAGGAATGAATGGAATGACTGGCATCTGAGTTAGCTTGACACTGCACCACTTGTTACCTCTTAGAAACTACAGGGAAATTCTGGGAAAGAACCTTCATCCCGAATGAAATGGGAAAGCCTGAAAGGCTTAATGAAGCTACTTGTGACATGGGGGAGAAAGTCACATGTACTCTTTAAAAGGACTGAGTTTGCTCCCTGTTTTGTTGGTTTTTGCCTACTCAGACCAGAGATCTGTCAGTCTATGGAGGGCTTTTTTCCCTGCTAATTGCAAATAAAGAAAGGAACAGCAAGGTAGTCGCTGAGGTACTTCAGGGTAGCTTTGGACTTTAAAGAAAGTTCAAGGCAATAAGCATTTAATTTGTATTGCATACCTCAAAATGAAATTATAGCATTTCTTCCACTCTTTTTTGTGAACACCATTTCTTCTGTTCTTTTTGTGTGTATGCCATGTTTGGTTTAATGGAGAAATGAGAAAAGAAAATAGATTCTTTTTGGAGACTGGGTACTAATGCAGTAACATTCAAGGCAGGCACATTGTTGTCAGCCAGTTTGCATATTTATTTACTTTTACAAATGGTTGGCTTGGAGTCAGCAGTTAATGGAATGAGAATGATGTTCCTGTACAGATCATTTCCTGAGAAACATTTTCAATTACAAACATATCTCTGCTTTTCTTTCCTCATTTGTTATGTCTTGGAGAATAAATGGGGAGTAGCATTTACAACTTAAGGTTTATGTTCTGAAGACAATTTTAACAATGATCCCCACATAAAAAAGCCCCTTTGTAGTTGCAGACATATGTTTATGATGTTTTGTGCTGTGAATATCAAATTTCTGGTGGACGCTGTGTCACACTCTGCAAACTTGTAAACATCTATAAATCCATTGGATCATTTTAGTACCATGTGTAATGCAGATTTATTGTCTTTTGTGTGGATTTCTTTTGTTTCAGAGTTAAAGCTAAGCTGCCAGAATCCATATTGGATGAATTATGTACTCAAGAAAATTAGACAGTACCATTTTAGATTAATATTTTCTTTTCCCTTTGTGGGCTTTTAAGATGCACAAACACACACATTAGAAAAAAACATTTTGGATGGATGGCCCAAAAAGCAATTGCATAAGTTTGCTTGACTAAATAGTATTATTCTGTAAAAGCTTAAACTAGGACTCTTTGAAAATGCTTTTGCTGTTTTTTCTCTCATATTCTGACCATCTTAGGTAGTTTGGATCTCTTTTCTCATTTGCCAGTACAAACTCCACTGGAATTATTTCAGGGTGTAAGACTGGAGTATGTGATGGGAAACAGGAATCACGCTGAGCCAGTGAGCTGGTATAAATGAGCATAAATCCACTAAAATCTATGTGGATACAGCCATTTACACTGCATTGCAGACTATCAAGTCAGTAGAAGAAGTAAAGCTGTTGTTGTGCACAAGTGGTTACGAAAGCAATTCATCAAGGTCATGAGCATTTATCAGAAATTTGCACCCAGTCAAGAGAGTAAGAAACCAAAAACTATCAATCTATATTTGGCTCAGCTATAAGTGAGTGAACATCTCTGTCTTATACAAGAGCAGTAAAGATATTTCGTATTGAAAATCAGCATTTTTCTAAACTGGCTGTAATTTCTGGCTACATACATAAACATATGTAGAACCAGCATGCGCGTTTGCCTGTGGGTGTACACACACAAATATCCAGTGTTACTCTGGCGATGTGATGTCTGCAGTTAGTCCACATTGTGCTGGTTCCAGCAAAGAGAAGCTTAAGATGGAGACACAGCATGTAAAGCTGCTGTCTACCATCGTAGTTTACGATATCAAGTGCGTTGTCCTTTGTCTTTCTATAGAAAGCTTTAACTTCTGGAGTCAAGCGAATGTCAACAAATCTCAGCTTCCACAAAAAACCACGACCAACACCAAAAATAAAACAAACAAATAAACAAACAAAACCACAAACGAGCCAAAATATTTACGATCTTAAAAATGGCAGAGAAGACCTTGATTGGAAAGCCCTTACATTGGAGAAAGGCAGGCAGTTAAAGAACTGCAGAAGTGTTTTATATATGTATTTATTTAGGTGTATGTGCATGTATCTAAATCACCTGGTTTTGAAAGAGTGGGGTTGGAAGCATTGTGTCACTGTGCTCCTCCAACTCCAACGTGAGGGTTCAGTTCTAGTTAATCACAGACTTTCAGAATCGATCCATTAGTTTTGTATCCCTTGAGTAATTTCAGTTTTGTAAGAATGGAATCAGTTATATGGAGAGTCATGGCTGTAGCACTCAGAGGAGAGACCATTTAACACTACCTCTTGCTGTATTTATTTTATGATTCTTTGGATAGATATGCTAAAATACATCTAAACCACAGAGAGTGCATTGGGTGATGTGGCATTTCTGAGCTCAGTTAAATAAAAAGATGTGTTTTATTCAAATCAGAATAACATTAGGCCCTGAATACTAAACAGGGCAGCAAAAAGCCTTCAGCACACAAAATAAACAAGTAAAAAACCCAAATGAAACTGTCTAATAAATACAATGTGGAGCGACAGGCTGCATGTACTAGAGGAATTAAGCCAATTTAAACCGTATGGGCAGTACTCCACTTTCAGATGTGCTCGGCGTCCAGCGGTTTCGATGGCAGTTGGATGCACGCATCAAAGGACACAGTCTGGCTCAGAGCACCCGTGTGGATTTGATAGCATAGGTTTATGAACTTGTAATCCTAGAGCACTGAAAACAGTAAGAGCTCTATCCAGCTTAAAATAGCTGCTGTAGTTGCTGTCGATACAAGTTTGTGGGCTCCCCAGCTCTGGGGCCAAATTTGGTGCTGGCGTGACAGGAGGAAGTCTGTTGACAGCTGATAGCAGTGGAGTTGCACTTGATTACATCATAACAAATTTGGCATGTGGAGCTGAATCAGGAGTCTGAGCAGAACTGTCTATTCTTTATCTAGAGTTAAAACTGGGACTTTCACATTGCCAGTCCATGGAGATTTGTCTGGCCCATGTGTAACTCTGTTGTTTTGAAGGGTCTTTTTTAAAAAGTACATTCAACCCCAGTTCCACTCAGCATGATGACTGTAAAAAAAAAAAAACCATGGAGGCCTGAATTTTCCTCTCCCATCCAAAAGGATAAAGCCCTTAATCATGTTAATATTAGCACAATGAGAACAAGCCCCACGGTAGCTGCCACACTGGGCTGTATCTGGGCTGCAGCAGAAAGGTGTTTTAACTGTAAATGCTGGGGTGGTCCGGTGGCCAAGCATGCCCGGTGTCAAGCAGGCAAGTCTGTGGATACTGTCCTTCAGAGGCACGGCCACAGCTCCCAGGGCACCGGTCTGGCACCGGGGCTGGTACAGATGAACTGCTGCAGCCATGGCCTCTGCTCCCTTCCCGGGTCTGTGCGCTGCAAAACTCAGAGTGGAGGTCTTGCTGATGCCCCAAGTCATTCCTCAAAGTATTTCAATAAATTAGATGATTTTATTTTAATTTCAGCTGCTGCAAAAAATGTCTCAAACCTGTGGACTTTTTTTTTACTAAACTACTAAATTGCTGTAGTGATTTTCATGAAAATTAATTAAAACAAATTAATGAAAAGCAGCTGAAAAATGGATTCCTCTGCTGAAACTGTGGTATGCAAACTCTTAACCTCAATCTCATTTTGTGGTTCCTCTGTAGACACCTAAGTGTATAATAGTGGTTTGTCATGGAACTTTTTTGATGGAAATTCTTAGAAAGTAAGGCTATACTACATAGTACATTTTCCCTTTACATACAACTTGATATAATGCATGTGTTCTTATGCGCTCCTTTTAGTAGTAGTATTAATCTGTAGTTAAATCTTTTGTCTTCAGTATTGGGAAAGAAATGAAAAAGATGCTATCAGGCTCAGGGTTTCTCCATCATGTTTTCTGCTTGTAGAGGGCAGGAGGAGTCTTTGTTACAGGACTAATCCCAACTTTGGGCAGGGGTTGTGCTGCAGAACAAAGTGGCTGAGGAGGACCTGTCCTCTCTGGCAAACTGGATCCATCTGGGATCTTTGGATCATCTGGGTCAGTTCTGCAGGTGGTTTGGGCAGGTGTGGGAAATGTGTGTGATTCAGGTGAGCTGCTTGTGGGAACAAGAGCACCACTTGTGTATACCTGCATACAGCAAAACAGGACCTCTCTTCTGCTGTACAATAACACTTGCAATGCATTCCAGAACAGATGATGCATTAGTTTATCATGAATATTTATTATTATTTTGTTTGTATTTTATGTTCCACTTCCATGCGAAGATATGGTGGGTTTTTGTTTGGTTTGTTTTATTTTCAGAAACTGATAATATGATGAAGGTCATGTTATTAAAAGTCAATTGTAATAGTTCTGCACGTTGGAGGACAAATATGGGGAGGTTCAGTGGGTCTGCTAAAGAATGCCTTCCAAAACATTCAGCCTTGAAAGGTCCACTCCGTGTCCCTGAGAAGCATCAGCGAGCTCTGCCAGTGGGTTGCTCCCCGGAGCAAGGAGCCAAAAGCTTTTCCTCACAGTCCTTCCCCAGGAAAATGAGCTGACTGCTTCCTCCAGTGTGTCTTGCTCAAGCGTAGCATCCAGCCCTTTGGGATAGGAGAGCCCAGTGGAGCAAGTTGGCTTGAACTGATTTTATTTACTGTGCTCCCTCTTGGGATTGATGTGAAAAAAGTTTTCTGCTTAGTAACATTTGTGAGTAAGTCTTCCATGAACTAAACATTTCAGAACAGAAGGACCTCCACATGGAAATTTTCTAGCCACTGACATTTTTATGCCCATAACCATTTTGAACCAAGATGGAAAAAAAATCAAAGAGGTTAATAAAAGCAACAATGATTTTCTCTAAGGAGTGCTAGCAGTTCAAAAAATTGCCATTAAGTGTAAACAGTTCCTGAGATTGTACATGCTAGGCCAAATTCATCTATACTATAACTCCTCAGAACTCAATGGAGTTACATGAGGGATTAATTTGGTCCATTGCTCTAAGCCATCAGTTTTAGAGGATATACAACAATCAAGGGAACTATTATTGTCAACATTATTTTATGACTCTTTAGAGCTGCTCAGTATTTGCATTTTACAGATACACAAGCAGGCTGAGTGTATGGAATGAAGTTAC